>NC_053022.1:392688130-393010756 GCF_003073215.2 Triticum urartu | reverse complement strand
CTAGTCACCACACACATCCTAAAAATACATGGGTTGCACCTCTGGAAAGATGAAAAAACCCTTAACAAAACATATGTAGAACTCATGGGCATAGCATGCACACAATAATCATGGCAAAAATGACAAAAACCTAAACGGAGTAGCAGATCTGACAATTATCTCAAGTAGCCCTCTTCTAACAGCATTTCAGGCATCAAGATGAACTCAAATGAAAATGATGCAATGAAATGAAATGATGTACTCTCTGATATGAACATTTTGATATGTTATATGCATGAATCGGAGCTACGGATGCAAAGTTACGGAGCCGTGAACATGAGCACTTGAACTAAAAATTCTGAGGACTTAGACGAAAAAAAATCACCGGATCTAGGGTTTCCAGATCTGCACGCCTACCGAGGCGTTCGCCGGAGTACTCGCCGAAATCGGCGCCGGAGACGAGGGAGAGGGGCGGCGAGGTGGTAGCCGAGCGGCGCGGCGAGGGCAAGGCGGCGGGGCGAGGCCGAACGGCGGCGGGGCGAGGCCGGGCGGCGAGCTCGCCGGCACGGCGCGGCTTGGCGGCGGCCGGCGCGCGGCAAGGTGGCGGGGTCGCGAGGCGACGCAGGCGAGGCGGCGGCGGCAGCTGGGTGAGCCGGCGGCGCGGGGCGCGGCGCGAGGCGGCGGGAGGCTACGGGCCGGGAGGGCCTGCCCCGGGCCCGAGCGGGCTGCGGCGGCTGAGGCGCGGCGGCGGCCACGTGGCGCTCTGCCACTGGCTGCGGGCGGCGGCGGCGGCGTGTCCGGCCGGAACGGACACGTCCGGCGCGCGAGGTGGATTTTTTTAGGGTTTCGGGAAGGAAGGAGATCCGAAAACGGAGGGGTCTTTAAATAGGCATTGGAGGAGCTAGGAGAGTCCAAATGAGGTGCGGTTTTTGGCCACGCAATCGTGATCGAACGCTCTAGATGATGGAGCAGAATTAGGTGGGTTTTGGGCCAAATTGGAGGGGTGTTGGTCTGCAACACACACGAGGCCTTTTCGGTCCCTCGGTTAACCGTTGGAGTATCAAACGAAGTCCAAATGATACGAAACTTGACAGGCGGTCTACCGGTAGTAAACCAAGGCCGCTTGGCAAGTCTCGGTCCAATCCGGAAATGTTTAATCCCCACACACGAAGGAAAGGTAGAAAAGACCACCGGAGGAGAACGAAGCGCCGGGATGCAAAACGGACAACGGGGAAAAAGCTCGAATGCATGAGACGAACACGTATGCAAATGCAATGCACATGATGACATGATATGAGATGCATGACAACGATAACAACACACGGAGACAAGGACCCGAACCCGAGAAAATAAATATAACTTAACGCCGGAAACGGCAAGAGTTGGAGTACAAATTGGGAAAGTTACATCCGGGGTGTTACAGTGTCCCTCCCGGACTACTTATTATTTTTCTATTTTTCTAAATATTCCAAAATGGAAAAATATTGCCTTAAAAACTGTTTTGGAGTCGGTTTACTTACCGTACCACATACCTATTCCTTTTCTGAGTCTGAAACGTTCTGGAAAGTGACCCTTATTTATTCCTCCGGGGTTACGGTTTCAATAACATTGGTTCCAACATTTATGGGATTACCTGAGATATAATGTTTAATTCTTTGACCGTTCACCACCTTCGGATTTGTGCCTTCGAAGTTGTTGATTTTTATGGCACCGGAACGATAGACCTCCTCGATGATGTAAGGGCCTTCCCATTTAGAGAGAAGTTTTCCTGCAAAAAATCTTAAACGAGAGTTGTATAGTAATACATAATCACCAACATTAAACTCACGCTTTTGTATCCTTTTGCCATGCCATCTTTTAACTTTTTCTTTAAACGACTTGGCATTTTCATAAGCTTGGGTTCTCCATTCATCAAGTGCGCTAATGTCAAATAACCTCTTCTCACCGGCAAGTTTGAAATCATAAATGAGCTCTTTAATAGCCCAATATGCCTTATGTTCTAGTTCGAGAGGTAAGTGACATGCTTTTCCATAAACCATTTTATACGGAGACGTACCCATAGGATTTTTATATGCAGTTCTATAGGCCCATAATGCATCATCAAGTTTCTTGGACCAATTCTTTCTAGACCTATTGACAGTCTTTTGCAAAATTAATTTGAGTTATCTATTACTCAATTCTACTTGACCACTAGACTATGGGTGATAAGGAGATGCAATTATATGATTAACATCATACTTAGCAAGCATTTTACAGAAAGCACCATGAATAAAATGTGAACCACCATCAGTCATTAAATATCTAGGGACTCCAAACCTCGGAAAAACAACTTCTTTAAGCATTTTAATAGAAGTGTTATGATCAGCACTACTAGTTGGAATAGCTTCTACCCACTCATTAACGTAATCAACAACAACTAAAATATGTGTGTAACCATTAGAGGCAGGAAAAGGTCCCATATAATCAAAGCCCCAAACATCAAATGGTTCAATAACAAGTGAATAATTCATAGGCATTTCTTGACGTCTACTAATATTACCAATTCTTTGACATTCATCACAAGACAAGACAAACTTACGGGCATCCTTGAAGAGAGTAGGCCAATAAAAACCGGATTGCAATACCTTATGTGCAGTTCTGTCTCCAGCGTGCTGTCCTCCATAAGCTTCGGAGTGGCACTTAGGATATGTTCATGTTCATGCTTAGGTACACAACGTCTAATAACATCATCTACTCCTTTATAAAGATGTGGGCCATCCCAAAAGTAATGTCTCAAATCATAGAAGAACTTTTTCTTTTGTTGGTATGTTAAACTAGGTGGTATGAATTTAGCAACAATACAATTAGCATAATCAGTATACCATGGAGTACTATGAGAAGTATTTATGACATTTAATTGTTCATCAGGAAAGCTATCATCAATAGGTAGTGGGTCATCAAGAACATTTTCTAACCTAGACAAGTTGTCTGCAACGGGGTTCTCAGCTCCCTTTCTATCAACAATATGCAAATCAAATTCTTGTAGCAAGAGAACCCATCTAATAAGTCTAGGTTTAGCATCTTTCTTTTCCATAAGATATTTAATAGCAGCATGATCAGTGTGAATAGTTACTTTAGAATCAACAATGTAAGGTCTGAACTTATCACAAGCAAATACAACTGCTAAGAATTCTTTTTCAGTAGTAGCATAATTTCTTTGAGCATTGTCTAGAGTCTTACTAGCATAATGGATAACATTTAATTTTTTATCAACTCTTTGCCCTAGAACAGCACCTACAGCATAATTTCTAGCATCACACATAATTTCAAAGGGTAAATTCCAATCAGGTGGCTCAACAATAGGTGCAGAGATCAATGCTTTCTTAAGTATTTCAAATTCTTCTACACAATTATCATCAAAGACAAATGGTATATCTTTTTGTAATAAATTAGTCAAAGGCCGAGAAATTTTTGAGAAGTCCTTAATGAACCTCCTATAAAAACCGGCGTGACCAAGGAAACTTCTTATACCTTTGATGTCCTTGGGACATGGCATCTTTTCTATAGCATCAACCTTGGCTTTATCAACTTCAATACCTCTTTCAAAAACTTTATGCCCCAAGACAATACCTTCATTAACCATAAAGTGGCACTTTTCCCAATTCAAGACAAGATTAGTTTCTTCACATCTCTGCAAAACTCGATCAAGGTTGCTCAAGCAATCATCAAAAGAGGATCCATAGACGGAAAAGTCATCCATGAAAACCTCACAAATCTTTTCACAAAAGTCAGAGAATATAGCCATCATGCATCTTTGAAAGGTAGCAGGTGCATTACATAAACCAAAAGGCATACGTCTATAAGAAAAAGTACCAAAAGGGCATGTAAAAGTAGTTTTTTGATTGATCATTGGCTGACACAGGAATTTGAGAGAAACCAGAATAATCATCTAGAAAGCAATAGTGTGTATGTTTGCATAATCTTTCTAGCATTTGATCGATAAAAGGTAAGGGGTAATGATCCTTTTTAGTAGCCTTATTTAATTTACGGAAATCAATTACCATCCTATAGCCTGTAATAATTCTTTGCGGAATCAATTCATCTTTATCATTAGGAACAATAGTAATACCTCCCTTCTTAGGGACACAATGGATAGGACTTACCCACTGACTATCAGCAACGGGATAAATTATACCTACCTCCAGAAGCTTTAGTATTTCTTTTCTTACCACTTCTTTCATCTTAGGATTAAGCCTACGTTGATGATCACGGACTGGTTTGGCATCTTCTTCCAAATTTATTTTATGTTGACATAGAGTGGGACTAATGCCCTTAAGATCATCAAGAGTATATCCAATAGCAGCACGGTGCTTCTTCAGAGTTTTCAATAATCTCTCTTCTTCATGTTCTGAAAGGTTAGCACTAATAATAAAAGGATATATCTTCTTTTCATCAAGATAAGCATATTTAAGATTATCAGGCAACGGTTTAAGCTCAAACACGGGATCACCCTTGGGTGGAGCGGGATCCCCTAGGATTTCAACAGGCAAATTGTGTTTCAGAATAGGTTCATGTTTAAAGAATACTTCATCTATTTCCCTTCTTTCATTCATAAACATATCATTTTCATGGTCTAGCAAATATTGTTCTAAAGGATCACTAGGAGGTACGGCAATAGAAGCAAGACCAATAATTTCATCCTTACTAGGCAATTCTTCCTCATGGTGTTGTCTACTAAATTTAAAGAAATTAAACTCATGAGACATATCACCCAAACCAATAGTAACAACATTATTTTCGCAGTCTATCTTAGCATTGACAGTGTTCAAGAAGGGTCTACCAAATATAATGGGACAAAAACTATCTTGTGGAGAACCAAGAACAAGAAAATCAGCAGGATATTTAGTTTTCCCACACAAGACTTCAACATCTCTAACAATTCCCATTGCTGATATAGTATCTCTATTGGCAAGTTTAATTGTAACATCAATACCTTCTAATTCAGCAGGTGCAATTTCATGCTTAATTTCTTCGTATGAAGTATGCGGTATAACACTAGCACTAGCACACATATCACATAAGCCATGATAATAATGATCTCCTATTTTAACAGAAATAACAGGCACGCCTACCACAGGTCTATGTTTATCTTTAGCACAAGGTTTGGCAATTCTAGCGGTTTCACCGCAGAAATGAATAACATGCCCATCAATATTATCAGACAAGAGATCTTTAACAATAGCAATATTAGGTTCAACTTTGACTTGCTCAGGAGGTGTATAAGTTCTAATATTGCTTTTACGAACCACAGTTGAAGCTTTAGCATGATCCTTTATTCTAACAAGGAAAGGTGGTTTCTCAACATAAGAAGTAGGAACAATAGGATCATTATAAGTGACAGTCTTTTCTTCAACTTTAGTAGGTGCAGCTACTTTTACTTCTATGGGAGGATGATATTTAAACCACTTCTCCTTGGGGAGATCAACATAGGTAGCAAAAGATTCACAGAAAGAAGCTACTATCTCAGATCAAGTCCATATTTAGTGCTAAATTTATGGAAAACATCGGTATCCATAAAAGATTTAACACAATCAAACTTAGGTGTCATACCTGACTCCTTACCTTTGTCGAGATCCCAATCTTCAGAGTTGCGTTTAATTCTATCCAATAAATTCCATTTGAATTCAATAGTCTTCATCATAAAAGAGCCAGCACAAGAAGTATCGAGCATGGATTGATTATTATGAGAAAGCCAAGCATAAAAATTTTGAAGAATTATTTCTCTTGAGAGCTCATGATTGGGGCATGAATATAACATTGATTTAAGCCTCCCCCAAGCTTGAGCGATGCTTTCTCCTTCGTGAGGCCAAAAATTATATATATAATTGCGATCATGATGAACAAGATGCATAGAATAATACTTTTGATGAAATTCCAACTTCATTCGTTTATAGTTCCATGATCCCGTGTCATCACATAGCCTATACCATGTCGATGCATCTACCTTCAAAGATAAAGGGAAGACCTTCTTCTTAACAACATCATCGGGTATACCTGCAAGCTTAAATAATCCACAAACTTCATCCACATAGAGTAGATGTTCATCAGGATGCCTTGTTCCATCTCCTGTAAAAGGATTATCTAGCAATTTTTCTAACATACCCGAAGGAACTTCAAAGGGAACATTTTCATTTTCAGTAGGTTCAGTAGGTTGAGGAGCAATTCTTTGCTCTACTGGTCGGGGTGAAGATACCCCGAACAAGCCCCTCAGAGGATTACTTTCCGTAGTAACAAGTGACAGTAGATTTCAGCACACTATATAAATTTTTCCTTACCAAATTCCACCTACCAAAGGCGCTTCACTCCCCGGCAACGGTGCCAGAAAAGAGTCTTATTGACCCACAAGTATAGGGGATCTATCGTAGTCCTTTCGATAAGTAAGAGTGTCGAACCCAACAAGGAGCAGAAGGAAATGATAAGCGGTTTTCAGCAAGGTATTCTCTGCAAGTAATGAAATAAGTGGTAACAGATAGTTTTGTGATAGGATAATTTATAACGAGCAACAAGTAACAAAAGTAAATAAAGTGCAGCAAGGTGGCCCAATCCTTTTTGTAGCAAAGGACAAGCCTGGACAAACTCTTATATAAGGAAAAGCGCTCCCGAGGACACATGGGAATATCGCCAAGCTAGTTTTCATCACGTTCATATGATTCGTGTTCGGTACTTTGATAATTTGATATGTGGGTGGACCGGTGCTTGGGTGCTGTTCTTATGTCGGCGTTCTGGGAACGGGGGTCCCCAGACTTGCCTGCCTGCGGCCTGCAACGTGGCTCAAAGGGGGGCCCAGCACGGCCCATCTTCACCAACACAAACCCAAGACCCTCGCGAGGGGCCAAGCCTCGCGGGGCAGACGACGCGGAGCTTCCTCAGGCACGGCCTCATCAGGCTGGCTCACGAGGGGGCGGAGAGATCAAGGCGGGGTACCTCACGAGGTGCCCGTGACGCAAGCCATGACGATTCAGGGCGCCAGGCGGGTGCCAGCCCGCGCAGCGTCCTCCTTCCCTCTTTGGTGCAAAGGGGGCAAGCGCAGCCGCGGAGTACCGAGGCATCAGGCAAAGGTTGCCATTTCGGTGCAACGAGACCAAGACCAGGAGGACTACGAGACGGAGGTCACCGTGGATCCCAAGACGGCGTCATCACCAGAGCTTTGCACAGGCGAAGACTGCTTTTGTCAGGATAGCTGATACTTGCTGTCCCCCTTCAAATTAGCCCGCCATTGTTGGCTCCCTTCCCGCTCAATATTTGGGGAGAGGACCAGGGCCTCTATAAATAGGACTAGCCACCCCCAGGGTAGAGAGGATCGAGGATCGAGAATCAGCCAACCCAGAAACAAGCTGGGGTCGAAATCAGGGTCGGTCAGTTGGAGGAAAGCAGAGAGAGAGAAAAAGGTGACTGAACTCCTCCGAGCAGTTCATCGCCCCAGCCAAGAACAGACCCTCGCGAGGCTGTTCTTCCTTGTATTGTTCATCATCATCAGCCCAAGAGGCAATCCACCACACCACACACTGGAGTAGGGTATTACACCACAACGGTGGCCCGAACCAGTATAAACAATGTGTCTCTTGTGTTGTTCTTTCCTTAGTTTAGATCCTAGCATGGCGGAGGGGTGCAGGTAGGTAGGGGGTGAAATCTCTGCGCGCACCCCAGTGTTCGAACCTCAAGGGTCTGCCGGAACCCGAAATCCGACATTTGGCGTGCCAGGTAGGGGTGCGCCGGAATTCGTCTTCCACTGCCCCGTTCTCCTCCGACCGTCACGCCCATGTCTGACGCTTGTCGGACCCGCCGCCGAGCGCCGGGCCGCACTCGCTTCCCGCGTCACCCAGACGGCCCCTGTCGGCGGGCATCCACGCCATTCCCCGTCACCTGCCGTCAACGCCGCCACCGGCCCGGTGGGGGACGAGCGGCAAGCATCGTCCCAGCATCCGTCCGTGCGGCAAGACGGCCGCACCGCAACTCCCTCGCTCACCCCAGCTGGTTCTTCGTCCCGCGCGCTCCGCACGCCCATGGAGGCTCGAGCTGCACTCATCGCGGCAAACAAGCTCGTGCGCTACCGTCCCGTCGACGACGTCTATGAAGAATGGCTCGACCGCGTCGCCGAGCTCGTCCGCGCCGCAGGGGGCTCTCCTGCGCCGTCCGTTCCACTGCACCACACCCCGCCCCGCGCGGGCGACGAGGCTCCGGCGGTGCCCCGGCCGCCTCCTCCTCAAGAAGACTCCATGGCCCCAAGGCGCATGGCCCCTGGGCGGAACCCGCTCCGTCAGGCGCCAGCGCGGCAAGAGCAGAGCTGCCAGGAAGTCCCTCGCCCGCAAGAAGCTGCCCGGGCGCTCCCTGCTCCAGCACGTCGCGACCATGCTCCTGCTCCCGCGCGTCAAGACCCCGCGCTGCTCCCAGCTGCAGCGCGTGGGGACATGCAAGACCAGGCTCTCCGTCACCCAAGGCCTCCCGTGGCCACAGCAGGCTGCCGCGCCTTCACCACCGAACTACGCAGCATAGCGTGGCCCAGCAAGTTCAAACCAGACCTGCCTCCTCGCTACGACGGCACGGCTGACCCTGCAGAGTTCCTCCAGCTCTACGAGCTAGGCATCGAAGCTACCAACGAAGACGAGAAGGTCATGGCGAACTGGTTCCCCATGGCACTCAAGGACGGGGCCCGCACCTGGCTCCTGAACCTGGCCCCAGGCACAATCTCCTCCTGGGAGGAGATGCGCACCCGCTTCATCGCCAACTTCCAAGGCACTCGCGACCGGCCACCCGCCGTGAGCGACATGCGCCGCATCAAGCAACAGCCTGGGGAAACCCTGCAGAAGTACATCCAGCGCTTCAACAACACACGCCTCAAGATTCCCAAGGTGACTGAGGAGGCCATCATCTCGGCCTTCTCCGACGGCGTGCGCGACGTCAAGATGAAGGAGGAGCTGGCGATGCATGAAGACCTATGCACTTCCTTGGAGCTGTTCAACTTGGCAAACAAGTGCGCCAGGGCTGAGGAAGGGCGTCTCTCCCTCCTCGAGCTGCCTGCCGTGGACCCAGAAGAGAAGAAGCCCAAGGCCAAGGACGTGAAGCGCAAGGGGGCTGCCGTGCTCGCGGCAGAACCAGACACCAAGCGGGGCAGAGATCAGCCCGAACCCTCCAAGGGCAGCCGGTACTGTGTGTACCACGACCTCCACACCCACAACACCAACGAATGTCAAGAACTCCGAGCCGTGTGAGAAGGAAGGATCGGCCGTCGCCCCGACCGCATTGACCGGGGCTACGGCCGAGGAGGAGGAAGAAACACAGGACACTGGGAAGACCGTGGGCCGCGCCAAGGGTGGCACGACCAACCTCGCAAGGATCGCTGGCAAGACCCGCCTCGCGAGAGAGAATGGAGGGATCAGCCTCGCGAGGGAGACTGGAGGGATCAGCCTCGCGAGGATCGCCCGCAAGGCAACGCAGGCCTCCCACCGCTGCCGCCACAGCCAAGGAGAAACGAGGACCGCCACCAGGACGAGGAGGCTGGGGGCTTCCAGGAGCCGCGCGCGATCGCCTGCATCTTGGGCGGAGCATAAGCCCCAGCCTCTCAGCGCATCTTCAAGTAGTTTGCCCGCGAGGTGAATGCAGTCCTCCCCAGGCTCGAAGCCATGCGCCCCCTCAGGTGGTCGGCGTGCGCCATCACGTTCAGCTCAGCAGATCAGCTCAAGTGTGCGGCTACAGCCGGAGTCCTCCCGATGCTTTGTTCC
Source organism: Triticum urartu (assembly GCF_003073215.2). Taxonomy (NCBI): domain Eukaryota; kingdom Viridiplantae; phylum Streptophyta; class Magnoliopsida; order Poales; family Poaceae; genus Triticum; species Triticum urartu. The sequence goes on along the minus strand of NC_053022.1, from coordinate 393,001,019 downwards.
CCAATCATCAGCAACGTGGTGGTCACCAAGACCCTCATCGATGGAGGGGCAGGGCTCAACGTCCTGTCCGTGGAGACGTTCAACAACCTCCAAGTGCCCTACAGCCAGCTTCAGCCAACCAAGCCCTTCTCCGGTATCACTGACGGCTCCACGGTCCTGATTGGGCAGGTCCGCCTCCCTGTCACCTTCGGGGCACGCGACAACTACCGCACCGAGCTAATCGACTTCGACGTCGCTCACATTCGCCTGTCGTACAACGCCATCCTTGGGTACCCAGCGCTGGCCAAGTTCATGGCCGTAACTCACCACGGCTACAACGTCCTCAATATGCCAGGAAGCGGCAGAGTCATCACGGTGCCCTGTGAAGAGAAGGATGCGGTGTGTTCCCTGGAACGAGCCTTTCAGGCTGCGTCACTGGAAGACCCGGATCGTGGAAGCAGGAGGCCTTCCGAGACCACCCCCAAGAAGAAGAAGACATCGTCCGGCCTGACCACTCAGGAGGCAGGCCCCTCTGGGCCCGCGCCTGCCCAGGGGGAGCCTCCCTCCATCGCATAGGAAAGCGCGCCCGGCGCCCTCCTCAGGCAGGGCTCGGGGGCTCTCCCCTGGAGGGCCACCGACCTAGCTAGGAGCATGAGGGAGGCGCTTGGGCACCACATGGAGGCGTGTTTTGAAGCACGTTTCCCTCGAGAAGGAGCAAGGCAAGGAGATCCAGATCCTCAGGAGTTCGTCAGCAAGGCCATTCAGGAGCTACAGGAGTCAAGAGTCATGAAAGTCGGCCGCCGCTTGCCAGCAGTGGCCCCCCATCCAGGCGAGGATGGTGGGCTGCGCATCTGCATCGACATACCAGGGCTCAACCGAGTCGCCTCTCTGGAGCGCCTCTGGCCCTCGCGAGTGGGGCGCTACCGGGGTCCACCCCACAGCTACATTCGCGTGCCTTACGGCTTGCCGAACGCGGCTGACGCGCACCAGCGCCTCATGAGGGGCATCACGGAGGCACGAGAGGCCAGGCGTCCCGCAGCCCTGGCAGAGATGGAGATGGCCCGCGAGGAGCCGCCAGCGCCTCCGGAGCCTCCCGAGGCCCCTGGGCCTGGGGGCTCGTGAGGATCGGCTCCCGCAGCCCACCGAGCCTGCTACACCAACACCCCTTCGTCCTCAACATCATCAGGTGACATCTTTCGAGTTTTACTTCCAGCTGGGAGCGCCCCAGGGCTGCATTATTCCCAGGCCGCGTGGGTCCGTCCCTGCGGCGTGTATCCCTTTATTCCATGTTGTTAGCTTACCTTGTTGGGGGCGCCCCTCGGGCTGCATGACCCCCCCCCCAAGTCGCTCGGGCCTGACCCAGTGATGTCCGCATTCCCAACATCCCTTTGAACGAATCCACTCCTTCGCGGCTAATGTGTTTTACCCAGTTGCCTGCTCAGCTGACGCCAACTAACGAAGCTGCTCCCAAACGGCACGACGCTTGCGCATGGGTCCATCCCTGCAACGCCGACAAACCTGGATGGCTAAGCTCTGGCCGCGGCAGCCCCGCATAGCGTCACCTCGTCAAGCCTTCAGCGCCTCACTACCACTCGGAAGCAACCCACGGCTGACCGTCAATTGTCATGGCAACCCCTTGCTTTTTCTATGATGGACCTGCAGGACCTTCCGAAGGAGCTGCGTCAGGCGAGGCCCTTGCGGTGTCTCCTTCGCTCTCGTCCGCGCGAACCGCTTGCACGTTAAAGGGGGGTGCCTGAGCATCGCGACTCAGGGCTCCTACTGGCTCTCCAGCCCTCACCCTCTGGCCTTGACCACGGCATCGCGACCTGGCATACCAGCGACGGCTGAGACTCGCTCGAGGGCCGGGACCCGAGGACGTAGAGCATAAAGGGGAGCAAAAGCGAGAGGGGAGAGATACACGAGGACCTCGCCAAGCAACCTCGCGCCTACCAATGCACGGACCCGGCGACACACCAGGGAGCGGCCCCTGATCCTCGAGATAAGTCATCGCCCGGAAGCGCCAGCTACCGTGGCACCATCCCCGCACCTAATGCTATCCCATGTTAGCGACGCCGCTCTCCTTTCTCATCGAACGACGGTTGCTTGGGCGCCAAAGGGGACCTTCTGAGCATCGCGACTCAGGGGCTCTTACCGGACTCCGGGTCGCTCACCTCCTGGCCTTGACCACGGCATCGCGACCTGGCATACCAGCGACGGCTGAAGCCGCCTTGGGACTGGGACCTATCGGCGCAGAGCACCAAGCCCTCGTGAGGTTCGAAAGGGAGGACTGAGCTAATATGGAATGAGCAACTCGCGCAATTCTATGACAAGGGTTATATATACAAGACAGGATCACAGGCACCTTACAAGCCCCTACGGGACGCGTTTTTGATTCCTCGCAGGGAATGGATCCTAAAGGGACACAAACTACGCGCGTCCCTGCAAAAGACGCCATCATCAACAGTGAGCACCGACGCCAACCCCATCCAGATCAGAGTCGGCGGCGGCCTGACGAGCCCGCCCTGCTCCAGGAGCGGCGCCGGCTCGGGGGCTCGTAGCTGTCGTCGCTCGTCTCCGGAGTCGCGAAGAGCTCACCGGAGTCGCTGGAACCTCCGACGCCTCCACCGCCTGAGGAGCCTCCAAGGGAGTGGGTGGCGTGCCCGGTCCTCGTCACAGCAGGGCCCTGGCCACCTTCCCCGAGGCAGCACTCCAGCCGGCGCCCGCTCGCATCGAAGACCTTGAAGAGCATCACCGAAGCACCGTCGTAGTCCAAGTGGATCGCGAAGACTCCCCTTGTCCTGCAAACCCGGGCGATCTCCCTCCAGCCCCGGGTCATGTAGACCTCGCCCGGGGCGACAACCGCGACCTCTGCCTCGGTCGCGAGGGTGCTGCAGCCGGCGTGCTGCAGCCAGAGCTCCAGGGGCTCCCCCTGCGGGATGATGGAGGCGAAGAAGGGAGGAAGGCGGATCCAAGACTGAAGAGGAATGGCGACGTGGAGCACGAACTCTTGGAAGGAGCCCTTGGTGTGGACCCCAGGGGGGACGACCCACACCTTAGTGACCCGGCGGCGCCGACGGCGGCGCCGACGGCGGCGCCGCCCGTGGCGGTCAGCATCAACTCCTTCGGGGCCCTCGATGTGGGCGTACAATGGAAGCGGGAACCCCGGCGGCGCCCGCTCGCCCCAAGGCCTCGGCACCACCTGAAGGGCCCCTTCATCCGGGCCACGGGGGATGAGCCGTTTCTTCGGCGGGAGAGGGTCTGGCCCCTCTCGGGGAGCCTTTCCCTTCTCTGCCGCCGAGAACCGGCGGATCGGAGCCATCGCAGCAAGACGGAGCAAGGATCGGGAAGAAGGAGAAGCAAGGAGGGGTGGACTGGAAGGGCGCGTCTCGTTCCGTACTTATGGCCAGCAAAGGCCAACCGCCGGCCTCCACGATCGCAGGTAATTATGACCCGTTTTTTCATGCAGGGACTTGTCCCATCCGTGCAGTTGCCGAGGCGTCGTGGGGAAGTGGAGGCGCCCACGTCTAGTCAACCGCCATGCGGTGCCCAAGGCCGCAGGCTGTCAGGGCCCGCGGCGCTTCGCTCTTGCCCTTCCGCCTCCCTGCACAACCAAGTCCGGGCGCGCCTTGGGCCCGGGGGCTACTGTCGGTGTTCTGGGAATGGGGGTCCCCAGACTTGCCTGCCTGCGGCCTGCGGCGTGGCTCAAAGGGGGGCCCAGCATGGCCCATCTTCACCAACACAAACCCAAGACCCTCGCGAGGGGCCAAGCCTCGCGGGGCGGACGACGCGGAGCTTCCTCAGGCACGGCCTCATCAGGCTGGCTCACGAGGGGGTGGAGAGATCAAGGCGGGCTACCTCACGAGGTGCCCATGACGCAAGCCATGACGATTCAGGGCGCCAGGCGGGTGCCAGCCCGCGCAGCGTCCTCCTTCCCTCTTTGGTGCAAAGGGGGCAAGCGCAGCCGCGGAGTACCAAGGCATCAGGCAAAGGTTGCCATTTCGGTGCAACGAGACAAAGACCAGGAGGACTACGAGATGGAGGTCACCGTGGAGCCCAAGACAGCGTCATCACCAGAGCTTTGCACAGGCGAAGACTGCTTTTGTCAGGATAGCTGATACTTGATGTCCCCCTTCAAATTAGCCCGCCATTGTTGGCTCCCTTCCCGCTCAATATTTGGGGAGAGGACCAGGGCCTCTATAAATAGGACTAGCCACCCCCAGGGTAGAGAGGATCGAGGATCGAGAATCAGCCAACCCAGAAACAAGCTGGGGTCGAAATCAGGGTCGGTCAGTTGGAGGAAAGCAGAGAGAGAGAAAAAGGTGACTGAACTCCTCCGAGCAGTTCATCGCCCCAGCCAAGAACAGACCCTCGCGAGGCTGTTCTTCCTTGTATTGTTCATCATCATCAGCCCAAGAGGCAATCCACCACACCACACACTGGAGTAGGGTATTACACCACAACGGTGGCCCGAACCAGTATAAACCCTGTGTCTCTTGTGTTGTTCTTTCCTTAGTTTAGATCCTAACATGGCGGAGGGGTGCAGGTAGGTAGGGGGCGAAATCTCCGCGCGCACCCCAGTGTTCGAACCTCAAGGGTCTGCCGGAACCCGAAATCCGACATCTTACTTGAACAAGCATCCCACTTATGATTAACCTCTATTGCAAGCATCCGCAACTACAACAAAAGTATTAAGGTAAACCTAACCATAGCATGAAACATATGGATCCAAATCAGCCCCTTACGAAGCAACGCATAAACTAGGGTTTAAGCTTCTGTCACTCTAGCAACCCATCATCTACTTATTACTTCCCAATGCCTTCCTCTAGGCCCAAATAATGGTGAAGTGTTATGTAGTCGACATTCACATAACACCACTAGAGGCTAGACAACATACATCTCATCAAAATATTGGACGAATACCAAATTCACATGACTACTAATGGCAAGACTTCTCCCATGTCCTCAGGAACAAACATAACTACTCACAAAGCATATTCATGTTCATAATCAGAGGTGTATTAATATGAATAAAGGATATGAACATATGATCTTCCACCAAATAAACCAACTAGCGTCAACTACAAGGAGTAATCAACACTACTAGCAACCTACTAGTACCAATCCTGGACTTGGAGACAAGAATTGGATACAAGAGATGAACTAGGGTTTTGAGAGGAGATGGTGCTGGTGAAGATGTTGATGGAGATTTCCCTCTCCCGATGAGAGGAGCGTTGGTGATGATGATGGCGATGATTTCCCCCTCCCAGAGGGAAGTGTCCCTGGCAGAACAGCTCTACCGGAGCCCTAGATTGGTCCGCCAAGGTTCCGCCTCGTGGCGGCGGAGTTTTGTCCCGAAAGGTTGCTTATGATTTTTTCCTCGACGAAAGACCTCATATAGCAGAAGATGGCCATCGGAGAGCCAACAGGGGCCCACGAGGCAGGGGCACGCCCTGGGGGGTAGGGCACGCCCCCCACCCTCGTGGCCAGGTGGGTCCCCCTCTGGTGAACTTCTTCCGCTCAATATTTTTTATTATTTCCAAAAATGACTTTCGTGGAGTTTCAGGACTTTTGGAGTTGTGCAGAATAGGTCTCTAATATTTGCTCCTTTTCCAGCCCAGAATTCCAGCTACCGGCATTCTCCCTCCTTATGTAAACCTTGTAAAATAAGAGAGAATAGGCATAAGTGTTGTGACATAACGTGTAATAACAGCCCATAATGCAATAAATATCGATATAAAAGCATGATGCAAAATGGACGTATCAGATCCTTCTATGGACTGGAGCAAGCATCTTGGAGTTGGAACATACGCTTTGATAAGGTGATCAAGGCTTTTGGGTTTATACAAAGTTCGCAAGAAACTTGTATTTGCAAGAAAGTGAGTGGGAGCACTACAACATTTCTAATAAGTATATGTGGATGACATATTGTTGATAGGAAATGATATAGAATTTCTGGAAAGCATAAAGGGTTGTTTGAATGGAGTTTTTCAAAGGAAGACCTGGGTAAAACTGCTTACATATTGGGTATCAAGATCTATAGAGATAGATCAAGACGCCTGATAAGACTTTCGCAGAGCACATACCTTGACATGATTTTGAAGGAGTTCAAAATGGATCAGTCAAAGAAGGAGTTCTTGCCTGAGTTGTAAGGTGTGAACTTAAGACTTAAAGCTCGACCACGGCAGAAGAAAGAGAAAGGACGAAGGTCGTCCCCTATGCCTTAGCCATAGGCTCTATACGATATGTCATGTTGTGTATCACACCTGATATGTGCCTTGCCACATGTCTGGCAAGGGGGTACAAGAGTGATCTAGGAGTGGATCATGGGACATCGGTCAAAATTGTCCTTAGAGGAATAAGGAAATGTTTCTCGGTTATGGAGGTAATAAAGAGTTCGTCGTAAAGGGTTACGTCAATGCAAGCTTTAACACCTATCCGGATGACTCTGAGTAGCAAACCTGATATGTATATTGGAGCAACCATTTGGAATAGCTCCAAGTGGAGCGTGGAAGCAACATCTACGATATGACATAGAGATTTGCAAAGTACATACGGATCTGAATGTTGCAGACCCGTTGACTAAAACCTCTCTCACAAGCATAACATGATCAAACCCCAGAACTCATATCACATGGTGATGTGAACTAGATTATTGACTCTAGTAAACTCTTTGAGTGTTAGTCACATGGCGATGTGAACTATGAGTGTTATCACATGGCGATGTGAACTATGAGTGTTATCATATGGCGATGTGAACTATGAGTGTTATCACATGGCGATGTGAACTAGATTATTGACTCTAGTGCAAGTGGGAGACTGTTGAAAATATGCCCTAGAGGCAATAATAAAATGGTTATTATTATATTTCCTTGCTCATGATAATTGTCTATCGTTCGTGTCATAATTGTATTAACCGGAAACCGTAATACATGTGTGGATACATAGACCATAATGTGTCCCTAGTAAGCCTCTAGTTGACTAGCACGTTGATCAATAGATGGTCGTGGTTTCCTGACCATGGACATTGGATGTCGTTGATGACGGGATCACATCATTAGGAGAATGATGTGATGGACAAGACCCAATCCTGAGCATAGCACAAGATTGTGTAGTTCGTTTGCTAGAGCTTTTCTAATGTCAAGTATCATTTCCTTAGACCATGAGATTGTGCAATTCCCGGATACCGTAGGAATGCCTTGGGTGTAACAAATGTCACAACGTTACTGGGTGGCTATAAAGGTGCACTATAGGTATCTCCGAAAGTGTCTGTTGGGTTGGCACGAATCGAGACTGGGATTTGTCACTCCGTATGACGGAGAGGTATCTCTGGGCCCACTCGATAATGCATCATCATAATGAGCTCAATGTGACTATGGGCTTAGCCACGGGATCATGCATTATGGAATGAGTAAAGAGACTTGCCGGTAACGAGACTGAATGAGGTATGGGGATACCGACGATCGAATTTGGGGCAAGTAACATACCGGTAGACCAAGGGAATTGTATACAGGATTGATTGAATCCCCGACATCGTGGTTCATCCGATGAGATCATCGTGGAACATGTGGGAGCCAACATGGGTATCCATATCCCGCTGTTGGTTATTGGCCGGAGAGATGTCTCGGTCATGTCTGCATGGTTCCCGAACCCGTAGGGTCTACACACTTAAGGTTCGGTGACGCTAGAGTTGTTATGGGAAATTGTATGTGGTTACCGAAGGTTGTTCGGAGTCCCAGCTAAGAACCCAAACATCACGAGGAGTTTCGGAATGGTCCAGAGATAAAGATTTAAATATGGGAGGTCCAGTTTCAGTCGCCGGAATGGTTTCGGGGGGTATCAGTATTGTACCGGGACCACCGAAAGGTGTCCGGGGGTCCATCGGGTGGGGCCATCTGCCCCGAAGGACTTAATGGGCTGAATATGGGAGGGAACCAGCCCCTAGTGGGCTGGTGCGCTCCCCCTAAGGGCCCAAGGCGCCTAGGGTTGGAAACCCTAGGGGGAGGGGGCGCCTCCCACCTTGCTTGGGGGGGCAAGTTTCCCCTCCTGCCCCCGTCCCTCTAGATGCATCTAGGGGGGGTCGGCCCCATCTTCCCTACCCCCTATAAATAGTGGGGGGTGGGAGGGCAGCCGCACCCCTTCCCTGGCACAGCCCTCCCCCTCCAACACCACCTCCTCCTCTGTAGTGCTTGCCGAAGCCCTGCCACAAACTCCACTGCTACCACGCTGTCGTGCTGTCGGAGCTCTCCCTCAACTTCTCCTCTCCCCTTGCTGGATCAAGAAGGAGGAGATGTCCCCGGGCTGTACGTGTGTTGAACGTAGAGGTGTCGTCCGTTCGGCGCTTGGATCGGATCTTTCGCGATTTGAATCGCTGAGAGTACGACTCCATCAACCGCGTTCTTGTAACGCTTCCGCTTAGCGATATTCAAGGGTATGAAGATGCACTCGCTCTCTCTCGTTGCTAGCATATCCTAGATTGATCTTGGTGACACGTAGGAAAATTTTGAATCATTACTACGTTCCCCAACACGAACCCACTACAAAGCACCTCTTCCTATTGCAAGATAAATAGATCAAGTTGGCCAAATAAAACCCAAAAATCAGAGAAGAAATACGAGGCTATAAGCAATCATGCATATAAGAGATCAAGGAAGACTCAAATAACTTTCATGGATAAAAATATAGATCTGATCATAAACTCAAAGTTCATCGGGTCCCAATAAACACACCGCAAAAAGAGTTACATCATGTGGATCTCTAAGAGACCATTGTATAGAGAATCAAATGAGAGAGAGGAAGCCATCTAGCTACTAACTACGGACCCGTAGGTCTACAAAGGAATACTCACGGATCATCGGAGAGGCACCAATGGGCATGATGAACCCCTCCATGATGGTGTCAAGATTGGATCTGTGGTTTCTGGAACTTGCGATGGCTGGAATTGATTGTCTTCGACTCCCCTTGGAGCACCCCCCCCAGGTGCTTCTTCGGCCCACTAGATGTCTTCTGGTCCAAGAAAATCCACAAAAAGTTTCGCTGTGTTTGTACTCCGTTTGGTATTGATTTCCTGCGATGTAAAAAACAGCAACTGGCACTTGACACTATGTCAATAGGTTAGTACCAAAAAATAATATAAAATTATTGTAAAGCATCCAAGAATGATAATATAACAACATGGAACAATCAAAAATTATAGATACGTTGGAGACGTATCAGCATCCCACGCTTAATTCCTGCTCATCCTCGAGTAGGTAACTGATCAAAACATAATTTTTGATGTGGAATGATGCCAATCAAGTTCATCACATATTCTTTTCTTTATAGTATGGACATTTTGGACTTTTATATGGTTCAAAGCAATAGTCTAGTTTTGACATGATAACTTAAATACTCAAGCATATCAACAAGCAACCATGTCCTTCAAAATATCAATGCTAAAATAAGTCATCCCTAGCCCATTATGCTCAAGCATTGATCCATTCATGAAACACACTCGTATATTAGCTACACCCAATGCTCAAGTATGATCATAGTGCCTCTTTGTTGGTGCTTTATAAGAGAAGATGGAGACTGAAATTAAAAAAATAAAAATTGCATAAAGTAAAAGAAAGGTCCTTCGCAGAGGGAAGTAGGGATTTGTAGAGGTGCCAGAGCTCAAAGCGAAAAACATAGAGATAAAACATTTTGGGAGGTGTGCCTTTCCCACCAACGAAAACGATTTAGAGCTCCCGACACTTTGTAGAGGTGTCAGAGCTCAAAACGAAAAACATAGAGATAAAAACATTTTGCTAGATATATCATAGGCGGTTCCCAAACAGAAAATAAAGTTTATTCCATTTTCCACCATACTTTCACTTTCCATGGCTAGCCGAATCCACGATTGCCTTCCATACCAACACTTTCCAAGAAATTTATTATTTGACAACATAAATTAAATTCATTTTTTTCATTTCCAGACTGGGCATCCCTAATACATTTGCCTTACTCTCGTGCAATGACAAGTGAATAAACACTCATCGTGAGAATAACACATCTAGTATGGAAAATATCAGCCACCCTTCACCGCCTCGCGAGCGGTACGCGCACACAAAAGAGAAGTTTATTTTGAAAATTAGAGATGGAACATACAAATTTGCTTAGAACGGCAAAAGAATACCGCATATAGCTAGGTATAGTGGAGTCATGTGGCAAAACTGGGTTTTAGGATTTTGGATGCACAAGTAGTGATCATATTTAGTGCAAAATGGAGGCTAGCAAAAGATTGAGAAGCGACCAACCAAGAAACAAAAAATCTCATAAGCGAGCATTGAGCATAATTAACACCAAATAATGCACCACAAGTAGGATGTAATTTCATTGCATAACTATTGACTTTCATGCTTGCATAGGGAATCACAAACCTTAACACCAATATTTTCACTAAAGCATAATTACTCATTAACATTACTCACATATCATATCATCATATCTCAAAACTATTACAAGGAATCAAGTTTATTTTGTCCAATGATCTTCATGAAAGTTTTTATTATATCCTTCTTGGATATCTATCACTTTGGTACTAATTTTCATGTGTTGCTTTTGATAAGCTCAAACAAATATAAGTGAAGATCATGAGGATAATATTTCTCTCAAAATAATTTAAGTGAAGCAAGAAAGAATTTCTTAAAAACTTTACTAACTCTTAAATAAATCTGAGTGAAGCATGATAGCATTTCTTAAAAAATTCTATCGCACACCATGCTTAAAAATATATAAGTGAAGCACTAGAGCAATGCAATAGCTCATAAAGATTTAACTGAAGCATAGAAAGCAATTCTAACAAGTCATGGCATAATTTTGGGTCTCACAAATAAGTGTGTCCAGCAAGGATTGATGACTCAAAACAAAAAGCAAAACAAGCAAAGACTCATATCATACAATACGCTCCAAGCAAAACTCATAGTATGTGATGAATAAAAATATAGTTCTGAGTAAAGTACCGATGGTTGTTAGAAGAAAGAGGGGATGCCACTCGGGCATCCCCAAGCTTAGTTGCTTGCTTCTCTTTGGATAATAGCTTGGGATGCCATGGGCATCCCCAAGCTTAGGCTCTTCTTACTCCTTATTTCTTCATCCATCGTATCATCACCCAAAACTTGAAAACTTCAATCATACAAAACTCAACAAAACCTTCGTGAGATCCGTTAGTATAAGAAAAAAAATTCACTACTATAAGTACTGTTGCAAACCAATTCATATTTTTTCTTGCATTATATCTACGGTAAAAATGCCACAAATCACACCATAAAACATAAACTTGCCATCTAGCGTGATTTTTTTGCCATGTGGACATTACCAAACAAGTGTAAGGAAGACCATGTCGACATCATTTTACTTCAATTAAGTAAATTTGCCACGAGCGACAAAAAGTAAAATTGCCATGTGTGTTAAATAAAAATTGCCATGGCAATAGATGTAAATTTGCCATGGCAATAAAAAGGTTAATTTGCCACGATTGAGATAAAAAAAGTAATAATTGGCATGGAAAAAATAGAGGCAAAATTTTCATGGCAACAAAAATTAAGAATTTGCCATGGTGGTGTACTTACATTTGCCATGTTAACAAAGATAAAATTTAAAACTTGTCATGCTCCGTATAAGTAAGATTTGCCATGAGTGACGAAAAGTAAATTTGCCATGTGTGTTAAATAAAAATTGCCATGGCAATAAAAATGAAGAATTTGCCATGTTAACAAAGATAAAATTTAAAACTTGTCATGCTCCATATAAGTAAATTTGCCATGAGTGCCGAAAAGTAAATTTGCCATGTATGTTAAATAAAAATTGCTATGGTAATAGATGTAAATTTGCCATGGCAATAAAAAGGATAATTTGCCACGGCCGAAATAAAAAAGTAATAATTGGCATGGAAAAAATAGAAGTAAAATTGCCATGACAATAAAATGAAAAATTTGCCATGGTCGTGTAGTTACATTTTCCATGTTAACAAAAGATAAAATTGGCATTGCCAAAAACAGAAAACACAAATTTTGCTGGCAGAAATAAATGTGAAAAAACTGCCACAAATCACACACCAAAAAACAGAATTTTGCCATCTAGCATGATTTTTTTGCAATGTGGGCATTAACAAACAAGTGTAAAAAAGACCATGTTGACATGATTTTACTTGAATTAAGCTCGACATGGTCCACAACAATTAAGTTTGCGATAGTACATAAATTAAATTTGCCATGATCTAATTAGAGAAATTCACATGGTCTAAATTAGTAAAAAAAATGGCATGCTATATCAAAAATCCAAATTTCGCTGTCATTAACAAAAAAACATGGTAACATAAGCTTCTAGTTGCCATGGCAGATTTTTATTAAATTTGGACATGGTTCCAATTAAAGTTGCCTTGTTTTTAGAAGAGAAAAGTTGCCGAGCATGTAAATTAACACAACAAATTGTGGACGAAAATGCCATGGAAAAAATGGATATGCAAATTTGCCATGGTATTTTAATTTAAAATGCCATCCTTCGTATGAAATTTGGATCTATGGAAATTCGTATCAAATTCATTCAGAAAAGTGCCATGGCAACTATTTACGAAAAGAAAAGATGGGTAGGTCTTCAATATTGTAAAAATTGCCCTGTCAAAATGATGATAATTTGCCACGGCAAGTGATGTTGGCATGGTTAGTTGAGAGAAAAATCGGTTTGTTGCCATGTAGCACTTAGAAAAGCATGCTGCCCATTCTTACAATCACAAAATAGCCATGATGGTAAAAATCAGTACAGGTTTGTTGGCATGCGGCCATGATTATAACCTGAGAAAGCATGCTCCCAAGGGCCTGGCGGGTCGACATCGAGTCGAGGGCGTCGCGGTGATCCAACACTGGTACAGTGAATCACTGGCCTAAGGAAATTGGATACAGAACAGAAGTTGTATGCATCATACAACTAAAAAATGTTTCAGCTCTGTAAAATGAACGCATTCAAGGGAGAGAGAAAAAAGTGCTATCTACTATCCCTTACACTACTATCACGAACAGCAAAAAAGCAGATGAGAAATTTTGCAGTACGGTCATCACTGAACAAAAACAAATATAGTGTGCTACCCCCAAAATGAATCGATTCAGCAACGCCTATCTCAGAATGCAATCAACAAAATCTACTACACTAAACCTCACCATGGCCCGAGCGAGAATCAATTTTGACGACTAGAAAAAGTGAATCCTACTGTGGCCGGTGGCCGGACTGGCGACGAATCGTGTTGTGTGGTGGCGTTACATACGAAATCGACAGGGGGAGGCCCCATGTCATGTGGCGTGTGGCGCCGCAAAAAAGCCCCGGTGAATTACTTTGCTGAATAAAACACTTTTCATTGGACTAAATAGCACACTTTTCATTGGTAGCTGAATAAAACACCACAAACTGAGTTTTTTTTTTTTACTTTTCCATGCCTAAGCCCAGACGTCATACTAGGACGGATTTGCCCTCCGGTTCGTTTCACCTCGTTTCTGTTCGATCAAATAACGTGCTCTTATGAATGCACAACAGACAGAGAGACAAATCAGTGCGCCGTGGCCTCGCCGTGCCTTCTGCCCGACGTCGCCACCTCGCCGTGCCTGCTCCCCGGCAAGCCGCCGCCTCGCCATGCCTCCTCCTCGACGTCGCCGCATAGCCATGCCTAGCCTCCTATTCCTATGCAGGAAGCCGCACCATCGGCCGCGCTCCAGCACCTCCCTCGTTTTGGCAGTGAAAAGACTGCGCCAGCCCTTTAAGTGACCTGCAGCGTGTCCATGTGTAGCTCCTCGTTGTTCTGCTGGCTGCCTAGCTGTTGAAGTGGTCGACGTACATGCTGGTGGATTTTTGACGTGCTCACTATACATGCTGGCTGGAGCTTGCTATAGCTGCTCGTTGCTCAAGTTGTTAACATATGGCTCAAATACTAGTGGCAGGACGAGGCAGCCGCGGGAGAACCGGTAGACGCGAGAGTCACGGCGAGGCGGCAGCGCGCCAGGGAGGATGCACGGGGAGACGGCGGCCAGGTGCTTCGTCTGTTCTATCCTCCGCTGATCACGATCAAACCACTAAGGGCTCAATCAGGACCTGAAACAAACCGGAGGGTAAATCCGTCCTAAAAAGTATGGCATGTAGGCTTGGACGTGGAGAACTAGAAAAAAAACTCAATTTGTGGTGTTTTATCCATCCAGCTACCAATGAAAAGTGTGCCATTTAGTCCAAAGAAAAAAAAAGATGTGTTATAGGAGAAAAGTACCAGAAAAAGTGTGGCATTTCCTTAAATTGCCCTGGAGTACCTGGGTGGGCGGCGAATCCCGGGGAACTCGGCGACCAGCTTCCTGTCGGCGTCGCGCATGAAGACTCTTGTGACTCTGGCGAAGAGGAGCTAAGGCGGCGTTGCAGGGCCACCGCTCGGACAACTTCTGGAAGGCGGCGGCACATGGGCACATGGCGAATCCCGGCGAGCGGCTGCCCGTCGGCGCGCGCAAGTAGACGACAGTGTCCCCAACGAATAGCAGCCCGGCTAGCTCGTCTCACCCAGTGGCGGATCCAGGATTGGAGTAAGCCCTGGGCCAAAAAAAAAATTTCATCGCGAGAGAAAAAACTTAACGTCCATCAGCCTATAGCTACCTCAAATATGACTCAATTGCACCAAAGAATTTAGAATTTAAACTTAATGCTTAGAGATACAACAAAAGATGACAAAAACTATAAAACAGTACGTGCAGTAAAAATAATACCAAATCAATGGCTTGCTTCATCAATGTCTTTCATAACAGTGGCAACAGCAACATTCACATTCAAATACAATTCAAGTGAAATTGAATATTTGACACCAGCAGCAACCATAAACAGTCTGTAGTAGCAAATCCAAACATTATAACAGATAAAAAATGTTCAATCTTTAAATTTTCTATCAACAGGAGGCAGCAGCCATTACCAAATACCCAGTATCCTGGGCGTGGCCGCGTGGGCAGCAGACGGCGTGCCGGAGTGCAGGACTGCAGGTGCCAGGAGAGGCCGGAACAGAGCCACGCTAGTGAGCCGGCGAGCACTGGAGCAGCAGGGTCAGGCGGCGAGCGGCGGAGCAACAGCCAGCAGCAGCAGGGCGAGGCGGCGAGTGGCGGAGCAACAGCCAGCAGCAGCAAGGGACGGCCGGACGAGCGAGCGGCGGACGAACGACTGAGGGCGCGGGTGAGCGACCGAGAGAGGGCGGGACCGCGGGAGAGTAGTCGCCAGAGCCGAGGGCGGGAGGTGAGTCGCCGGCGGGCGGTGGCGGCTTCCTCGCCGCACGCACGAACTAGCACCGGTCGCTAGGTCTGCGCCCTGGGTCTGCGAGTCGGGGCGAGGGGGTCCTGCCGTCCTGGGCCAGGTATAGTTGGGCTAAGCCCCGGGCCCATTCAAAATTATGCCTAGGTAATAACTACAAAAAGAAAGCCACGCCCCGGGCCCAGATCCGCCCCTGGTCTCACCCTTCCTTGACCCTGTTTAGATACATGGGTTAAAATTACTTTGAGCTAGTTAGGACTCAAATGGCCGTAAAGTATCCAAAAAAATTATTCCACCCAAGAGATGTTAATTGGTGCTAGTTCTCATGGGGCCCATCAAAAGTCATTTTTCTCTCTCTATTCTATCCCGTCAGCCAAGAGGTGCTAATTGAAGCTAGTTCTCGTGGGGCCCACTGAAAAAATCACTTTTCTCTCTCCATCAAGTGTATTTATTATCAATCTAACCCTGTCATCCAAACAACTCTTTGGCTAGAGTTAGTTCGGGGTTAGTCATGAGTTAAAAACTAACTCTAACCTCTAGCTAAGTTAGAGTATCCAAACAGGGCCCTTGATTAGAAAATGAAGGGATTGGGAAGAAGCAGACTCGAGTCTGCACGGAAAGGATAAGATGCCACTGTGCTCTCCACTCGTTCGGGGCGAGACTGCTCTGCAGCGAACGAATGAGAAACGTGACGTGGCAAGGACCGGTGCGCCAAGATCTGTGATACAAGACCAGCGGTAGATAAAGCGTTCGGGGCGAGAAGTAAAAACATGGCATGCTCGTGAGTTATAGATTCCTTTTTTATGGTAATACGTGTCTCATTTATATCATAAAGATTAAGAAGTACAAGTTACGTAAAGATCCATATGAGCTTGACACCAACGTCCGTCACCTACCTTCAAATGATGTCTTTTCATTACTGTATATTTAACATCATAGCATGACAAGAGGGATTTATTTTCTTCAAGATTGTGGTAGGTTACTTTGTTAGAATTTTGAGTATATACATGCTTTGCATTGTTGACAAAACCAATACTGCAACTACCATAGTGAACTTGTTAAAACATTCAGTTATGAAAGACAAGGATGAAAAATGATGATAATGAGATTAGGTATCAAGTAGGGATTCCACGGTGCCTGGGTCAAAGGATGTATAGATAAGTAGTTAATGGGGCGAAATATATTTCTGGAGTAGAACAAGGATAAGCTGCCACTGTGGTTTCCCCTCGTTCGGGGCGACACTGCTCTGCAGCGAAGGAATGAGAAACGTGATGTGGCAAGGACCAGTGCACCAAGATCTGTGATACAAGACCAGCGGTAGATAAAGTGTTCGGTGTGAGAAGTAAAAACATTGCATGTTCGTGAGTTATAGATTCTGTTTTTTATGGTAAAACGTGACTCATTCATATCATAAAGATTAAGAAGTACAAGTTACGTAAAGACCGACATGAGCTTGACACCAATGTCCGTCACCTGCCTTCAAATAATGTCTTTTCATTGTATATTTAACATCATAGCACGACAAGAGGGATTTTTTTCTTCAAGATTGTGATAGGTTACGTGGTTAGAATTTTGAGTATACATGTTTTGCATTGTTTTTTTAACACAGCACAGACGCAAGCACTCACATACACGCGCATACAGTCATCCCTATGAACGCATACACGCACACCCTACCCCTATGAGCATCTCCGAAAGACTGAGCCGGTATATCATCTTGAAATTTACGGAGTCACCATAGGCACCTCGTCGTCGACGGGAACGTCTCCTCCCACTGAATGCACATCGCCAAAAATCCTTAAATAAATTCAGGAATAAATGCGAGCATCAGGACTTGAATCCTGGCGGTCTGGGGATAACACCGTCTCTCTAACCAGTCAACCACAGGTTGGTTCGCCATGCTTTGCATTGTTGACAAAACCAATACTGCAAGTACCATAGTCAACTTGTCAAAACATTCAGTTATGAAACACGAGGATGAAAATGATGATAATGAGATTAGGTATCAAGTGTTGGAAATATGAGCAATTTACCAAATGATTTTATTAACAGAAATACTAGATAAAGCACGACTAGTATAGCAGTGATAAAACAAGTCATGCGATTTGATAAAGAGAAGGTAAACAACATCTTCATATATGAACTGTAAGTAAACACATCTAGAGCAGATAGTATAGCAAGTTGCATATATGAAACAGAGTCTAACATATCTAGGGCAAACACTAGAACAAGGAACTGTAGCAGGGTCTCTAACAGAAAGAGGAAGAACACGTACGGGACAGCAGCAGCAGAAGCACTGGACTTGGGGTCGACATCCTCTCCAGCCATGTCGTCGATGAGGTTGTCGACGTCAGGGAAGAAGTCGTCGGAGTCCGTGATGAAAAAGTCAGTAGTCATGCGGAGCGCTCCCCAAAAACCTTATCACCCTTCTTCCATACAGGACTCAAAGTGGTGCGGTTTCGGAGGCCTACTGTCCCGACTCGCGGAGCACGCCGCAAGCCGGGATGAGGAAGACAACAGCAGCTCAGAGATTGGAACCAGTTGCGAGAGGAAGAAGAAGTTCTGGTTTCAGCAACTCGCGGCGCGGCGCGTCACCATTCGCATTTAGACATCGGCTCGGCTCATTCCCGCAACCCGCGGCGCGGCGCGGCGTGACGAGGCGGGCGGTGGAGGAGGAGCGCGCGTGGATGTCCCTCTTGTTCTCATGCTCATACAAGTGGGGAAAGAACCTCCCTTATAAAGAAGTCCAACTCCCTCTAAACTAGCAATGTGGGACTAAACTTTAGTCTCGCCTCTTGCTTTGCACGAATGGGCTGCGTGGGCCTCTAGGATTTATTAGGAATTTCTGAAACTGCTTATTGGGCTAGGCCACGAATGGATAAAATTCCAGCATCAAGTAGGGATTCCACAATGCCTGGGTCAAAGGATGTATAGATAAGTAGTTAATGCGGTGACTACTAGGTAAAGAAAAATCAAACTAATGGTTTAGGATGCATATTTTGCCTCTCGTTAGGGTTTCCTTCTCCCGGTGGCGATTCTGCGCCGCCGTCGAGCGTTCTCCTTCCCTCCTCCGAGTCTTCCTGTAGGACGGATCCGAGTCGACCTCGGGGTGATTCCAGCATCCCCTCCCGACCTGGGTTTCATCCCCCTGCTAGGACCGGAGAGTTAGGGTTGACTTACAAGGCCCGATCATGTTTCTCTCTCGGGCTAGGGTTCAAGTTTGTTGCGGCGATGGGTTCAAGGACCAGCGAGGCGTCGGGTTCCTGCTCCGCATCAGAGGTGGAGAAGATGATGGCTGAGTTAGGGCTTCGCGAGGAAGACCTAGATGATGTCGTTTTTGATGAGAAAGTTGCACCACCGGAGGCAGCGAGGTGGATGGCGGTGGCTAGAGTTCACATAGATAAGCCGTACAGTCAATATTGGTTCTTCAAAAACATGCGGGCTGCCTGGGATCTAGCACGCGATGTCAAATTCCGCCCGCTTGAGGATAATCTGTATACTCTGCAGTTCTTTTGCTTGGGTGACTGGGAACGAGTGATGCAAGAAGGACCATGGAATTTCAGGGGTAACGTCGTCATCATCACACCTTACGACGGCATCACCAAACCAACTGAGGTGAAGCTAGACACCCTTGACATATGGATACAGATCCATGATGTACCTGACTTATACGCGCATCTGGTTGGGCCATTAGCTGCAAAAGTTGGGGAAGTTTTGTTCACCAAGACGATGACTCAAGAGTTTGCTAGAAACTTCTATCGGGTATGGGTCAAGATCAATGTTAATAATCCCCTGAAGAATGCGGTCTCTATGATTCGTGATGGCAAGTGTCGGATATACCGTGTGAAATACGAACGCCTGCCGGATTGTTGTGCTGTGTGTGGCCATCTTGGGCATGTCTACAAGGAGCACGGTGGTGGTATTCACCCCCCATCTGCGCTGTACTTTAAAAATCTCAGAGCTAAATGGAACATGCGTGTTGGTGCAGGCCCTGGGGCGGGGCGAGGAAGAGGACGCAGCGGCGGTCGCCATGGTGGACGTGCTAGGGGTGGAAGAGCCAAAGATGGAAAACTCAACGATGCAGACTCTGAGCTGCCACTATATGCCGATGAGGATGCAGTCATGAGGGAAGTGGAGGAGAGCAGGAAACGTACTTCTCATCCATCAGGAGAGCCTGGTTTAACTAGCTCTTCGGCCTCCCTTCCCAGTCAGGTTTCTTCAGAAAGTATGGTGAACCCGTTGGCGATTGTTCTGGCAAGAGCTGTGATGGTGAGTCCTCCTCCAAAGAGAGACCCAAAGAGGACTAGGCTGGAAGAGGATGGAACGGATGGACAAAGCTTAGAAGTGAAGACGTTGGCGGGCTCCTTCGAGGAGTGCCGCCGGGCCCAATGAATGCATTATGTTGGAACTGTCATGGTTTGGGCAAAGCCGCGACGGTTCGAGAAATTCGCAAATTCGCGAATAAGTTTGCCCCTACCCTAATGTGTGTTGTAGAAACTCAGATTGATGGAACTAGGGTAGAAGCATTAGTTGGCTCGTTTGGATATGATAATGGATATGCTATTGATAGTCAAGGTAGAAGTGGTGGCATTGGTGTTTTTTGGAACAATGAAATAAAGCTTGAGATTTTAGGTTGCTCAGTATATCATATTGATTGCTCCATGACAGAACCAGGCATGGATCCATGGAGATTAACTGTAGTGTATGGAGAAGCTCAAACACACCTTAGATCACAAACATGGGACACTCTCAAGAATCTGAGCATGTCCAATAATCTCCCTTGGATTTGTGTAGGAGATTTCAATGAGGTTTTGAGGCCCGATGAGCACATCGGGATGGGACAGAGAAGCAACACACAAATTCAGGCATTTCGAGATATCGTGGACGTATGCAGTTTAATGGATATTGGCTTCTCTGGACGGCCTTGGACTTTCGAGAAGAAAGTGAGGGGAGGGACGTACACTCATGTACGCCTAGACCGGGCCCTGGCCACGACAGAGTGGCGCACTCTGTTCCATATGGCTGACCTTTCACACTTAACAGCAGCCACCTCTGACCATTGTCCAATTTTATTGAACTTAAACAGAGAGGAGAGGGTGGCTCGGCCACCACGAACTTTCCGTTATGAGGTTATGTGGGAGGGCCACTCGGACTGGGGAGAGATGATCGATACAGCATGGTCACAGAAGGGCGTGTGCACAACGGTGGAACAGCTCAAGGATAAGTTGCATGCGATATCAAATGACTTAGGGCGCTGGGACAGAAACACCTTTGGTTGTGTCCGTAAGGAGATCAAGGACATGAAGAAGGAACTTGAGAAACTACAGTCAGACCCCAATCGCACGGCACCAACCCATGTTGAGCTCAAGATAAATGAGAAACTGGTGGAACTCTATCACCGTGAGGAATTGATGTGGAGGCAAAGGTCCAGAATTCAGTGGCTAACGTCGGGCGACAAGAACACAAGCTTTTTTCATTTAAGAGCAAGTATAAGGAGGAAGAAGAACATGATAAAAGCTTTGCAAAATTCTCTTGGTGTGATTTCTGTTGATCCCCACGAACTAAAGGCCATGGTCCAAGACTTTTATACATCTTTGTATACGGCTGAAGGTACTCACAATATGAATGTGGTGCTAGACACCATGCCGGTCAAGGTGTCAAGGGAGATGAATGATCTCCTGTGCGCCCCCTACACCAAGGATGAGGTAAAATCAGCCTTATTCCAAATGTTCCCGACAAAAGCTCCTCGTCCAGACAGATTTCTGACTCATTTTTATCAGCATCACTGGGATCTTTGTGGTGATGAGGTTACAGAGGCGGTGTTGAAAATTGTAAGGGGGGAGGAAAGCCCGGAATGCATCAATGACACAATTCTAGTGCTAATTCCAAAGGTATCCAACCCGTCTCTTCTGTCACAATTCAGACCCATAAGCTTATGTAATGTTTTATACAAGATTGCTTCCAAGGTCATTGCCAACAGGCTCAAGCAGGTATTACCGGATATTATTTCTGAAGAGCAGTCGGCCTTTGTACCGGGGAGGCTCATCACAGATAATATAATTAGTGCATATGAATGGCTTCACTTTATGAAAAGGAACAAATCCAAGGTAAATAACTACTGTGCTTTGAAGCTTGATATGATGAAGGCATATGACAGATTGGAGTGCGACTACCTGCAAGTAATGATGTTGAAACCGGGCTTTGATTCAGCTTGGGTGAATATTGTGATGAGCATGGTGTTGGAAATATGCCCTAGAGGCAATAATAAAAGCATTATTATTATATTTCTTTGTTCATGATAATTGTCTTTATTCATGCTATAACTGTATTATCCGGAAATCGTAATACACGTGTGAATACATAGACCATAATATGTCCCTAGTAAGCCTCTAGTTGACTAGCTCGTTGATCAACAGATAGTCATGATTTCCTGGCTATGGACATTGGATGTCATTGATAACGGGATCACATCATTAGGAGAATGATGTGATGGACAAGACCCAATCCTAAGCATAGTACAAAGATCGTGTAGTTCGTTTGCTAGAGCTTTTCCAATGTCAAGTATCTTTTCCTTTGACCATGAGATCGTGTAACTCCCGGATACCGTAGGAGTGCTTTGGGTGTATCAAACGTCACAACGTAACTGGGTGACTATAAAGGTGCATTACAGGTATCTCCGAAAGTGTCTGTTGGGTTGACACGGATCGAGACTGGGATTTGTCACTCTGGATAACGGAGAGGTATCACTGGGCCCACTCGGTAATGCATCATCATTATGAGCTCAAGGTGACCCAAGTGGTTGATCACGGGATCATGCATTACGGTACGAGTAAAGTGACTTGCCGGTAACGAGATTGAACAAGGTATTGGGATACCGACGATCGAGTCTCGGGCAAGTAACACCGATTGACAAAGGGAATTGTATACGGATTGAATCCTCGACATCGTGGTTCATCCGATGAGATCATCGTGGAGCATGTGGGAGCCAACATGGGTATCCAGATCCCGCTGTTGGTTATTGACTGGGAGAGTCGTCTCGGTCATGTCTGCTTGTCTCCCGAACCCGTAGGGTCTACACACTTAAGGTTCGGTGACGCTAGGGTTGTGAAGATATGTATATGCAGTAACCCGAATGTTGTTCGGAGTCCCGGATGAGATCCCGGACGTCACGAGGAGTTCCGGAATGGTCCGGAGGTAAAGAATATATATATAGGAAGTGCTGTTTCGCCATCGGGACAAGTTTCGGGGTTATCGGTATTGTACCGGGACCACCGGAGGGGTCCCGGGGGCCCACCGGGTGGGGCCACCTATCCCGGAGGGCCCCATGGGCTGAAATAGGAGGGAACCCAGCCCATAGTGGGCTGGGGCGCCAACCCCTATAGGCCCATGCGCCTAGGGTTCCACCAAGGAAGAGTCCAAGTGGTGGAAGGCACCCCGGTGCCTTGGGGGGGAGGGAAACCTCCCCTTGGCAGCCGCACCTAGGAGATTGGATCTCCTAGGCTGCGCACCACCCCCCCTTGGCCCTCCTATATATAGTGGGGGAGAGGAGGGATTTCATACCTCAGCCTTTGGTGCTTCCTCTCTCCCCGTTACGTCTCTCTCTCGCAGTATAGGCGAAGCCCTGCTACTGTGACGCCCTGCATCCACCACCACGCCGTCGTGTTGCTGGATCTTCATCAACCTCTCTTCCCCCCTTGCTGGATCAAGAAAGAGGAGACGTCATCCTTCGTACGTGTGTTGAACGCGGAGGCACCGTCCGTTCGGTGCTGATCATCGGTGATTTGAATCACGTCGTGTTCGACTACATCATCCCCGTTTTGAACGCTTCCGCTCGATCTACAAAGGTATGTAGATGCATCTAATCACTCGTTGCTAGATGAACTCCTAGATGGATCTTGGTGAAACGAGTAGGAAAATTTTTGTTTTCTGCAACGTTCCCCAACAGTGGCATCATGAGCTAGGTCTATGCGTAGTTCTTCTTGCGCGAGTAGAACACAATTTGTTGTGGGCGTAGATTTGTCAACTTTCTTGCCGCTACTAGTCTTATCTTGCTTCAGCGGTATTGTGGGATGAAGCGGCCCGGACCACCTTACACGTACGCTTACGTGAGACCGGTTCCACCGACTGACATGCACTATGCATAAGGTGGCTGGCGGGTGTCTGTCTCTCCCACTTTAGTCGGATCGGATTCGATGAAAAGGGTCCTTATGAAGGGTAAATAGCAATTGGCATATCACGTTGTGGTTTTGCGTAGGTAAGAAACGTTCTTGCTAGAAACCCATAGCAGCCACGTAAAACATGCAACAACAATTAGAGGACGTCTAACTTGTTTTTGCAGGGTATGCTATGTGATGTGATATGGCCAAAAGGAGTGATGAATGATATATGTGATGTATGAGATTGATCATGTTCTTGTAATAGGAATCACGACTTACATGTCGATGAGTATGACGATCTACAAGGATGATCATGGAGCCCCAAGATGGAGATCAAAGGAGCTATGTGATATTGGCCATATCATGTCACTATTATTATTTGATTACATGTGATGTTTATCATGTTTTGCATCTTGTTTACTTAAAACGACGGTAGTAAATAAGATGATCCCTTACAACAATTTCAAGAAGTGTTCTCCCCTAACTGTGCACCGTTGCTACAGTTCGTCGCTTCGAAGCACCACGTGTTAATCGGGTGTGATAGATCCTTTCGTTCACATACAACGGGTGTAAGAAGTTTTACACATGCAAAAACACTTAGGGTTAACTTGACGAGCCTAAGCATGTGAAGACATGGCCTCGGAACACAGAGACCGAAAGGTCGAACACGAGTCGTATGGAAGATACGATCAACATGGAGATGTTCACCGACGATGACTAGTCCGTCTCACGTGTTAATCGGACACAGCTTAGTTGACTCGGATCGTGTAACACTTAGATGACTAGAGGGATGTCTAATCTGAGTGGGAGTTCATTAATAATTTGATTAGATGAACTTATTTATCATGAACTTAGTCTAAAATCTTTACAATATGTTCTGTAGATCAAATGGCCAACGTTGTATTCAATTTCAACGCGTTCCTAGAGAAAACCAAGCTGAAAGACGATGGCAGCAACTATACGGACTGGGTCCGGAACCTGAGGATCATCCTCATAGCTGCCAAGAAAGATTATGTCCTACAAGCACCGCTAGGTGATCCACCCGTCCCACAGAACCAAGACGCTATGAACGCTTGGCAGACACGTACTGATGACTACTCCCTCGTTCAGTGCGGCATGCTTTATAGCTTAGAGCCGGGGCTCCAAAAGCATTTTGAGAGACATGGAGCATATGAGATGTTCGAAGAGCTAAAAATGGTTTTTCAAGCTCATGCCCGGATCGAGAAATACGAAGTCTCCGATAAGTTCTTCAGCTGTAAGATGGAGGAAAATAGTTCTGTTAGTGAGCACATACTCACTATGTCTGGGTTGCATAACCGCTTGACTCAGCTGGGAGTTAATCTCCCGGATGACGCGGTCATTGACAGAATCCTCCAGTCGCTTCCACCAAGCTACAAGAGCTTTGTGATGAACTTCAATATGCAGGGGATGGTAAAAACCATTCCTGAAGTATTTGCTATGCTGAAATCAGCAGAGGTAGAAGTCAAGAAGGAACATCAAGTGTTGATGATGAATAAAACCACTAAGTTCAAGAAGGGCAAGGGTAAAAAGAACTTCAAGAAGGACGACAAGGAAGTTGCTGCGCCCGGCAAGCAAGCTGTCGGGAAGAAGTCAAAGAATGGACCCAAGCCTGAGACAGAGTGCTTTTATTGCAAAGGGAAGGGTCACTGGAAGCGGAACTGCCCCAAATACTTAGCGGATAAGAAGGCCGGCAACACCAAAGGTATATTTGATATACATGTGATTGATGTGTACCTTACCAGTACTCGTAGTAACTCCTGGGTATTTGATACCGGTGCCGTTGCTCATATTTGTAACTCACCACAGGAGCTGCGGAATAAACGGAAACTGGAGAAGGACGAGGTGATGATGCGCGTCGGGAATGGTTCCAAGGTCGATGTGATCGCCGTCGGCACGCTACCTCTACATTTACCTACGGGATTAGTTATAAACCTCAATAATTGTTATTTAGTGCCATGTCTGAGCATGAACATTGTATCAGGATCTCGTTTAATACGAGATGGCTACTCATTTAAATCCGAGAATAATGGTTGTTCTATTTATATGAGAGATATGTTTTATGGTCATGCTCCGATAGTCAATGGTTTATTCTTAATGAATCTCGAGCGTATTACTACACATATTCATAGTGTGAATACCAAAAGATGTAAAGTTGATAATGATAGTCCCACATACTTGTGGCACTGCCGCCTTGGTCACATAGGTGTCAAACGCATGAAGAAGCTCCATGCAGATGGACTTTTAGAGTCTCTTGATTATGAATCATTTGACACGTGCGAACCATGCCTCATGGGTAAAATGACCAAGACTCCGTTCTCAGGAACAATGGAGCGAGCAACCAACTTATTGGAAATCATACATACTGATGTGTGCGGTCCAATGAGTGTTGAGGCTCGCGGTGGCTATCGTTATGTTCTCACCCTCACTGATGACTTAAGTAGATATGGGTATGTCTACTTAATGAAACACAAGTCTGAAACCTTTGAAAAGTTCAAGGAATTTCAGAGTGAAGTTGAGAATCAATGTGACAGGAAAATCAAGTTTCTACGATCAGATCGTGGAGGAGAATACTTGAGTCACGAATTTGGCACACACTTAAGAAAATGTGGAATAGTTTCACAACTAACGCCGCCTGGAACACCTCAGCGTAATGGTGTGTCCGAACGTCGTAATCGCACTCTATTAGATATGGTGCGATCTATGATGTCTCTTACCGATTTACCGTTATCTTTTTGGGGCTATGCTTTAGAGACTGCCGCATTCACTTTAAATAGGGCTCCGTCGAAATCCGTTGAGACGACACCGTATGAATTATGGTTTGGGAAGAAACCTAAGCTGTCGTTTCTAAAAGTTTGGGGATGCGATGCTTATGTCAAGAAACTTCAACCTGAAAAGCTCGAACCCAAGTCGGAAAAATGCGTCTTCATAGGATACCCTAAAGAAACTTATGGGTATACCTTCTACCTCAGATCCGAAGGCAAGATCTTTGTTGCCAGGAATGGATTCTTTCTAGAGAAAGAGTTTCTCTCGAAAGAAGTAAGTGGGAGGAAAGTAGAACTTGATGAAGTATTGCTTCTTGAACCGGTAAATGGCGCAACTCAAGAAAATGTTCCTAAGGTGCCTACACCGACTAGAGAGGAAGTTATTGATGATGATCAAGATACTTCTGATCAAGCTCCTACTGAAATTCGAAGGTCCACAAGGACACGTTCCGCACCAGAGTGGTACGGCAACCCTGTCTTGGAAATCATGTTGTTAGACAACAGTGAACTTTCGAACTATGAAGAAGCGATGGCGGGCCCGGATTCCGACAAATGGCTAGAAGCCATGAAATCCGAGATAGGATCCATGTATGAAAACGAAGTATGGACTTTGACTGACTTGCCCGTTGAACGGCGAGCCATAGAAAATAAATGGATCTTTAAGAAGAAGACAGACGCGGATGGTAATGTGACCATCTATAAAGCTAGGCTTGTCGCTAAGGGTTATCGACAAGTTCAAGGGGTTGACTACGATGAGACTTTCTCACCGGTAGCGAAGCTGAAGTCCGTCCGAATCATGTTAGCGATTGCCGCATTCTATGATTATGAAATATAGCAAATGGACGTCAAAACGGCATTCCTTAATGGTTTCCTTAAGGAAGAGTTGTATATGATGCAGCCGGAAGGTTTTGTCGATCCTAAGAATGCTAACAAGGTGTGCAAGCTCCAATGCTCGATTTATGGGCTGGTGCAAGCATCTCGGAGTTGGAACATTTGCTTTGATGAGATGATCAAAGCGTTTGGGTTTACGCAGACTTATGGAGAAGCCTGCGTTTACAAGAAAGTGAGTGGGAGCTCTGTAGCATTTCTCATACTATATGTAGATGACATACTTTTGATGGGAAATGATATAGAACTCTTGGACAGCATCAAGGCCTACTTGAATAAGAGTTTTTCAATGAAGGACCTTGGAGAAGCTGCTTATATATTAGGCATCAAGATCTATAGAGATAGATCAAGACGCCTCATAGGTCTTTCACAAAGCACATACCTTGATAAGATTTTGAGGAAGTTCAAAATGGATCAGTCCAAGAAAGGGTTCTTGCCTGTTTTGCAAGGTATGAAGTTGAGCTCAGCTCAATGTCCGACCACGGCAGAAGAGATAGAAGAGATGAGTGTCATCCCCTATGCCTCAGCCATAGGTTCTATTATGTATGCCATGCTGTGTACCAGACCTGATGTAAACCTTGCCGTAAGTTTGGTAGGAAGGTACCAAAGTAATCCCGGCAAGGAACACTGGACAGCGGTCAAGAATATCCTGAAGTACCTGAAAAGGACTAAGGAAATGTTTCTCGTTTATGGAGGTGACGAAGAGCTCGTCGTAAAGGGTTACGTCGACGCTAGCTTCGACACAGATCTGGATGACTCTAAGTCACAAACCGGATACGTGTATATGTTGAATGGTGGAGCAGTGAGCTGGTGCAGCTGCAAACAGAGCGTCGTGGCGGGATCTACATGTGAAGCGGAGTACATGGCAGCCTCGGAGGCAGCACATGAAGCAATATGGATGAAGGAGTTCATCACCGACCTAGGAGTCATACCCAATGCGTCGGGGCCAATCAAACTCTTTTGTGACAACACTGGAGCTATTGCACTTGCCAAGGAGCCCAGGTTTCACAAGAAGACAAGGCACATCAAGCGTCGCTTCAACTCCATTCGTGAAAATGTTCAAGATGGAGACATAGAGATTTGTAAAGTACATACGGACCTGAATGTAGCAGATCCGTTGACTAAACCTCTCCCTAGGACAAAACATGATCAACACCAGAATTCCATGGGTGTTCGATTCATCACAATGTAACTAGATTATTGACTCTAGTGCAAGTGGAAGACTGTTGGAAATATGCCCTAGAGGCAATAATAAAAGCATTATTATTATATTTCTTTGTTCATGATAATTGTCTTTATTCATGCTATAATTGTATTATCCGGAAATCGTAATACACGTGTGAATACATAGACCATAATATGTCCCTAGTAAGCCTCTAGTTGACTAGCTCGTTGATCAACAGATAGTCATGATTTCCTGGCTATGGACATTGGATGTCATTGATAACGGGATCACATCATTAGGAGAATGATGTGATGGACAAGACCCAATCCTAAGCATAGTACAAAGATCGTGTAGTTCGTTTGCTAGAGCTTTTCCAATGTCAAGTATCTTTTCCTTTGACCATGAGATCGTGTAACTCCCGGATACCGTAGGAGTGCTTTGGGTGTATCAAACGTCACAACGTAACTGGGTGACTATAAAGGTGCATTACAGGTATCTCCGAAAGTGTCTGTTGGGTTGACACGGATCGAGACTGGGATTTGTCACTCTGGATAACGGAGAGGTATCACTGGGCCCACTCGGTAATGCATCATCATTATGAGCTCAAGGTGACCAAGTGGTTGATCACGGGATCATGCATTACGGTACGAGTAAAGTGACTTGCCGGTAACGAGACTGAACAAGGTATTGGGATACCGACGATCGAGTCTCGGGCAAGTAACATACCGATTGACAAAGGGAATTGTATACGGGGTTGATTAATCCTCGACATCGTGGTTCATCCGATGAGATCATCGTGGAGCATGTGGGAGCCATCATGGGTATCCAGATCCCGCTGTTGGTTATTGACTGGAGAGTCGTCTCGGTCATGTCTGCTTGTCTCCCGAACCCGTAGGGTCTACACACTTAAGGTTCGGTGACGCTAGGGTTATGAAGATATGTGTATGCAGTAACCCGAATGTTGTTCGGAGTCCCAGATGAGATCCCAGACGTCACGAGGAGTTCCGGAATGGTCCGGAGGTAAAGAATTATATATAGGAAGTGCTGTTTCGGCCATCGGGACAAGTTTCGGGGTTATCGGTATTGTACCGGGACCACCGGAGGGGTCCCGGGGGCCCACCGGGTGGGGCCACCTATCCCGGAGGGCCCCATGGGCTGAAATAGGAGGGAACCCAGCCCATAGTGGGCTGGGGCGCCACCCCCTATAGGCCCATGCGCCTAGGGTTTCACCACGGAGGAGTCCAAGTGGTGGAAGGCACCCCGAGGTGCCTTGGGGGGTAGGGAAACCTCCCCTTGGCAGCCGCACCTAGGAGATTGGATCTCCTAGGCTGCGCACCACCCCCCCTTGGCCCTCCTATATATAGTGGGGGAGAGGAGGGATTTCATACCTCAGCCTTTGGTGCTTCCTCTCTCCCCGTTACGTCTCTCTCTCGCAGTATAGGCGAAGCCCTGCTACTGTGACGCCCTGCATCCATCACCACGCCGTCGTGTTGCTGGATCTTCATCAACCTCTCTTCCCCCCTTGCTGGATCAAGAAAGGAGGAGACGTCATCCGTTCTGTACGTGTGTTGAACGCGGAGGCACCGTCCGTTCGGTGCTAAGATCATCGGTGATTTGAATCACGTCGTGTTCGACTACATCATCCCCGTTCTTTGAACGCTTCCTCTCGCGATCTACAAGGTACGTAGATGCATCTAATCACTCGTTGCTAGATGAACTCCTAGATGGATCTTGGTGAAACCGTAGGAAAATTTTTGTTTTCTGCAACGTTCCCCAACACATGGTACGCACTGTTTCTTTCTCAGTCCTCTTCAATGGAGAGAGACTTGATCAATTTAGCCCGGGAAGGGGCATTCGGCAGGGAGATCCGATCTCCCCATACCTTTTCTTAATTGCAGCAGAGGGCCTCACGTGCCTCCTCAAAAACAGTTCTTCGTCATCCCAGCTTGATGGGGTCAAGGTGGCTCCAACGGCTCCTATAGTCAGCCACCTCCTCTTTGCCGATGACAGCCTGCTGCTCTTTAAGTCAAGAACTAATGGGGTTGTTTTGGTGTCAAACCTACTGAATGACTATTGTATGGCTTCGGGTCAGCGCATTAATCATGAGAAGTCCTCAATCTTTTTCAGCCGTGGCTGCCCTCAGGTAGTAAGAGACAGTATTAAGAACACTTTAAATGTCCACAATGAGTCTTTGAGCGATCGGTACTTGGGAATGCCCACCGATGTTGGACACTCGAAGAATGGGACGTTCAAATACCTGAGTGACCGTGTTTGGGAGAAGGTGAAAGGATGGATGGAGAAAATGATTTCTCATGCTGGCAAAGAAATCTTAATCAAATCAGTGGCGCAGGCTATTCCTCTGTATTCCATGTCTTGCTTTTGTCTACCTCGAGGCCTTTGTGAGAGTGTGACAACACTGATTCGACAGTTCTGGTGGGGCAGTAAACAAGGGAAGCGGAAGCCCAGTTGGGTGGCCTGGGACGTCATGACTAGACCGAAGCATATGGGGGGACTTGGCTTTCGGGATTTGGAGATCTTCAACCTAGCCCTTCTAGCCAGACAAGCATGGCGATTGATACATCATCCCACGTCTCTAAGTGCACGAATGATCAAAGCAATTTACTATCCGGACACTTCTCTTTTTGAGGCGACTTTGGGATCCCACCCCTCGCAGATTTAGCGAGCGATTATGGATGGACGCGACGTAATGGTACAAGGCCTCATCCGTCGAATTGGCAATGGTGAATCAACAGAGATCTGGAGCTCGAACTGGATCCCGAGGCCGAATCTGAAACGGCCTCTAACATCTCTGCTACAACACCCTCCTTCCAAAGTCTCCGAGTTGATCATCCCGGCCACTTCATCATGGAACGAACAACTTGTACGGTCGACTTTCATCCCGATAGATGCAGAGGCAATCTTGCAAATACCCTTGTGCACACGTCAGACCGAGGACTTTTGGGCGTGGAGTGAGGAAAGGACTGGACGTTTCACTGCCAGGTCGGCGTACAGAATGATCCAGCGAGTTAGGTTCAGCCGAGAAGCTTGGTTATACGAGCAAGGGGGATCCTCACACAGCGACACAGATAGCAAATTTTGGTCACAGCTATGGGGGGTGCAAGTTCCTTCGAAACTGAAGAATTTTCTATGGAGGCTGGCACATCATACGATACCGACGGCAGGACTTTTGAATCGCCGCAACATGTCTACTAGCAGCTCATGCATCCTGTGTGGAGCGGAGGATACTTGGCGCCATGCTCGTCTGAACTGCACCGTATCAAGGAGTACGTGGGCGCTTTCTTCAGAAGCAATCTTGGACGGGTTAAGTACAAACATCAATGATAACGCCAAAGACTTGTTATTCTCCATGCAAGAAGTTCTCCCTCAACCAGAGTTCATAAAATTTGTGCTTACACTCTGGGCTATTCGGGGAGCACGATGTAAGGCGATTCATGAGCAGATATACAAAAGCCCATTCGCAACATAATCTTTTGTGCAGTCATATCTGAGAGAGTTGGAGGCTATTAAACAGCCATCAGCATCTGTTCCTAGGCCTGGCCCATGGCCGACACACTGGATACCGCCACCGGAGGGAGCAGCTAAAATTAACATGGACGCCGCTGTTGGGAGAGGAAGAAGATATGGAGCTGTGGAGCAATATGCAGAGACCGCTCAGGTGCTTTCCTGGGAGCTTCGGCAATGGTGTTCATGAGAATCTCAGACCCAGCTACTCTTGAATGCTTGGCAATTAGGGAGTCTCTTTCCTTGGCAGATGATTTGTACGAACGGAAGATTCAAGTTGCTTCAGATTGCAAGGTGGTCGTGGAAGATGTCAGAGAAAGAAACCCGACTGTTTATGGAGCACTCATACATGAAATACTAGAACGTAAGGCTACTTTTCAAGCTTGTAATATTAGTCATGAATTTAGGAGCTCGAATGTCGAGGCTCACAAACTCGCGAAGCATGCTTTATCACTTCCAGCTGGCTGACATGTGTGGTTAGGCCAGCCGGATGGACTTTCCTTCGTACGTGTAAACGTTGTGACGAGTTAATAAAAGCTTCCGAGTTTGTCTCAAAAAAAAGTAGTTAATGCGGCGAAATATATTTCTGGAGTAGAACAAGTAGGACTACAAGATTGGTATGGGGTACAGGGCCGAAAATTGCCAGTTCTAGATTTCGTAGGAAACCACTACACGAATGAAGTAATGCCTACATGGCATGGATACTGTGTAGGCTTGTTTAGTTAATCCTCAATGATGGTTCCCTGTCTCCCTGCGCTGATTGTCCGAGGAGCAACATGGAGGTGAGCATTGGTGGGCCTCCGTGTTGGATCTGGTTATGAGGACGTACATGCTGAGCTGCCCGTCGCCGGCACTGAGTTGTCACCGGTCGTGGCTGCGGGCCACTCCTCCCCCTCCCTCCTTCCCCATCCTTATTTGTTATCGGTTCCGGCGTTTCTCGGTGGGTTTGTTGGCGGTCTCGGAGGCGGTTGGGGTGCGGATTGTTTAAAGCCTCGACCTTTGGTGATTCTCGGGGCGTCTGGATGCAGGGCGGCGGCTCTGGTGGTGGAAGACGCGTTGTTCGTGGGCTGACCGCGCGGCTCAATTGCGGACGGGCAGCCATGGTCGCTTGGGCGGCATGGATACGGGTGGTTGGTGGCGCGAGGTTGCGACGGAGGGGTAGGAGCACCGGGGTTCACCACTCGCCCAGTCCCGGTACTATCCGACGAAGGCGGGGTCCGCAGATGTCGTTCTCCCTCTTGCAGGCTCCGTCGTGGTGCTCCCACTGCCTTTGTGTCACTCCGGGTGAAAACCCGATCTTCAGGATCAAACGGTGACGGCTTCCTACGGTCGTATCCCTCCTGAAGGCATCGTCTTGGAGTCCTCGCTCCGGCTTTGTCCGTCTCATCACCTCTTGGTGGATTGCTCATCTTTATGGTGGTCTTCGGCTTATCATTAGGGTGCTTAGTCGTTGTTGGGGTGGTGTTTTCGGTGCTCGGCACCTTTGTATTTCGTCTTGGGTGTGTGCGTTGAGTGCGATGGTGGCGTGTGTTTGTACCTTCTTGCTCGATGTTATGGTGATGGTTGCTTTATATATAGGGTGTGTCTAGGGCACATCTAGATGTGCTCTTATTATTGCACATCTAAGTGAGTGAATCAAGCATAAAGAGAAAAAAAAAAGAGAGAAAATATTCACACGAATCTTAATGTAAGATCAATGACATATGACTTAGATGTGCAATACTTATGGCACATCTAGATGTGCTTTAGCAAAACTGTTATATATAAAGCGGGAAAAACCCTTTTCGCCAAGTGGATGAATAGAGAAAGCGATTAATATTATGTAGAGGGTCTGTTTAGGACACATCTAGATGTGACATAACTATGTCACATTTAAGCTGATGTCCACTCTGTTTGTGGTCTATTTTTTTTATCCTAGTTTTTTTTATTTCTTATTGCTACATTATATATTTGTAGGAGCTTAGATGTGACATTCTTAAAAAACATCCAGATGTGAATTAGACAAACTGTTATGTAGATCTATAATTAGGAGGACTAGAAATTTGGTAATCGAATCCAGAACTTGCATCTTTCCTCACTTGTAGGAAAGGAAGGTGACGAACTTGTCGCCACAAGCCGGGAAAGGAATCAGCGGCAAAATCTTTTGATGGGTGAACGATGAGGATGACGTAGTCATGTGGTTCGGGGAGAGTTCCTCATGTGATTCTGGGATGAAGGGCAAGGGCCGGCGGCCGGCGGAGTGAGTTTGGCTGTTGAGAAAAAAGAGGACAGAGAAAGGGGAAGATTAGTACTACCTCTGTAAATAATATAAAAGCGTTTAGATCACTAAAATAGTTATCTAAATGCTCTTATATTTATTTACGGAAGAAGTATTTAATAATGGTAAATGTTTACAGCCGGACGATCGGCTAACTTTTGGGCCGGTCGCGCGCTGACGACGCGCACGGCGCGTTTCTGTGGACCCACGTCCAAATGTACCACGCACTACTTTCTGGCTTCTGTTCTTATCCGCTTCGCTCTTATCTCTTCCCATCATTGTTTTTTTCTTTTTTTCTCTCCCATCGTTTCCCATCTCTCTCAAACCATTGATGGGGCACTTTTCCTTCGATCTGCCAGCTTGGTTCTTCGACGAGCTCCCCTTCCACTATAACCCTCTTATCCAACCCAAGCTCCTCCATTCTCCTCCCTCCTTTCCTCCCATCTCATCAGCCCACTCCTTTTTCGCTGCGTGCTTCAAGCGATGGAGGAACAGATGCAGAGCCCAGCCACCGTCTCTGGAAACGGCGAGCCCAGGCGACACCGGTGATGCGACCGGCTCCGCGGGCTGCTACAACCGACTTCGCGTGGTGCTACAACCAGCACGCGGGGAGCTGGAACCGGCTGCTCCAGAGCTGCGACGGCACGCCGCCGTTTGCTGGAACCGACACTGCGGGGAGCTACAACCAGCTTATCAATAGCTGCAACCAGCAGTCTGCGGTGCTACAACCAACAGAGGCGGTGGGGAAGAGAGGTATTTTTGCTGGAACCATGAGCTGATTTTGCTACAACCATGCAATTTTTTTGCTGGAACCAACAATGGGACCAGCACAACGAGGAGCTACATAGGTTGCTTTTGCTGGAACTATAGTTATTCTTTGCTGGAACAGGGTAATTTTTTTCTTCAAGCGATTTACTTGATTTGTTATTTGCTCAGGTCGTTTTGCTGGAGACCGCAATTTTTTTTGCTGGAACCAGTTTTTGATTTTGCTACAACTGACCACCGGAGTTCTTTTTTGGGCTGAGATGTGTTTTTTCGCTGGTATTCGGTGGTGTAGGTCCACGACGATGGCGAGCTGTGTGCTATGTTGGGGGGCGAGAGTTGCTGGAACCGGCGTTTGGCTGAGCTGCATCCGGCAGGGGTGGTGTAGGAGCGACGGCGAGATGAGGAAGGCGTCTGGCGATGGAGAAGTCGAGCTGTGGAGAGAGGAGGCGGTGATCCGGCGAGCGAGCGGAGATTCGGTGGGTCATGTCCCCCGTCCATGGCGCTCGCGCCCCTGTGCGTGCTTCCGTGATTTGTAGGGGGAAGAAAAGTAAATGGCATGGTGGGACGAAAGGGTCCTGTATCTAACGGCTAAAAGCGGTTTCATCCGACGTCACGAGTCTGACCGGCCCAAATTTGGGCCGGCGGACCGGCGCCTAATAGTGCCCTTTAATAATTCCTCCGTTTCATAATATGAGATCGTTTTTCAAGCTACGTTAGTTATGAAATACGTACTTCCTCTGTTCTAAATTACTCGTCGCAGAAATGAATGTATCTAAAACTTTGGGTCGGTGGACCGGCACCTAATAGTGCCCTTTAATAATTCCTCCGTCCCATAATATGAGATCGTTTTTCAAGCTACGTTAGTTATGAAATACGTACTCCCTCCGTTTTGAATTACTTGTCGCAAGTATAGATGTATCTAGATGTATTTTAGTTTTAGATATATCCATTTCTGCGACGAGTAATTTGGAACGGAGGGAGTAATATATAAGCCTCTACACTGCCACGTGGGGATCTCAGAGCGAAATAAACGAGTCAGATAACGAGCACATTTATGCTCTGCTCAGAAGAGCACTTTCAAGGTTAGATGGTGAATATGGCCTTCTAGAGCCATGAATTCAACGGACTTCTTTTTCCTCCTAAAATTGATAATTTAGTTTTGCAAAAGCAATAAGTTCGAGTCATGCCACCAATTAGTATATTAGAAATAACATACTCACTCAGATCCATTTTATTTGATATTGCCTTAGTATGTCAGAGGGAATAATATTTTCTGCATTAAAATTCAACTCATGATCCTAAAAAGAAAAAAATCAACTCATTTTTTTTGCGGAAGAAAAAAATCAACTCATGTTTTTTATTAGCATAGTTATTATACACTCGTGAAAAGGGACTGCATGCATCAATATCCACACGTTATTTTATTCTAACAGGCTGCTTTATATATATTCTCATATTCCACACCCTTATTTCAATGGTGGGCATTTCTTCTGACACTCCTCTGCGGTATGAAAACACGGTACACCCGGCTTAGTGAGGCAGCAGTAGCACTCTGGATCCCAGCCCCAGAATTCGCCTTTAGACGTACAATTCCTAGGAAGACAAAATTTCACGGTAATTTTGCTGTCATCTAATGACGAGACCGCCATAGTTGTGTTTGCACGGCCATCTTCGTAGATGCTCTCAGGCTCAGGACGACGACCTATTACATTGATAATATTTACTATGCAATGGATGTCAGTGCAAAATACACAAATATATATACATATACATATACATATATAAACAGTACTTACATTGTCCAACCATAAGAAGACACCCGATGAACAAAACAGTCATGTACACCATGCTGCCCCCCTTCATATTTTCGACGAGCGGTGTGGGAGATTATGAGATCGACGCAGTCTGTAGGCTGTAGCAATGGCAATGACTCCCCCTCTCGCCTCAGTATATATAGAGGGTATAGGTCTAATTAAGTACGTAGGAGATATGCATTAATTGCCACATTCCATATATACAAGCACGCCAGACGTGCGATTCGATTTGCTGATCGCACAATTATCTTATGGTTATGATAATCCTGTTTTTCCGGTCGGCTCTTGCATGTTCTTCCCTTTAGCAGGTTTAACAGCTGCACCTGATTGCCTTGCTTCGGCTCACGAAAGGAAGAAGAAGATCGCCTATTCTGTTTGGCAGCTTCTTCTTAAGGCAATGGAATCAAAACGCATAATATTTACCACCAATTCAAACACCAGGTTTGTACTCGGGAGGCCTACTCTACATTTGTCATGGTTATCACAACCTAGTAAGTAAACAAATGTGATCAAGGGTAGAAGAGCTTGGAGTAGAGGAGTTCGTTCCACGTGTCCTGGAGCCCCGGGAGGCACCAGTGGACGCAGTCGGCGTAGGTCCTGGGGTCGGCGACCTGCTCCGGCGTCAGCGGGCTCCACTGCTTCTTGTAGACGGAGGTGTGCGCGTCCTTGCGGTACATGGACAGCTGCGTCACGTTGAGGAACGTGAGCGGCACGTCGGCGCCGTCGCCGTCGAGGATCTCCCTGATCACCCGCATCACGCTCCGCCGCCCGTCCGTGCCCCAGTACCCGGCGTCCTCGATCATCGCCGTCTCGTTGTAGCAGTTGCCCCCCGCCGCGCCGCCCCAGTCCTGGCTCTTGCCGTGGGTGGGCGACATGCTGGTGAAGAAGACCCTGGTGGTGTTGAAGTCCATGTTCTCCCTCACCCACTGCAGCATGTCCCGGAACGCCATGCCGTAGGCCTCCTCCGTGGACACCCACGCCGCGTCCTCCTCCCTGGCGTCGGCGATCGGCCCGTTCACGACCCTGAAGCGCAGCCCGGTGCACCACCAGAGGTAGGTGTTGAAGACCAGCACGTCGGCGCCCTCCCAGTGGCGGCCGTGGTGGGCGATGGAGCCGTTGCGCACCATGCGGTCCGAGATCTTGTGCACCACGGCGTCGTCCGCGTTGGACTGCAGCAGGAAGGGCGCCCAGTAGAACTCCACCGTCGCGTTGTACTCCCTGGCGGTGAACACGGTGTGCTGCTGGTCGGCGGACATCTCGAAGGACTTGGCGTCCGGCGACGGGATGGCGGACTGGAGGAGGCACACCATGGACGTGAACTGCCCGCGGTTCAGCGAGTCGCCCACGAACATCATCCGCTTGTTCCGCAGCGTCTCCAGCATCTGCGTCGGGTTGAACCTGCGCATGCAGATTGCAGAGAGAGGTCAGTTTAGCAGAGGAGTCCGTTAATGGCGGAAGAAGAGAAAAGATGGGAGAGGGCGTACGTACGCGGGGAGGGTGCAGTCGTGCGGCTGCCATCGCCAGGACTGGTAGCCCCTGTCGGGGCGGCCCTGCGCCTGGCAGGTGAGCTGCGGCTGGATGTAGGGGCACTCCTCCTCCCGGTACAGCGGGTGCGCCTCCTCGTCCCGCACCCAGCTCCCCGAGAACACGTCGCACTCCTCGTCCTCGTCCTCGTCGTTCACCGCGAACGCCAGCCTCCCCTGCCACCTCTTCTTCTTCTTCTGCCACCCATCCTCCACCCCCGATCCATCTTTTTTTTGGAAAGATCGATCAGTACGTCCATAGCATTACACGCTGCTGGCAACAAGGTAATTCTGCGATCGATCGTGATACTTACCGTCCGGCTGCTGATGCTCGCGGTTGACGCTGACGTCGAGGTGTGCCGCCGAATGTCGACCAGCTGGCCGGCCGACGAGCGCCGCCAGCTCTTCCCCGTAGAGGAAGGAGAAGAGGAGCATGAAGAGCAGCGACAGCAGGATGAAGGGCGAGAGCCGCGCCTTCTTGGCGACCAGCGAGAAGGTGGCCGCGGCGGCGGCGGCCGAGGACGAGGAGTGGAGAGGCGCCTTCACCATCTCCTCCCTGGTCGATATGATGATCCCCTGATCAATGTCTCTTTGCTTGCAGAATGCGGAGCTGCAAACAAGTTTTGAGCGTGATGATGGCGGCAGCAGTGCAAAGTTCCATAGTGGGGGGCATACTATATAGGCTGATTCAGTTGCCACCATGAGTTCTTCGCCGTTGCGAGGTCGCTGTCTCGGAGTGCCTCGGCCGGCGACAGGAAATGCCTTCTTTTATCTCTCTTTTGCCGGGGAAAGATAAGGAAGATCCTTCTAAACTGTTTGTTGTGCGCAGGGCAGGTGCGGGGGTTGGCGCGGCTCACATGTTCAGCCCATTAATCCTTTCGAAACTCATTAATCCCAAAAGCAAGAGAAGCTGAATGTCTGAACTCACTCAGTGGCTATTGGCAGGTTCGGCACCAGCCTGTAACTACAAGACATGTGTACTGACATGCATGCACCAACAAAAGTGCATCAAAATCAAGCGGGTTGGCCTGTTTCATCGGTGATGATCCTGCTGCTGATCTGCACCTATTTATGTACTGTACTGTGCTGTGCTGTACCTTCCTCGCTCTACCCTGTATCTACAGGAACCCATACCAACTATCAGGTGGTCTGTCGGTTAAAGGCAAAATGGAAAATAAGCAGCGAATTATGCTTCATCATAACGCATACTAAGAGTTTAGTCCATGTCTCTATATACCCTTGGCTGATTGCAATGCAAAATTGATTGATTTTCTTCTTACATTCCACCTCTGAGAAGAATCTGACGGCTTGAATCCATCCCAAACAAGGCTTGCAGAACCGGTGTGACTCTGAGCAACCTCTGAGAACAAGGAGATGAAATGCATTTTTGTCTGCACCAGGCGCACGAGGCTGCAGCCGAAACTAATCCGCAACGAGACTTGCAGAACAAGCGTAGTTGGTGATCCACACAGTAATGCTGATAAACCAACTGTTTTTTCTTGGATTCTAAGCCAAGAGAGCTGGAAAGAGCTGCGGCCGCATAATTCTGTCACAATTAACCCATCAGATGTACCTCCGATCCAGCTCCACGTCATGTCAGAATGGTTGTACTGATTGTTCGGTTGGACCAACAGGCATCATGTCCATCTTCTTTCCTCTTCACCTTTTTATGTTCTTATTTTTCTCATACCCAATTTTTGTTTACAACACTTCAGCAATATATGAGTCAACCTTTTCAGAAAAATAAAAAGGCTTCTGCCCGGCTTTAACTATAATGGATTTAATGCATGTCATCAAATATTATATTGTTGAATTCATATTTAAATATAGTTATCATTTATATTATTTTTAATACGTATAACTTATATTTTATCAGTTAAAATGACCCAAAATACGAGGGAGATCCATAAACCAGGACGGAGGTAGTAATTCTCGTCTAGACAAGAATTAAATATGTCTTATCTAACTTCTATGCCATTGAACCTTCACACGCTAAAATTCGTTTTTCATGTTGGTTGTCGGGAGAGAGACCCAAATCCATGTCTTCCTTTTGCCCAAATGTTAGATTTTTAAGGTTTCAGATCGAACGTTGTTTTTACCGTATGATTTTGTTGCATGGATCATGGAACAAAGCCACTTCCACGTTACCTTTTCCAATCGTTCGCGCTGACGCGGAA
This sequence comes from Triticum urartu, assembly GCF_003073215.2. NCBI lineage: Eukaryota > Viridiplantae > Streptophyta > Magnoliopsida > Poales > Poaceae > Triticum > Triticum urartu. Next base: position 392,960,714 of record NC_053022.1, on the reverse strand, counting down.
TAAATGATTGTCTGCTTACTTTTCCCTCGGCTTGCTCTTTTCTCCATTCTTTATGGAAAACGTTTCATGCCTACAGGTCGGCCGGTCACGTCTACGCCCATTCACGCCGGAGATGTACCGCCTCAGCGACGATGACGTTTTTGTTGGGAAACGTTGCAGAAAACAAAAAAAATTCTACGGTTTCACCAAGATCCATCTATGAGTTCATCTAGCAACGAGTGATTGGATGCATCTACGTACCTTGTAGATCGCGAGCGGAAGCGTTCAAAGAACGGGGATGAGGGAGTCGTACTCGACGTGATCCAAATCACCGGAGATCCTAGCGCCGAACGGACGGCACCTCCGCGTTCAACACACGTACGGTCAGCGTGACGTCTCCTACTTCTTGATCCAGCAAGGAGGAAGGAGAGGTTGAGGAAGATGGCTCCAGCAGCAGCACGACGGCGTGGTGGTGATGGAGCTGCAGTACTCCGGCAGGGCTTCGCCAAGCACTATGGAGGAGGAGGAGGTGTTGGAGAGGGAGAGGGAGGCACCAAAGATCAAGGTAAGAAGTTCTCCATCTCCCCACTATATATAGGAGGGCCAAGGGGGGGGGGGGCGCCGGCCCTAGGAGATCTAATCTCCTAGGGTGGTGCGGCCAAGGGGAGGAATCCCTCCTCCCCAAGGCACCTAGGAGGTGCCTTCCCCTCCTAGGACTCTTCCTCCTTGAAACCCTAGGCGCATGGGCCTCTTGGGGCTGGTGCCCTTGGCCCATGTAGGCCAAGGCGCACCCCCTACAGCCCATGTGCCCCCCCCGGGACAGGTGGCCCCACCCGGTGGACCCCCGGGACCCTTCCGGTGGTCCCGGTACAATACCGATGACCCCGAAACTTGTCTCGATGGCCGAAACAGGACTTCCCATATATAAATCTTTACCTCCGGACCATTCTGGAACTCCTCGTGACGTCTGGGATCTCATCCGGGACTCCGAACAACATTCGGGTTACTGCATATACATATCCCTACAACCCTAGCTTCACCGAACCTTAAGTGTGTAGACCCTACGGGTTCGGGAGACATGTAGACATGACCGAGATGACTCTCCGGTCAATAACCAACAGCGGGATCTGGATACCCATGTTGGCTCCCACATGCTCCTCGATGATCTCATCGGATGAACCACGATGTCGAGGATTCAAGCAACCCCGTATACAATTCCCTTTGTCAATCGGTATGTTACTTGCCCGAGATTCGATCGTCGGTATCCCAATACCTCGTTCAATCTCGTTACCGGCAAGTCACTTTACTCGTACCGTAATGCATGATCCCGTGACCAGACACTTGGTCACTCTGAGCTCATTATGATGATGCATTACCGAGTGGGCCCAGTGATACCTCTCCGTCATACGGAGTGACAAATCCCAGTCTTGATCCGTGTCAACCCAACAGACACTTTCGGAGATACCCGTAGTATACCTTTATAGTCACCCAGTTACGTTGGGACGTTTGGTATACCCAAAGCACTCCTACGGTATCCGGGAGTTACACGATCTCATGGTCTAAGGAAAGGATACTTGACATTGGAAAAACTATAGCAAACGAACTATACGATCTTGTGCTATGTTTAGGATTGGGTCTTGTCCATCACATTATTCTCCTAATGATGTGATCTCGTTATCAATGACATCCAATGTCCATAGTCAGGAAACCATGACTATCTGTTGATCAACGATCTAGTCAACTAGAGGCTTACTAGGGACATGTTGGTGTCTATTATTCACACATGTATTACGATTTCTGGATAATACAATTATAGCATGAATAAAGACAATTATCATGAACAAAGAAATATAATAATAATGCTTTTATTATTGCCTCTAGGGCATATTTCCAACAGTCTCCCACTTGCACTAGAGTCAATAATCTAGTTACATTGTGATGAATCGAACACCCATGGAATTCTGGTGTTGATCATGTTTTGCTCTAGGGAGAGGTTTAGTCAACGGATCTGCTACATTCAGGTCCGTGTGTACTTTACAAATATCTATGTCTCCATCTTGAACATTTTCACGAATGGAGTTGAAGCGACGCTTGATGTGCCTTGTCTTCTTGTGAAACCTGGGCTCCTTGGCAAGAGCAATAGCTCCAGTGTTGTCACAGAAGAGCTTGATCGGCCCCGACGCATTGGGTATGACTCCTAGGTCGGTGATGAACTCCTTCACCCAAATTGCTTCATGCGCTGCCTCCGAGGCTGCCATGTACTCCGCTTCACATGTAGATCCCGCCACGACGCTCTGCTTGCAACTGCACCAGCTTACTGCCCCACCATTCAAACTATACACCTATCCGGTTTGTGAATTTGAGTCATCCAGATCTGTGTCGAAGCTAGCGTCGACGTAACCCTTTACGACGAGCTCTTCGTCACCTCCATAAACGAGAAACATTTCCTTAGTCCTTTTCAGGTACTTCAGGATATTCTTGACCGCTGTCCAGTGTTCCTTGTCGGGATTACTTTGGTACCTTCCTACCAAACTTACGGCAAGGTTTACATCATGTCTGGTACACAACATGGCATACATAATAGAACCTATGGCTGAGGCATAGGGGATGACACTCATCTCTTCTATATCTTCTGCCGTGGTCAGACATTGAGCTGAGCTCAATTTCACACCTTGCAACACAGGCAAGAACCCCTTCTTAGACTGATCCATATTGAACTTCTTCAATATCTTATCAAGGTATGTGCTTTGCGAAAGACCTATGAGGCGTCTTGATCTGTCTCTATAGATCTTGATGCCTAATATATAAGCAGCTTCTCCAAGGTCCTTCATTGAAAAACTCTTATTCAAGTAGGCCTTAATGCTGTCCAAGAGTTCTATATCATTTCCCATCAAAAGTATGTCCTCTACATATAATATGAGGAATGCTACAGAGCTCCCACTCACTTTCTTGTAAACGCAGGCTTCTCCATAAGCCTGCGTAAACCCAAACGCTTTGATCATCTCATCAAAGCGAATGTTCCAACTCCGAGATGCTTGCACCAGCCCATAAATCGAGTGTTGGAGCTTGCACACCTTGTCAGCATTCTTAGGATCGACAAAACCTTCTGGCTGCATCATATACAATTCTTCCTTAAGGAAACCATTAAGGAATGCCGTTTTGACGTCCATTTGCCATATCTCATAATCGTAAAATGCGACAATTGCTAACATGATTCGGACTGACTTTAGCTTCGCTACCGGTGAGAAAGTCTCATCGTAGTCAACCCCTTGAACTTGTCGATAACCCTTAGCGACAAGCCGAGCTTTATAGATGGTCACATTACCATCCGCGTCTGTCTTCTTCTTAAAGATCCATTTATTTTCTATGGCTCGCCGCTCAACGGGCAAGTCAGTCAAAGTCCATACTTCGTTTTCATACATGGATCCTATCTCGGATTTCATGGCTTCTAGCCATTTGTCGGAATCCGGGCCCGCCATCGCTTCTTCATAGTTTGAAGGTTCACCGTTGAGTTGCGCCATTTTCCGGTTCAAGAGGTAATACTTCATCAAGTTCTACTTTCCTCCCACTTACTTCTTTCGAGAGAAACTCTTTCTCTAGAAAGGATCCATTCTTGGCAACAAAGATCTTGCCTTCGGATCTGAGGTAGAAGGTATACCCAATAGTTTCTTTAGGATAACCTATGAAGACGCATTTTTCCGACTTGGGTTCGAGCTTTTCAGGTTGAAGTTTCTTGACATAAGCATCGCATCCCCAAACTTTTAGAAACGACAACTTAGGTTTCTTCCCAAACCATAATTCATACGGTGTCGTCTCAACGGATTTCGACGGAGCCCTATTTAAAGTGAATGCGGCAGTCTCTAAAGCATAGCCCCAAAAAGATAGCGGTAAATCGGTAAGAGACATCATAGATCGCACCATATCTAATAGAGTGCGATTACGACGTTCGGACACACCATTACGCTGAGGTGTTCCAGGCGGCGTGAGTTGTGAAACTATTCCACATTTTCTTAAGTGTGTGCCAAATTCCTGACTCAAGTATTCTCCTCCATGATCTGATCGTAGAAACTTGATTTTCCTGTCACGTTGATTCTCAACCTCACTCTGAAATTCCTTGAACTTTTCAAAGGTTTCAGACTTGTGTTTCATTAAGTAGATATACCCATATCTACTCAAGTCATCAGTGAGGGTGAGAACATAACGATAGCCACCGCGAGCCTCAACACTCATTGGACTGCACACATCAGTATGTATGATTTCCAATAAGTTGGTTGCTCGCTCCATTGTTCCTGAGAACGGAGTCTTGGTCATTTTACCCATGAGGCATGGTTCGCACGTGTCAAATGATTCATAATCAAGAGACTCTAAAAGTCCATCTGCATGGAGCTTCTTCATGCGTTTGACACCTATGTGACCAAGGCGGCAGTGCCACAAGTATGTGGGACTATCGTTATCAACCTTACATCTTTTGGTTTTCACACTATGAACATGTGTAGCATTACGTTCGAGGAAGAACAAACCATTCACCATCGGAGCATGACCATAAAACATATCTCTCATATAAATAGAACAACCATTATTCTCGGATTTAAATGAGTAGCCATCTCGAATTAAACGAGATCCCGATACAATGTTCATGCTCAAAGCTGGCACTAAATAATAATTATTAAGGTTTAAAACTAATCCCGTAGGTAAATGTAGAGGTAGCGTGCCGACGGCGATCACATTGACCTTGGAACCATTCCCGACGCGCATCGTCACCTCGTCCTTTGCCAGTCTCCGCTTATTCCGCAGCTCCTGCTTTGAGTTACAAATGTGAGCAACTGCATCGGTATCAAATACCCAGGAGCTACTACGAGTACTGGTAAGGTACACATCAATTACATGTATATCACATATACCTTTTGTTTTGCCGGCCTTCTTGTCCGCTAAGTATTTGGGGCAGTTCCGCTTCCAATGACCACTTTCCTTGCAATAAAAGCACTCAGTCTCGGGCTTGGGTCCATTCTTTGGCTTCTTCCCGGCAGCTTGCTTGCCGGGCGCGGCAACTCCCTTGCCGTCCTTCTTGAAGTTCTTTTTACCCTTGCCCTTCTTGAACTTAGTGGTTTTATTGACCATCAACACTTGATGTTCCTTCTTGACTTCTACCTCTGCTGATTTCAGCATTGCAAATACTTCAGGAATGGTCTTTTCCATCCCCTGCATATTGAAGTTCATCACAAAGCTCTTGTAGCTTGGTGGAAGCGACTGGAGGATTCTGTCAATGACCGCGTCATCCGGGAGATTAACTCCCAGCTGAGTCAAGCGGTTATGTAACCCAGACATAGTGAGTATGTGCTCACTAACAGAACTATTTTCCTCCATCTTACAGCTGAAGAATTTGTCGGAGACTTCATATCTCTCAACCCGGGCATGAGCTTGAAAAACCATTTTCAGCTCTTCGAACATCTCATATGCTCCATGTCTCTCAAAACGCTTTTGGAGCCCCGGCTCTAAGCTGTAAAGCATGCCGCACTGAACGAGGGAGTAGTCATCGGTACGTGCCTGCCAAGCGTTCATAACGTCTTGTTCTGCAGGGAGAACAGGTGCGTCACCCAGCGGTGCTTGTAGGACATAATCTTTCTTGGCAGCTATGAGGATGATCCTCAGGTTCCGGACCCAGTCCGTGTAGTTGCTGCCATCGTATTTCAGCTTGGTTTTCTCTAGGAATGCGTTGAAGTTGAGGACTACGTTGGCCATTTGATCTACAAGACATATTGTAAATATTTTTGTAACATCCCAAATTTGCAATTTGGAATGCTATACACTAGATCATCATGCATAGCATATTTTCTTGCATTTTGGTCGATCCTAGAAATTTCACGCAACTCAAGGACCCTCGGAGAGAGTTGGAGATTTCGTTATTTTCATATCTGAGAGTTTTCTCAAATTTTGAAAAGAGGATCATTTGATTTATTTATTTCATCTTCAATTATTTTTCCAATATCAAAAATATAAGAGAGGGAATAATATGACTTTCCCAAATTTAGGAAAAATGAAGATTTAATGAATAAATCAAATTTTGGTTTTGCTGGAGTTTCGTTTGCTTTTATTTGGATAGGGAAAAATGCGCGTTTTCAAAAATTGCATTCTAGGTCCGGAGTAAAGTTCATTTTGTTCGACTCATTTTTAGGAGTCGGGGAAAATTTACTTTAGTAATTTTGGAGTTCGTTTAGTTTAGTTTTCTTTTGTTTTTCTGCGCACGAATCCAGTTAAAAAAAAGGACCAAGGCCAGCCGGGCCAAAGGCCCAGCCAGCCGGCCGCCTCCCCAGCCAGCGCGCGCGCCAGGCGCAGCGCCAGGCCGCTGCCTCCCTCGCTCTAGGCCGAGTCCCAGAGGGACTCTAGGCCGGTTAGCCCCCCCTTTCCTTGTTTTGTTTTCCCTCTTTTGCTTGCCCCCTACCCCAAGTAATCCCCCCCATCTATATAAATACACCCCAAACCCCCCCCTCTCCTCACATCAATCCCAAGCCCCTCTCCTCCTTAGCCGCGCCCCACCCCGCGCCCCTCACCCGCCGCCGCCGCCCTATAGCCGCCACCGCCGCCGCCCTATAGCCGCCGTCGCCGCCGTTCGCCGGAGCCTCGCCGAGGTTGTCCCGCGCCGCGTCTCTTTTTCTCCCCTCGGTTCAGTTTTTCTTCTAAACCGTTCTGGTTCTTTCTTAACCGTTCCGGTTTTCTTTCGTTCTTTGTTTCGGTTTTCTTTTCCGAAAACCCTAGATCGGTTTTCGTTCTTCTTTCGGACCGTTCGTCTCAACGAACATGATCACTGATTTTCCCGGTTAACGACGCCCGTTCGTTTAACCGTTCATCTCTTTCTTTTCGTCGGATTTATTCCGCGATCGCGATCTCAGATCCGATCTTCGTTCTAGTCTTTCTTCTCGCTCGTTTATCGGAATCAGGTGATTCAAGCGCCTGGAGTTTCGTTACGAAACCGCCGTTCCGTCTAATCAACTTAAACAAGTTTTTGCCCCGGTAAAACTTGACCTAGTTTCAACTTGCTAGAACCGAGTTGTTTTCTTCCGCCGTTGGTTTTCCGTTTCTTTGTTCGGTTCATTCTTTCTTTGCAACCGGAGTTCTTAAGTTGAACTCTCTGGTTCGTTCTCTTGTTCGAGTTTTACCTGTGCATTAGATGAGTGCTTATTGTGTGCTTGTTGTTTGTCTGCGATAGATCACCCGGATTGCGCCGCTTGTTACTTCGAAACCCTAGGTCTCGTGGATCATCAGCAAGGCAAGTAACACTTTGATCATACCTTTTCTACAACCCATGTTTTATTGCATTAGATCAATCCTCTCACATTGCATGATTAGGATCTAATTAAACTGTGGGATGGGAAGTAGATGAGGTAGTACCTATCACCTGTATTATTATGAAACCTTTGGGAGTTACTTCTACGTTTGCTTATTACGCCATGCTATGCTAGTAGACGTGGATTGGGTGAGTGATATCCATGACAGATGTGAGTTGATAATTTTTAATGGTTTATCTAAGGTGGCCACTTAAACACACATCTGGGTGGATTGAGGCACCTGATGTCTATCAGGACTTGCCTGTTTTATTTTGGACCGCCACCCAGGCTCAAAGGGATCATAAGATAATTCATGCTGGAAACTTCTGTGTGCAGCCACATGCTACTATGGGCTCTGGCATAGTTGACTAAGTTGTGCGAACTCTTACGGGGTGGACTAGCAGATGTAGGGGTTGTAGGTGGTACGGTCTACCCCACATGTAAGGTGCTAGCGCTTCTGAAAGACTATGTCTCGGTCATCCGTTTCTCAAACACCATGTAGTGCGAGAAAACAAACGGAGGCGATCGAGTCATGTGGGGAAAAGTGCGCAAACCTCTGCAGAGTGTACAAACTAATCATGATTAGCCGTGTCCCCGGTTATGGACAACTTGAGTATCTAGTACTTGAATATCATGTGAATCTCAACATGTTACTCTAATTAATGTTGTTGGGTTTTAATTGTTCACTTAATTGGGATCGGAATGCTGTCAACCATTCTTGATGTTTCACAACCACCATGATAGTTAAATAAATTTATTCCTTTGCAGTAGGGAAAAACTGGCTTGACGCAAAACTGTAACCATAGAGCTTTCCACCAGCCATATATGCATATAGTATAGCTGTTTCATTCCATTACTCTCTATGTGTTACATTGCCAGCATATTCCATGTGCTGACCCGTTTTCGGGCTGCAACTTCTCATGTTGCAGACTTTTCAGACGACGAGTAAGGTGCTTTTAGGTCGTGGTTCTATACTCAGTGATGCCGTTGGAGTTGATGGACCCATTTATCTTCCGAGTCTTCCGCTGTTATCGTTATTAGATGGCCTTAAGCCATATTTATTGTAATAAGTTCTCTTTGAGACAACGATGTAATAAGTGTGTGATTGCCACTCTGCTATAAATCCTTCGATGTACTGTGTGGTGTCAGCATTACTGATCCAGGGATGACACCGGAGCACAGTAGACTTGATCCATTCGGGTCGGGTCGCCACAGAGATGGTATCAGAGCACACGCTGACTGTAGGACACGACCACTAAGTTAAAGCCATAGATCACCATTCTCTTCTCATTTTCTAACTCCTCATCTTTTTACTCTTTTAGGATGACGAACGCGAAGATTAAGTACGCTCAACCGGATGAAGGCACACCATTTGGATTTCACCTGAAGGAAGTCACCAAGTACCTGAATATCAGATTACCAAGCTTCACGGGAACCTTCAACGCCACTCTGCCTGAAGAGGAGCGCTGGAAGATTCAAGCTCACGTTCCGGGAAGGACATTCGCGCCAATCACGAAGCCTATAGATAGTGTTTTCAATGCACCAACCTGGAGTCTGGGAAGGAGCATGGCAGCTCATATCACCATGGGACGCATTGGAGAAGTTTATCAAGAAGACCTCAAGGACACTATCTACCAGATTTGCGGACGCCGAGATGAACAATGGGAGTTAGTCAGCACCAAGAAGGATAGATCCATTGCATCTTTCATCCAGGAGTTAAACCAGCACATTCGACGCCACGAGAACCAGATGTGGAATGATATGATAGAGTTGAAGAATGCAAAGGCAAGGATCATCGAGCTAGAAGGAGAACTGAAGTCTACACGCAAGGACTACATGGACGAGATCGTAGCTCTAGCAAGACACAATGGCAATCTTAAGCAGGAGATTGAAGAACTCAAGAGGAAGTTAGCATCCAAGGAGGAGGACGAGTACGTCGCATGTCCGGACAACTACATCATCATCGACGACACCGATTCGGATCCAAGTGAACCCGACTTTGAAGACGAAGCTGGAGCAGATATCATGGAGTCTTCCACCGGTTCAAATTTCTAGATGACCACCAGATAATAGTAGTATTCCCCCATGTAAACATTATAGTTCGAGCACTTTTGCGATAGTTTTAGACCGATTGTAAGCCCTTGTTTGATTGAATGAAGTGATTTTGTGTGCATTTGCTCATGTGCATTGGGGTAGTGTTTTCCCTTTAGACCTCACTCTATTCTTAAATCTCGTCTCTTCTAAACCCTCAGATGCCTCCGAGACGTGACAATGGATTCCCACCGGAGCTCACTCAGTTGATCCAGCAGCAGAACCAATTGATGCAGATGTTAGTTCAGAACCAGCAGAACAACAACAACAACCCACCACCACCACCTGTTGACCACTTAGCCCGTTTCCTTAGGCTGAATCCGCCGGTGTTTTCCAGTAGCACCGAGCCAATAGTAGCAGACGATTGGCTCCGCAAGATAGGAAGGGAGTTGACCACTGCAGGATGCACGGATGGTGAGAAAGTGAAGTTTGCCGCTCACCAGCTTGACGGACCCGCGGCAGCATGGTGGGAGAATTTCACAGCCACTTACCCAGTTGACATTGTCACATGGGATCAGTTTCAGCAAGCTTTCCGCACTGCCCATGTTTCAGCAGGAGCTATGGCCATGAAGAAGCGTGAGTTTCGCAACTTACGCCAAGGATGAAGGACAGTTGGCCAGTACGTTGACGATTTCAGCAAGTTAGCACATTATGCCCCAGATGACGTTGCTACGGATGCAGCTAAGCAGGAGAAGTTTCTGGAAGGACTGAATGATGAACTAAGCATGAAGTTGATGGTAGCGAGTTTCAACAACTACCAGGAGTTGGTAGATCGTGCCATCATGATTGAAGGGAAGCAACAGCAGATTGAGAACCGTAAGAGGAAGTATGGACAGGGGAAGTATAACTCTGGAGCCCAGCAGAAGCCCCGTTTTGCCCCTAAACCGGGATTTCAGTTTCAGCACACCCATGGAGGAGGTAGCTCGCACAACCATAATGGCCACAAGAATGGTAATGGGAATGGAGGAAGCAACGGCCAGAACCGTACCATCCCATCGACCCCAATCAAGAGAGACCTGAGTCAAGTCACCTGTTTCAAGTGTTCCAAGACCGGACATTATGCCAATGAATGTCCCGAAGGCCAGAATAGAAATGGAAATGGAAGCTCTGGGAAGAAGCCGAACCCTTTCAATAGGGGACAGGTGAACCACATTAATGTGGAGGAGGTTGAAGATCAGCCTGATGCAGTAATCGGTAAGTTTCTGGTTAAGTCATTTACCGCACTCGTACTTTTTGATACTGGTGCATCGCATTCATACATATCAAGGGGATTTGTGGATAAATATAACCTGCCAACCCAATCCCTTAGGTCACCCATGTTAGTAAGCTCACCAGGAGCGGAGTTTATGGCTAGACGATGGTGTGATCGGTTACCATTAAGGATTGGTAACTATGTGTTTCCCTCAGACCTAATAGTATTGGAATCTCAAGGATTGGATGTGATATTAGGCATGGATTGGTTGCCGATGTATGGAGGAAACATCGATTGCGCTAGTAAGTCAATTTTGCTTACCACACCAGAAGGAAGAAGGATCAAGTATGTATCCCGGCATGTGCCAAACAGGACACAAGTAAACTGCCTAATAGGAGTTGTGCAAGAAGAAGTACCAGTGGTAAAGGATTTTCCTGATGTATTTCCTGAGGAATTACCAGGCATGCCATCGGATAGAGACATTGAGTTTTTGATTGAGTTATTGCCAGGTACAGGCCCAATATCGAAGCGACCATACCGGATGCCAGCAAAGGATTTGGTGGAAATTAAGAATCAGATTAAGGAGTTATTGGATAAAGGTTACATTCGCCCAAGTTCTTCACCTTGGGGATCACCCGTACTTCTAGTGGAAAAGAAGGATGGATCATTAAGGATGGTTGTAGATTATCGGGGATTGAATGAAGTAACCATCAAGAATAAGTACCCACTGCCAATGATCAACGATCTGTTTGATCGGTTGCAAGGAGCTAAAGTGTTTTCCAAGATCGATTTGCGATCAGGGTACCATCAATTGAAGATTCGGGAGCAGGACATACCTAAGACAGCATTCACCACGAGATATCGACTGTATGAGTATACCGTTATGTCATTTGGATTGACTAACGCACCTGCCTATTTTATGAACCTGATGAACAAAGTGTTTATGGAGTTTTTGGATAAGTTCGTCGTAGTGTTCATTGATGACATTCTGGTTTATTCAAAGAATGAAGAGGAGCATAAGGAACATTTGCGTTTGGTTTTGGAGAAACTAAGGGAACATCAGTTATACGCCAAATTCAGCAAATGTGAGTTTTGGTTGAAGGAAGTTGGATTCCTCAGACACGTTATATCCGGAGAAGGTATAGCAGTTGACCCCACTAAGGTTGAGACCATAACCGAATGGGAATCACCAACGACAGTTGGAGAGATCCGGAGTTTTCTTGGACTCGCAGGATACTACCGGAGATTTATTGAGAATTTCTCAAAGATTGCGAAGCCTATGACGGAGTTGTTGAAGAAGGATACTAAGTTCAAATGGACTGAGGAGTGTGAGGCTAGTTTCCAGGAGTTGAAGAAACGTTTGGTTACCTCACCAGTATTGATTTTGCCAGATCAGACCAAGGATTATGAGGTGTATTGCGACGCTTCACGTCGAGGACTTGGAGCAGTGCTTATGCAGGAAGGGAGAGTTGTTTCGTTTGCTTCACGGCAACTGAAGCCTCATGAGTTGAATTATGCCACGCATGATTTGGAGTTAGCAGCTGTAGTGCATGCATTGAAAACTTGGAGACATTTCCTCATTGGAAATCATTGTGAGGTGTACACGGATCACAAGAGTTTGAAGTACATTTTCACGCAGAAGGAATTGAACCTCAGACAAAGGAGATGGTTGGAGCTCATCAAGGATTATGACATGAGGTTGCATTACCATCCCGAAAAAGCTAATGTAGTAGCTGACGCATTGAGCCGTAAGAGCCATGTCAACACCCTAGTAATGGGAGAAGTACCAAAGGAGTTAGCAGAAAACCTTCGTGAGCTATGTTTGGAAATAGTTCCGAGAGGCTATGTAGCAGCATTGGAGATTCAGTCAACATTGATGGATAAAATCAGAGAAGCTCAAAAATATGACAAGGAGATTGCTGCTATAAAACAGAAATTGAGCGAAGGAAAAGTAAAGGGATTTCGTGAGGATGAGCACGATACCTTATGGTTTGAGGACCGTGTTTATGTGCCCAATGACCCGGAGATCAGGAAGTTGATTTTGCAAGAGGCACATGATTCACCGTATTCGATTCACCCAGGAAATACCAAGATGTATTTGGATTTGAAGGAAACATTCTGGTGGACCGGAATGAAGAAGGATATTACAGCATATGTAGTAGTTTGTGACGTATGTCAGAGAGTAAAGGCAGATCATCAGAAGCCAGCAGGATTGTTACAACCATTGCCGATACCCGAATGGAAGTGGGATAAGATAGGCATGGATTTTATCACGGGACTACCCAGGACAAAGGCAGGCTACGATTCGATATGGGTAGTAGTTGATCGTTTGACAAAGGTAGCACATTTCATTCCAGTTAAGACCACTTACACCAGTGCTAAGTTGGCGAAGATATACATGACTAGGATCATTTGTTTGCATGGAGTTCCGAGGAGTATCGTATCAGATAGAGGAACCCAATTTACCTCAAAATTTTGGAATCAGTTGCATGAAACTTTAGGAACCAGACTAGAGTTCAGCACAGCTTTTCACCCACAGACGGATGGACAGACCGAGAGAGTCAATCAGATTTTGGAAGATATGCTGAGAGCTTGTGCACTAGATTATGGATCTAGTTGGGACGATAACTTGCCGTATGCGGAGTTTTCTTATAACAACAGTTACCAAACCAGTTTGAAGATGGCACCTTTCGAAGCTTTATACGGAAGGAGGTGCAGGACACCGTTGTCATGGGACGAAGCTGGAGATCGTCAATTCTTTGGACCAGATTTGATTAAGGAGTCTGAACGGAAAGTTAAGTTGATTCGCGATAGGCTCAAGGTAGCCCAGTCCAGGCAGAAGAGCTACGCAGATTCTAAACGCAAGGAGACAGTTTACGAAACCGGAGACAGAGTTTACCTTCGAGTATCCCCACTTCGAGGAGTTAAGCGCTTTGGAGTTAAGGGAAAGTTAGCACCGCGTTTCGTTGGACCGTACAAGATCTTGCAACGTATGGGAGAAGTCACTTATAAGTTGGAATTACCAGAGGAGCTGTCAGGAGTTCATGATGTATTCCATGTTTCTCAGCTGAAGAAATGTCATGCCGAAATGGCGGAGGTACTGCTAAGAGATACCGTGCCACTCGAAGCGATTCAGTTGAAGGACGACTTAATGTATGAGGAGAAGCCAATTAAGATTCTCGATTATGCCAGCAGAGTTACCCGCAGCAAGGTTATCAAGTTTTGCAAAGTTCAGTGGAACCACCACTCAGAGGATGAAGCCACCTGGGAAAGAGAAGAAGATTTGCTCAAGGACCACCCTCACCTATTTTCTAGCCAACCCGAATCTCGAGGGCGAGATTCATCTTAAGGGGGGTAGGTTTGTAACATCCCAAATTTGCAATTTGGAATGTTATACACTAGATCATCATGCATAGCATATTTTCTTGCATTTTGGTCGATCCTAGAAATTTCACGCAACTCAAGGACCCTCGAAAGAGTTGGAGATTTCGTTATTTTCATATTTGAGAGTTTTCTCAAATTTTGAAAAGAGGATCATTTGATTTATTTATTTCATCTTCAATTATTTTTCCAATATCAAAAATATAAGAGAGGGAATAATATGACTTTCCCAAATTTAGGAAAAATGAAGATTTAATGAATAAATCAAATTTTGGTTTTGCCGGAGTTTCGTTTGCTTTTATTTGGATAGGGAAAAATGCGCGTTTTCAAAAATTGCATTCTAGGTCCGGAGTAAAGTTCATTTTGTTCGACTCATTTTTAGGAGTCGGGGAAAATTTACTTTAGTAATTTTGGAGTTCGTTTAGTTTAGTTTTCTTTTGTTTTTCTGCGCGCGAATCCAGTTAAAAAAAAGGACCAAGGCCAGCCGGGCCAAAGGCCCAGCCAGCCGGCCGCCTCCCCAGCCAGCGCGCGCGCCAGGCGCAGCGCCAGGCCGCCGCCTCCCTCGCTCTAGGCCGAGTCCCAGAGGGACTCTAGGCCGGTTAGCCCCCCCCTTTCCTTGTTTTGTTTTCCCTCTTTTGCTTGCCCCCTACCCCAAGTAATCCCCCCCATCTATATAAATACACCCCAAACCCACCCCCTCTCCTCACATCAATCCCAAGCCCCTCTCCTCCTTAGCCGCGCCCCACCCCGCGACCCTCACCCGCCGCCGCCGCCCTATAGCCGCCACCGCCGCTGCCCTATAGCCGCCGTCGCCGCCGTTCGCCGGAGCCTCGTCGAGGTTGTCCCGCGCCGCGTCTCTTTTTCTCCCCTCGGTTCAGTTTTTCTTCTAAACCGTTCCGGTTTTCTTTCGTTCTTTGTTTCGGTTTTCTTTTCCGAAAACCCTAGATCGGTTTTCGTTCTTCTTTCGGACCGTTCGTCTCAACGAACGTGATCACCGATTTTCCCGGTTAACGACGCCCGTTCGTTTAACCGTTCGTCTCTTTCTTTTCGTTGGATTTATTCCGCGATCGCGATCTCAGATCCGATTTTCGTTCTAGTCTTTCTTCTCGCTCGTTTATCGGAATCAGATGATTCAAGCGCCTGGAGTTTCGTTTCGAAACCGCCGTTCCGTCTAATCAACTTAAACAAGTTTTTGCCCCGGTAAAACTTGACCTAGTTTCAACTTGCTAGAACCGAGTTGTTTTCTTCCGCCGTTGGTTTTCCGTTTCTTTGTTCGGTTCATTCTTTCTTTGCAACCGGAGTTCTTAAGTTGAACTCTCTGGTTCGTTCTCTTGTTCGAGTTTTACCTGTGCATTAGATGAGTGCTTATTGTGTGCTTGTTGTTTGTCTGCGATAGATCACCCGGATTGCGCCGCTTGTTACTTCGAAACCCTAGGTCTCGCGGATCATCAGCAAGGCAAGTAACACTTTGATCATACCTTTTCTACAACCCATGTTTTATTGCATTAGATCAATCCTCTCACATTGCATGATTAGGATCTAATTAAACTGTGGGATGGGAAGTAGATGAGGTAGTACCTATCACCTGTATTATTATGAAACCTTTGGGAGTTACTTCTACGTTTGTTTATTACGCCATGCTATGCTAGTAGACGTGGATTGGGTGAGTGATATCCATGACAGATGTGAGTTGATAATTTTTAATGGTTTATCTAAGGTGGACACTTAAACACACATCTGGGTGGATTGAGGCACCTGATGTCTATCAGGACTTGCCCTGTTTTATTTTGGACCGCCACCCAGGCTCAAAGGGATCATAAGATAATTCATGCTAGAAACTTCCGTGTGCAGCCACATGCTACTATGGGCTCTGGCATAGTTGACTAAGTTGTGCGAACTCTTACGGGGTGGACTAGCAGATGTAGGGGTTGTAGGTGGTACGGTCTACCCCACATGTAAGGTGCTAGCGCTTCTGAAAGACTATGTCTCGGTCATCCGTTTCTCAAACACCATGTAGTGCGAGAAAACAAACGGAGGCGATCGAGTCTTGTGGGGAAAAGTGCGCAAACCTCTGCAGAGTGTACAAACTAATCATGATTAGCCGTGTCCCCGGTTATGGACAACTTGAGTATCTAGTACTTGAATATCATGTGAATCTCAACATGTTACTCTAATTAATGTTGTTGGGTTTTAATTGTTCACTTAATTGGGATCGGAATGCTGTCAACCATTCTCGATGTTTCACAACCACCATGATAGTTAAATAAATTTATTCCTTTGCAGTAGGGAAAAACTGGCTTTACGCAAAACTGTAACCATAGAGCTTTCCACCAGCCATATATGCATATAGTATAGCTGTTTCATTCCATTACTCTCTATGTGTTACATTGCCAGCATATTCCATGTGCTGACCCGTTTTCGGGCTGCAACTTCTCATGTTGCAGACTTTTCAGACGACGAGTAAGGTGCTTTTAGGTCGTGGTTCTATACTCAGTGATGCCGTTGGAGTTGATGGACCCATTTATCTTCCGAGTCTTCCGCTGTTATCGTTATTAGATGGCCTTAAGCCATATTTATTGTAATGAGTTCTCTTTGAGACAACGATGTAATAAGTGTGTGATTGCCACTCTGCTATAAATCCTTCGATGTACTGTGTGGTGTCAGCATTACTGATCCAGGGATGACACCGGAGCACAGAGCACTTGATCCATTCGGGTCGGGTCGCTACAATTTTAGACTAAGTTCATGATAATTAAGTTCATCTAATCAAATTATTCAATGAACTCCCACTTAGATAGACATCCCTCTTCTAGTCATCTAAGTATAACATGATCCGAGTCAACTAGGCCGTGTCCGATCATCACGTGAGACGGACTAGTCAACATCGGTGAACATCTTCATGTTGATCGTATCTTCTATACGACTCATGCTCGACCTTTCAGTCTTCTGTGTTCCGAGGCCATGTGTGTACATGCTAGGCTCGTCAAGTCAACCTAAGTGTTTGCATGTGTAAATCTGTCTTACACCCGTTGTATGTGAACGTTGGAATCTATCACACCCGATCATCACGTGATGCTTAGAAACGAACGAACTGTCGCAACGGTGCACAGTTAGGGGGAACACTTCTTGAAATTATTATGAGGGATCATCTTATTTACTACCGTCGTTCTAAGTAAACAAGATGCAAAAACATGATAAACATCACATGCAATCAAATAATAATAGTGACATGATATGGCCAATATCACATAGCTCCTTTGATCTCCATCTTGGGGCTCCATGATCATCTTGTCACCGGCTTGACACCATGATCTCCATCATCATGGTCTCCATCATTGTGTCTCCATGAAGTTGCTCGCCAACTATTACTTCTACTACTATGGCTAACGCGTTTAGCAATAAAGTAAAGTAATTTACATGGCGTTTCTCAATGACACGCAGGTCATACAAAAAATAAAGACAACTCCTATGGCTCCTGCCGGTTGTCATACTCATCGACATGCAAGTCATGATTCCTATTACAATAGCATGAACATCTCATACATCACATATATATCATTCATCATTCATCACAACTTTGGCCATATCATATCACAAAGCACTTGCTGCAAAAACAAGTTAGACGTCCTCTAATTGTTGTTGCAAGTTTTACGTGGCTGAATTACGGTTCTAGCAAGAACGTTTTCTTACCTAAGTGAAAGCCACAACGTGATTTGTCAACTTCTATTTACCCTTCATAAGGACCCTTTTCATCGAATCCGCTCCAACTAAAGTGGGAGAGACAGACACCCGCCAGCCACCTTATGCAACTACTGCATGTTAGTCGGTGGAACCGGTCTCATGTAAGCGTACGTGTAAGGTTGGTCCGGGCCGCTTCATCCCACAATACTGTTGAAGAAAGATAAGACTAGTAGCGGCAAGAAAGTTGACAACATCTACGCCCACAACAAATTGTGTTCTACTCGCGCAAGAATAACTACGCATAGACCTAGCTCATGATGCCACTGTTGGGGAACGTTGCAGAAAACAAAAAAAATTCTACGGTTTCACCAAGATCCATCTATGAGTTCATCTAGCAACGAGTGATTGGATGCATCTACGTACCTTGTAGATCGCGAGCGGAAGCGTTCAAAGAACGGGGATGAGGGAGTCGTACTCGACGTGATCCAAATCACCGGAGATCCTAGCGCCGAACGGACGGCACCTCCGCGTTCAACACACGTACGGTCAACGTGACGTCTCCTACTTCTTGATCCAGCAAGGAGGAAGGAGAGGTTGAGGAAGATGGCTCCAGCAGCAGCACGACGGCGTGGTGGTGATGGAGCTGCAGTACTCCGGCAGGGCTTCGCCAAGCACTATGGAGGAGGAGAAGGTGTTGGAGAGGGAGAGGGAGGCACCAAAGATCAAGGTAAGAAGTCTTCCATCTCCCCACTATATATAGGAGGGCCAAGGGGGGGGGCGCCGGCCCTAGGAGATCTAATCTCCTAGGGTGGTGCGGCCAAGGGGAGGAATCCCTCCTCCCCAAGGCACCTAGGAGGTGCCTTCCCCTCCTAGGACTCTTCCTCCTTGAAACCCTAGGCGCATGGGCCTCTTGGGGCTGGTGCCCTTGGCCCATGTAGGCCAAGGCGCACCCCTACAGCCCATGTGGCCCCCCCGGACAGGTGGCCCCACCCGGTGGACCCCCGGGACCCTTCCGGTGGTCCCGGTACAATACCGATGACCCCGAAACTTGTCCCGATGGCTGAAACAGGACTTCCCATATATAAATCTTTACCTCCGGACCATTCCGGAACTCCTCGTGACGTCCGGGATCTCATCCGGGACTCCGAACAACATTCGGGTTACTGCATATACATATCCCTACAACCCTAGCGTCACCGAACCTTAAGTGTGTAGACCCTATGGGTTCGGGAGACATGTAGACATGACCGAGATGACTCTCCGGTCAATAACCAACATCGGGATCTGGATACCCATGTTGGCTCCCACATGCTCCTCGATGATCTCATCGGATGAACCACGATGTCGAGGATTCAAGCAACCCCGTATACAATTCCCTTTGTCAATCGGTATGTTACTTGCCCGAGATTCGATCGTCGGTATCCCAATACCTCGTTCAATCTCATTACCGGCAAGTCACTTTACTCGTACCGTAATGCATGATCCTGTGAACAGACACTTGGTCACTCTGAGCTCATTATGATGATGCATTACCGAGTGGGCCCAGTGATACCTCTCCGTCATACGGAGTGACAAATCCCAGTCTTGATCCGTGTCAACCCAACAGACACTTTCGGAGATACCCGTAGTATACCTTTATAGTCACCCAGTTATGTTGTGACGTTTGGTATACCCAAAGCACTCCTACGGTATCCGGGAGTTACACGATCTCATGGTCTAAGGAAAGGATACTTGACATTGGAAAAACTCTAGCAAACGAACTATACGATCTTGTGCTATGTTTAGGATTGGGTCTTGTCCATCACATTATTCTCCTAATGATGTGATCTCGTTATCAATGACATCCAATGTCCATAGTCAGGAAACCATGACTATCTGTTGATCAACGAGCTAGTCAACTAGAGGCTTACTAGGGACATGTTGGTGTCTATTATTCACACATGTATTACGATTTCCAGATAATACAATTATAGCATGAATAAAGACAATTATCATGAACAAAGAAATATAATAATAATGCTTTTATTATTGCCTCTAGGGCATATTTCCAACAGTTTTTTTGTCCCAAGTAGGCGAAGCTGCAACGGCACCGCGTTTTTGCTACAAACATGGTGCCGAATGCTACAACCACCTCCCAGGGAAGCTGCAACCAGTGTCGAGGTAAGCTATAACGGGCGTGGCAACTTCTATTTTTTTTTGCTACAACCGCCTTCTTTTTTGCTACAAACCGAGGATGGCGAGCATGGTGACCGCGCACGGCGACTTTTTTTTTCCTACAACTAACTTCGTTTCTTGCTACGACCAGCTTCATTTTTTGCTACAACGGAGGCTGGTGAGCGTGGTGACCGCGGGCGGCGAGGACGTTCGGCGCTGCTCCAAGCAATATTTGGCGAGGACAAACGTTGCAGATTTGTGCTATATGCTATAGCCGGCATTGAAAATCGCTACCACCAGTGTCCTATCCAGCTACAATCGTCGTCGCGATTTGTTGCATCGTATAGTGATACATTTTTTGCTAGAAGCTATGCTCAAATTTGCTGGAGCAGGAGAGGTGTTGCAACAACGAGGGATGTGACCGACGAGCTGTGACTGACGGACATGAGCAACGGCGAGCGCACCGGTGAGCTACGACCATCTCCACCGGAGCTACAACCGTAACCCCAAAGAGTCACAGCCGCATGTGCAGCTGTTGCATGGGTGGAGCCGCGCGGTGAGGACAACCAGCGAGGGTGGCGAATGATGATATGGACGGCCCGCGGGGACGGGGACCGGCGATGAGGATGGCCGGCGAGGGGCGGCCACCGAAGAGTGTGTGCGGCCGGTGAGATGAAAGAGAAGTGAGATGTAGGAGGGGAATCATTCGTACACGTGTGTGAGGAAGATGAAGTCATCAGACAGTTACAATCCACCAGATCGGATGGCTGCGTTGACCGGCCCAAATTTGGGCCGGCGTGCCCGCGCCTAGCAATGCTCATTCTTTATCCATTCATATCCTGAAAGTCAGGAGCAGCCCGACCACCAATAGACCTCATCGGGCGAGCTCATGTGGTGGCGCAGCGGAGCAGGCCATGCACCAGGCAGGAGCGGCTGGGGGCATGGTGTGGTGGCTCCGGACAATGAAATGGGCGGAGGCTATGGCTCTGAGGCCAACAAGGCTCAATGGGGGCTCCAACGCCGCGAGTTGTCGTGGTGGATGCCGATGGAGCCTGCTGCTCATGGCGAGATTTCAAAGAATATCGCAAGTGGTTGTGGTCGTCGTGTGACACATGCATGTTGCCCATGGAGACCCTCACCACTGTTCCGTGCTCGACGCCCATCACTGTCGCGTCCTCGTGCACCTCCGCAATGAAGACGGTGTGGACGCCCACGAGGCTTGCTTCCACCAGCCTCATTGGGGGTCAATTTGGAGACGTTGTGTGTGCTGGAGGACCACCGGTGAGATGTTGTCATGGCCCATCTCCTTGGTGCCTGGGGCACAAAGAAGTGGAGCATGAGGAGGAGCTCGACGCGGTACCCATAGCCTCGGTCAGATTCGACGATGATGCGCCCAGTGAGCATATCCCCTTCCCGTTTTCCCTAAATGCATTTGTGCTGATAGACACTGAGCCAGATTTCTCGGTCATGTTGATGTCATTTAGTTCGGTTAGATTCATAGTTTAGATGGTAACTTTTACTGTGTTTTTGCTCCTTGCAACTTCACATTATGTGTGTACTTACTTTTGTAGCATCTTAGAGATGGCAATTTTCATTTTAGTAACTTTGTGTCATCATTACATCAATGAGGTGATCATTTGGTATGTGCCATTTTTTTCATTTTCATGCTTAATATACTTTAATTTTTTAGATTTGCCGCAGTTTCATGATCTGTCTAATGGACATGGCAACTTTGTATGTGCATAGGTGACAATTTTTATTTTGAAAATCATGGGAACTTGTGTGTACATGAATTTGGTTTCAACCTATATCCATGTTGTGGCCATTAGTTTAGTTAATGTTTGACATGTAAACTTGGATATGTTTGCCATGACAACTTAAGTTGTGTTGCCATAACAAACTTAACATG
Organism: Triticum urartu; assembly: GCF_003073215.2. NCBI lineage: Eukaryota > Viridiplantae > Streptophyta > Magnoliopsida > Poales > Poaceae > Triticum > Triticum urartu. The sequence continues at coordinate 392,939,005 of NC_053022.1, read as the reverse complement.
TGTTGATACGACAACTAACAGTGTGTGTTTTCATGGAAACTAAAATATACTTCTATCATGGCAATTTAAGATGTGTTCTTCACATGGCAAATTGAGATGTGTTGCCATGGCAAGTTTGGAGTTTTTCACATGCCAAATAACAAATGATTTATTGCCATGGAAACTTTTACTACATAAGAAGTGTTGCACTTGCCATGGCAACCTAAGATGTGTTGCCATGGAAAGTTTAGATATTTTCCCCACACGTCAATTAAAGGATGATTTTCACCATGACAAATTAACAATGTTAGATATATTATAATTTAGGATGTGTTGCCATGGAAACTTTTAGAACTTTTTTTCAACATGCCATTTTTAAAGATGATTTTTCCATGGTGAATTTACTCTTTTAACCATGGGAAACTTACTTTTCCGACCATGGCATTTTTATTGTTTGAACCTAGGCAAATTCATACTTCATACCATCGCAAAATTATTTTGTGAACCACGACAAACTAATTGTTTGCACCATGTCACTTTTATTTTTCTTCAATAGTGGCAAAGTTTTGTTTTTGACCATGGAAATTATGTTAGTTAGACCATTACAAATTTACATTTTGGCCATGTCAAATTAACTCTTTTAACCATGGCAAAGTTATTTCGCTCACCATGGAATAATTTATTGTTTGAAACACGGCAAATGCATAGTGTATACAATGGCAAATCCATATATTTTGACCATGGAAAACTTGTTGTTAATGTTAGTGTTTTGTTATTCAACCATGGCAAAGTTATTGTTTCGACCATGACAATTTTGCAAGTTAAACCATGGCAAATTTATTTTCTAACCATGGAAAAGTTATTACTATGACGATTGAATTTTTATTGTTTCAACCATGAAAAAAATCATACTTCATAACATGGCAATTTTTTTATTAACCATGGAAAGTTTATTGTTTGCGCCATGGCAAATTTGTTTTTAAACCATGGAAATTTTTATTTCTGTTTGGACCATGGCTACTTTTGTATTTTAGACCACGACAATATTATATTCCGGGCCATGGAAATATTAGTACTTTAAACATGGAACACTTATTGTTTACACTTTCGTGTCTACATCGCCATGGAAACTTTTATCACACACACCACTATAATTGTTTTGTAATTTTTTTAATATGGCAAATTTGTTAAATAGAGCATGGTAAAAAATGTAAACCATGGCAATATTGGTGACATGGCTTCACTTTTTCATGCCCCCCATGAAAAATTCTAAATTTACTTTCTTTTTTTGTCCAAAGGAACAATTTATAGATTTGTTTGTGCAAATGTTAGTGTTGTTCCAAGATTTCCCATGCGTGTTAGAGAGAAAAGCATCATGATTTACTTGTTTCTTTAGCCATGACGAAGTTCTAAATGTAGCTATGTGGAATCTTTTCTTTGTTATAATCCATGGCAATTTCCTTTTTACGTTGTTACTTTTATGAAACTAATAATACCATTTATTTTTCATGGCAATTTTATCATCTATACCATGGCAAAAAATCACCCTATATTTTTTCAACATATAGGTTATTTTTATCATGAAAATGAAAATCTTTCTCCTGACGGTTTCTAACATGGGAAATTTTGTGACCTTTTTTTCCCATACTACATAGAAAATTTAAAGAAATTTTACTACATGGTTTTTACCAATAATTTTAGTAAAAACAATTCAAGGTAATGGCGATTCGTGTGGATCGCTTGAGGCCCATTAATGGGGCCTATATCAAGGGAGTTCGGCAGGACGGAGGGGGCATCTTAGGGGAGCTCCTAGTTGGCGCTCTAAGCGCCACTTTCCTCAACCAACGCCGGCAGCGCATCGTGCGCCAGCTTCCGTGGGCCGGCCCAGGAAAGGAGGGTCGTTTCCCATCTCGTGGTCAATGGTTGACCAGGCTAGTTGACTATTTTACAAATTCTTTTTTCAAAAATCCCCCTCTCCCCAAAAATCACCAAATTCAAAAAAAGTTCACAAATTCGAAAAAAGTTCATCTCTTTTGAAGAAATGTTCAGCAATTTCGAAGAATAGTTCATCAAATTTAGAAAACAGTTCATCGAATTTGAAAAAAGTTCACTGAATTTGGAAAAAAGGTTCATCAAATTTTAAGAAAAGTTCAAAAAAATTAGAAAAAAGTTCATCAAAATTGAAAAAAAGTTCATTGAAATGGAAAAACGTTTAGTGAATTTGAAAAAAAGTTCATCGAATTTTAAAAAAAGTTCAGGGAATTTGAAAATTAGTTCATCAATTTGAAGAAAAAGTTCAAGAATTATAAAAAACATCGAGGCAGGAATAATAAAAAGAAAAAACGAAGACGAAAATGAAAAACGATAAAGGAAAAAGCTGAAAGGACAGAGGAAATAAGAAAAGAAGTAAAAGGATTTTACTGATCGCATCTAGCTGGGTGGCGCGGTGGTAGCTGCCTGTTAACTTGAAGGGAAGGTTGGGGGCTCGATACCCGTTGGGGGCGCTACCTTTTTTGCCTCTACAAAACGGAAAAGGAACCAGGGTGAGGTTGCAGAATACACATTAACGGGCACCAAATAGGATTTGCACATCTTAGCGACTTGACCGAATTGCCCGCAACTTGTCTGACCCTCGACCCGGTTGCATGTCTACCATCAACATCCAACTCGCTCGACCGAGTTGCATGTCCACCGTCGGCATGCGACTTTCCCGTCCATGACCCAATTGCATGTTCACCCTAGACACACAACTTGTCTGACCCAACAAATTGCATGTTCACCCTCAACATGCAGCTCCCCTGCTAAGTTGCATGTGTACTCTCAACATGCAACTTGCTGCCGACACCTACCTGATTACATGTCCATACTCGACGTGCAAACTGACCCTACATGACCCAGTTGCATGTCCACCTTTCACACAACTCATCTGGCTCAATTGAATGTCCATCCTCGACATGCAATTTGCCTGCCCCTCGACCCAGTTGCATGTCCATCATCGACAAACAACTTGCCCGACCCAGTTGCATGTCCACCATTGACATGCAACTTGCTCGACCCCAACCCGGTTGCATGTTCACCCTAGACATGCAACCTGCCCAACCTCACCAAGTTGCATGTCCACCCTCAACATGCAACTCGCCCGAATGAACTGCGTATACACCCTCAACATGCAACTTGTGCCAACACCCACCCAATTACATGACCATCCTCGACGTGTAACTTGGCCCTAACTGGCTTAGTTGCATGTCTATGTTTGACATGCAACTCGCCCGACCTAATTGCATGTCCACCCATGAAGCAACTTGCCTGATCCCCAACCCAATTGCATCTCCATTATGGAGACATAACTCGCCCGACCCAGTACCGTCTCCACTATCGACACATAATTCGCCCAGCCCATTTGCATGTTAACCGTTGACGTTCAACTCGCCCGATCTAGTTGTATGTCCACCATCAATACACAACTCATCTCGCCCTAAGCCAGTTGTATGTCCACCCTCAACATGCAATTTGCCCTGGCCCCAACCCAGTTGCATGTCCACCCTCCACACAAAACTTGTCTGGCCCAGTTGCATGTCCACCATTAACACAACTAGCCCCAACCTAGTTGCATGTCCACCCTTAGTTTTTTTTCCTTTTTGTTTCTTTCCTCCATCATGCACATTCTTGTATTAATGTTGACCGTGTTTCAAATAATAGTATGTAGTATATTTATAAATTTTTCATCACACACTTTTAAAAAATATTCCCCTCATGCTAAAAAATGTCCATTGTGTATTACTTTCCTACTTATAATGGTTGCAGTTGGTGATAAGTTCACATGTGAAACCATCAATCTTCACCGATAAACAAATACACCTATAGTCCTATACCACATGTGTGAGACCAACAACCTTCACCAATAAACAAATGCACCTCTACCCACATGTGGGATAAATAACTTTGACCGATAAAGGAATGCACCCCTACCCACATGTGGGACCAACAACCTTTCAAAACATAAATAAATATACTTTGCTCACATGTGGGACCTACCACAAATAAACAACTACATTACTATTTTTATGTGAGATCAACAATTAAAGAAAGAACAAATAACGCAGAAATGTAACTCCAGCTCAAAATAATGCTCTTGTTTTTAGTTTCTTCCTTACCAATTTCTCCTGGTTCTATAGCATAGATTATGAGAGTGAACAAATTGCAATTCCAAAGCGATGATAGCCATTGTCCTACCCTTGTGCCATGTTCAATCAACTTGCCGATTGTCTATTCCCTTATGTTTCAACATTTAAAATGTTGTGTCTTGCAATGATCGCTTAATATACTCCAATGCTTGATGTATGATTTTTCATAGTATTTTGTTCTTTTTAATAGTAAACTACGCACAAAGGCCGCACGACACAATAGTTTGATGACATCCTAAGCCACTGACCAAACTCCTCGTATTTTATAATTTTGTAGTAGTGACGATCATTGTGCTAGTTTTAGAAAAATAATTTGTGTATCTCAAAAATGTTTTTTTTTGCGGGGAAAAGACCATGTATTACTCATTCAAAAGGTCTTTACAATCATCTTGCACCAAATCTAGGACACTGGGAGGGCCCGATCGTAGCCACGTCACAGTTCTTTGACTAACTCTAGCAAACTTTGCTAAACAATCACTAGCTTTATTTTGGCTACGGGATACATGAGTAATACACGTCTCTCTCAAAGTTCTAAGGTACTTGATCTCATTCACTATGGAGGCATATACTGATCTGTCAACTCCCTCCCCCTGGATCATGAAAACAGCCATGAGCGAGTCCATCTCCATAGCAATGGGTGCTTCACTTCTTTGTAATGACAACGACAGTCCTTCCATACACGCAGTAAGCTTCGATTCCAGCGCATCCCGGCATGAAAACAGCTGCCTACACGCAGAGAAGATAATACCACCCACCTCATCTCGTAGGATCATACCTGATCCGGCAAAACCACCAGCGTCGTAGGACCCATCAGTGTTCAGTTTTGCCCATCCTCGCTTGGGCGGATCCCACTTCAATTCTGGCTCTCTTGTACAAACTCGAGGGGGTTTAGCAATGAGTAAACAGCTCATCTTGCCCTTCCGGGGGTCCATATCTCCATTTACTTTGATTGCAATGAGCGACTCCAAGTAGCTCTGAAGAAATCTGCATGATGCATTCACTGGTGGAGCAGGCTTCTGATGCACCACCTCATTACGCACATACCAACACCTCCAGAACGTAAATAGTAGTATGCTGCGTGTGGTTTGGTCCAGTTTTTCCAGGAGCTGAAATAACCATTCTTTGCCTGTGTACATAATCGTTTCGATTGCTGGCAATTTCCACACCTCCGACATGGCCTCATATAGTTGACGAGCCAGCGGGCACCGAAGAACAGGGTGGAAATTATCTTCAGTTTCCACAGCACAGACCGGACACAGACTTGATACTTCAAGCCCTCGTCTTTGTTTGTTCTTCCATGTTGGAAGACTGTCCATACATAACCGCCACGCAAAATTCTGAACCTTGGGAGGAACCTCTGCAGACCATACCAATTTCCAGAGGGATCTATTGCCCTCTGGATTGCTACTCGAAGATACCGCATTACTTCTGTGTTCCTCCTGAAAGGCCATATCATAGGCAGATTTTACAGAGAACTGACCGTGACGCCCTGGGCCCCATGCTATCACATCCTCCTCCTTCCTTGGTGACACTCAAATTTTCAGAATTTCCGTGACATCAGCTGCAGCAAAGTACCTCACCAACTGATCGTACTTCCAGGAGCCATTATCATACAACAGATCAGCCACAAAACGGACGCGACATCGACCTTGTGGTGAGATCGGCCTGAAGGAGAAAGGCTGGGGGATCCAATTATCTCTCCAAATTCTAATACTCTTACCATTCCCGACACTCCATAGCAAACCCTTTTTCAGCAGGTCCAATCCATGGCTTATAGCCTGCCATGAGGATGAGGCGTTCCCCGAGAAGACGGTATCCTCCAACTTCCCGTTAGGATAGTAACGTGCTTTAAGAACTCTCGCGCATAGACTGTTCGGCCTAGTGATCAATCTCCATGCTTGACGTGAGAGCAGAGCTTGATTGAATATACGGAGGTCTCGGAATCCAACTCCTCCTCTTGATTTAGGCTGGAGGAGATAGTCCCATCCTTTCCAATGCAGTTTCCTCTTGCCTTTCTCTGAACCCCAATAAAAAATCCTGATCATCCTTGTCAGATCATCACACAAGGAGAACGGTAACTTGAAAACCCCCATGACATACGTTGGTAATGCTTGGGCTACCGATTTAATGAGTGCCTCTCTTCCCGGCTGCGCTAAATGTCCATCCCCCCATTGTATCAGACGCTTTGTTATTTGTAAGTTCTGAAATTTACCCTTGGACATGCGACCCTCTGGCGTAGGAAGACCCAAGTACCTTTCCTCGAAGAGTGTGCTGGTCACCTGAAGGGTAGTCCTGACCTGATTCTGTACTGGTTCCGGGCATGAAGCACCAAAAAACAGAGAGCATTTGTTATAATTCAAGAGTTGACCAGTTGCCGCACTATACATATCCAGTGCCTTTCTCACATGTAGGGCCTGTTCTTGAGAAGCTTCAAAGAACAAAAGAGTGTCATCCGCGAACAATAGATGTGAGATACCCGGCGCTCTTCTGCATATCCTAACCGGTGTGAGGACACCAGTTGATACTTGCTGGTTTAAGACCGCAGAAAGGCCATCTGCCACAAACAAGAACAAAAACGGTGATAAAGGGTCACCTTGCCGAAGCCCACGTGTCGGTGCAAACGAATCCAAGAGGGTCCCATTTACTTTAACAGAGTATCTAACTGATGTGACACACGCCATAATCCAGTCCACCCACCGGTCTGAGAAGCCCAACTTTTGCATCATTTGCTTCAAGAAGCCCCAATCCACCCTATCATATGCTTTGGAAAGATCTACCTTGTATGCACAAAAGCTCTTCAAAGGGTCTTTTTCCTGTTTGATATAATGGATACATTCAAAAGCCACTAGTGCATTGTCCGTGATCATCCTCCCCGGAATGAAAGCACTCTGTTCAGGTGAAATAAGATCATCCAACAACGGGCGAAGACGGTTGACTAAACACTTGGAAATCACCTTGTATGTTACATTGCAAAGACTTTTGGGCCTGAAATCAGAAACCTTAATAGGATTAGAAATTTTTGGAATGAGCACAATGGAAGTATTATTCACCCCTTCTGGTATTACGCCCGAGGTAAAAAATTCCTTTACTGCAGCCAGAATACTCTCCTTCAGCACACTCCAGTTGCACTGAAAAAACCGGGCCGGAAAGCCATCCGGACCTGGGGCCTTCAAAGGCCCGATTTGAAACAGGGCATCCGAGATCTCCTTGTCGCTGAATGGCGCACAGAGCTTGATATTATCATCTGCTGACACCACTCGAGAAAAAAGATCCACAACAGTCGAGGGATCAATGTTCGGATCGGCTTTGTAGATGTTGTGAAAATATTCATTCGCAATGCGCCCCATTGATGCCATATCCGAGTAGACCACACCAATGTTGTCAGACAACTCCTTAATCTTATTCTTCCTGGCCCTCCACACTGCCTTGCTCTGAAAATACCTTGTGTTTCTATCCCCCTCCTTGAGCCAAGTAATTCGAGATCTTTGCAACCACATCATTTCCTCCTGGTACAATAATTCATTCATCTTGTCAGTTACACTTCTAATATCCTGCCTGTCAGCATTCATATTCATAAGCTCCTCCAATTGCGTGTGAGACTTAGCTAGCTCCCTCGTAACATTACCAAACTTCTTACTCCACGATCTTAATGCTGACATTGTTTTCGAGAGTGCTTGCTGCAGGTCAGCCATGCTATCAACCGAGCCAACTGAGTCCCACGCGGTTTTGACAACTTCTGGCAACACCGGATCCCTCTCCCAAAAAGTTCATACCGACGAACGCCACCACCTAGTGGTCGTTGTTCCTTCTCTCCTTTGAGCACCAAAACCACATGATCAGAACATGGTGATGGAACATGTTTAACCAAAGCATAGGGAAATAGGTTTCTCCATGCATTACATGCTACAGCCCGATCCAACCTGACCCTCACGTTTCCGTTGCTGCTGCGCTTGTTATCATATGTAAACAGGACCCCAGAGAAGCCCAAATCCACCAACTCGCAGACCTCCAAAGTGTCTCTAAACGCCAACATTTGTGGTTCTGGTCTTGGGGTAGCCGAGAGATGTTCAAAACTCCAAAGTGCTTCATTAAAATCACCTATTACAAGCCATGGAAGATCACAAGTATTCTTCAAACTCTGAAGCTTCGTCCACATGAGATGACGATTTTCAGTGCGAGGTTCTCCATACACACAAGTAACTCTCCATTGGGTTCCACCCTCATGCATCCTCACTAAAGCATCAATATACCTTTCCTCTTTATCAACCACCTCCACAACACAAGACTCATGCCAGTAAAGGGCCAGACCCCCGCTCATACCATTGCTGTCCACACCCTCAAAGCCCTTAAGGCCCAATCTTGCCCAGATCCTTTTCATCTTGCTAGCCTTCTGTCTAGTTTCACATAGGAAGATAAAGTTGGGGGAATGCGACTGAGATAACGTCGCCAACTCACGAACTGTCCGGGTATTCCCCCCACCCCGGCAGTTCCAACTTAAGAAATTCATTGGACCCGGCGGTCCTCACACACGGAGGCCGCCTCATTCTTCTGGTCAGGTACCACTTCACTTCCTTCCTCCCCCTGCTTCCTCCTTTTAACGATTGGGACTTTGCCCGGGGTGTGAGCAGCACCCCCATCCACTTGGCTTCCCGTACCACCGCCACTTTCAAGCATCAACACAACATTCGACATTATGCTGGCAGAATTTTGTATTTCCTGCCCACTACCATTCACCGTGCCATCTTCAGCAATAAGCCTCTTACGAACCCTCCCTCCTACATCATCAACATGCAGATTATTATCTTCCGACTGATCAAGAGTTTCATTGGCAAGTCCTTCTTCCCGCCCTCTCCCGCCGCCATTAAACCTCATACTGCCTCCATCCCTTCTTCCTCTAGCGCCGCCTCTTCTCCCCCCACGCCCAGCACTTCCTGCAGCAAAGCTCCCACCCCTCGCACAAGATCTATCTCCTCGACCTACACCTCCTCCTCCTCCGCCCGGTTCATTATTCCAGTGGAGCCAGTCTCCCCATTCGCACGAGCTAGGCAAGTGAGTGCCATCTCCGCACTGCTCAACTACATGACCCATGCATCCATAGAAGAAACAGAAATCAGGGAGCTTCTCATAACTAACCGGGTATTTCTTCCTCTCCTTCAAAGTGATTGGAACAAATCTCACAAGAGGCTTATACACATTAACAAACACTTTCACCCGTAGATAACTCGATGGGTTTATCTTTCCTTCATTCACCATAACCGTAAACGGTGGTTCTCCAACCTTTTTAGCAACCTTTTCCGCTAACTCCTTCTTCCTTGAAAGCCCATCCAGAAGGCCTTTAATCCTTGCCCAGAGCGGGTACATGTCCAGAGCATACTCTGCTACGTTTATGAATCCATCATACTCCACCAAAACTACTGGATCCCTTCGGAATTGCCACGGCCCCCTTCCATTACACGTTTCCAATCTCCCAAGCAATGACATTGTGCAAGGAACAAGTTCGGACCTTTGATGTTAAAAGTGATCCCTTGGGCACATGCCCACACGTTCCTCATCGAGTTCAATAGTGTCGAGTGGCTGAACGGCCGCATGGTATGAACCCTAAACAGCGCTAACCACCTCACATCCCTGATCAGCTCCTCCACTTCTCCAGATAGATCCAAATCCTCCTCTTCTTCACCATGTAAGTTTAGCCCTTCAAACGCATCCTCAAGGGCCGGATCTGGGCCATAGTGATCCCATGCTTCCTCTTCGTCCTCCCCCAGATCGGACATGGCGTGATCCGCCGATGCATCCTCCTGGGCCCTCTTCGGTTGCTGGCTCGTGCTTCCCAATCCTCCCTCTCCATCTGCTATCTTATCTTCCTCCCTTCGTACTTCCGCCTTTCCTCCCAACTCCCTCCTTCCTCCTTCCAACTGCAACAGATCCGCCATGCAACCCCTACGCAGCGAACCACCTCGAACGGGCGAACGATCCCGCCGGAGAGTGCAAGTCTTGCGGTGTTTGGATCTCATGGACTCTGGCGGCGCCGCCAGAGGAAAAGGTAGACCCTAGGAGAGAAACCCTAGGGGAAATAATAGCAGGCGTATCTCAAAAATGTTCATCATGCATTTTGAAAAAATTCATCGTGTGTTGTGAAAATATGTCAACACCTTTAAAAAATATGGACCCTTTTAAAAATGCATGAACATACATTTTTCTTCCTGCAATATATAACCATATTTTCACTTTTCTTGTTTGTAAACGGGATATACATAAAACTAGCAAAATTGATTTTCTCTCAAATATACATTTTTAGTCTCTCAAATGATATACATAGAAAAGAAGTTTTTCATACATGTGTTTTCTGGCTCATGCGCGCACACATATGTGTGGTCTTTTTTCTTGTTACAACGAACACATGTGGCGACATAGTGGGGAACTCGTATTCCATGACCCGTGCGCTTGTGAGACAGCCAGCGCGCACCACCCCCGCTCCCCTGCGCGCCTTCTGGGCCGACCCATGTGGGGGCGAGGTGCCCTAAGTTTTTTTCGATATTTCAAAAAAGTTCTGATTTTCAAAAAAACATTCGCAGATTGATGAATAAGTTCAACGAATTCAAAAGTAGTTCTTGAATTCAAAAACAATCACGATTTCAAAAGAATGAAAATTTTGAATTTTAATGAAAAACATTTATGAACATTTTTTATATTTTCTGACCAAATTTTGAATTCGATGAACATTTTTTGAACTTGAGGACAAATTATTTTTTTCAAGCACATTTCTTCTGAAAAATGGATGAACAAATTTTGAATTTGATGCGCATTTAATCTGTGAACAAATTTCGAATTTGATAAACATCTTTTGAATTTGATGAACGAAAAAATGTTCATGAATTTGAAAAGAAAATTCACAAGGTAAAGAAGAGAAAGGAAAAGAAAAGAAAAAAAATTAAAACGAAAAAAATGAAGAATAAAAGGAAGGAAAAAACCCCGAAAAATGGTCCGACCCATATGAACGCCCAGCGCGCGAGGGGGGTGCACGCCAGACCGATCACGGGGGACCGCGTGCCGAATAGGATTCCCCGACGTGGTGTGCTAGAAACAAACCAAACCAGGCCCAACAAGATCACACTCAGGAGACAATGAGTCTAAACCATTCAGCGTCTTAAGCGCCACTTAGGTCCAGTTCTTTTCACACAGGATTCTGCAGATCTGCTTCTCCCAGAATCTATTGTTGAGTTCTTTTCTGGGATTGTAGGTTGAGATTCTAGAAAGAGTTGTGTGTTGAAATGTCTGTACTACCCTTAGACAGAAATTGTTTGATGAATTTATTAACACCTTGTTGTTTCCAACAGTATTTAGTAGAATATGAGTACGAAAGTGATTTACGAATGTCATAAAAAGTGCTAAATATTACATTTAGAATGGATTTAAAGATTTTTTCATTACAATAGTGTTATGGCAACCTGGTGCACACCCCCGTTCAACCTTGTGCTTGGCGCATTTAATATATATTTTATTAGTTCGCACCGTATGCCACACGTGCCAAGTTCCTGTTCGGCTGGTCCATATAGTTTTTTTATAACCGTTTTTTTTGAACCTTCTAGAAGGTTCCAACCTTCTTGTAAAAATAACTCAACACTTTAAAAAATTATGGAAACTTTTTAAAATTGCATGAACATGCATTTTCTTCCTACAACACTTAACCATACTTTCGCTTTTCCTTTTTGTAAATGGGATATACATAAAAACTTGTAAAATAGTTTTCTCTCAAAAGATATACATTTTTTTAGTCTCTCAAAAGATATACATAGAAAGAAGTTTTTCATACATATGTTTTTTCGGGGTTTTTATAGGCATATGTTTTTTTTGGCTAATGCGCCCACACAAATGCGTGCCTTTTTTTTGTATTTAGAACAAACACACATATGGCGCGTGGTGTGCTAGAAACAACCAAACAATTAAACATACTAGAAGGCCCAGCACAATGAGTGGTGAAGTCCCCCCAAAAATTACAGAAAGCCGAAAACCAGGCCCAACAAGATCATACAGCTTCTTTTTTTTTTAGGAAACAAGATCATACAGATGACTCACTCAATCACGAGACAACGAGGCCAAACCCTCTGAGAGTCCCTATAAGACACCCGTGTGGTTCAAGGAGCTGTGGCTTTGCACAGGTTGATCCAACTGTGCCGGCAGTTTAACTAAAACAAGGCAATGCAGAGACCCTTAGCATTCCGGCACCATAGTAAACGATACTGTACGTCTGGTTAACTATAGGATCACGTTTTTTTTGCTCGGTTTTTATTTCGAACATTTTATGAAAATATTAATATATATGCTGAACAAATTTTGAATACACACTGAACATTTTAATATACATTAAACTTTTTTTTAAAAAAGTATGGATTTTTTTGTAAAAACAACACTGAACAAATCATACACAATGAATATTTTGTCGTATACGTTGAACAATTTCTTAATATATGGTGAACAAATTTCGAATACACAGTGAATATTTTGTAACAGGTTGAACAATTTCTTAATATACGACGAACATTTTTGTAATATACACGATGAACAGTTTTGTAATGATGGTGAACTTTTTTTATAATATATGGTGAACATTTTCTTACTACACGGTGACCTTTTATATAAATAGGCAAAAAAGAGAAGGAAAAAAATAAAAAGAAACAGAAACAGAAAACTTGAAAAAAAGGAAAAAAACAAAAGAGAAAAATAGAAATGAACTGGAAAAAACAACTGAAAACCGACAAAACAGCTAAACCAAGAAGAAAAACGAAAACAAACCTGAAGGAAACAGCTAAGGAAATATCAGCCAACATTTTTCAAATGCACAAATATTTTTTGAAATTTTATCAAAAAATACAAACGCCCAAACTTTTTCTAATTTCTTTGATTTTTTTCCAAGTGAACAGGCAACAGTCGACTCCACATAAATAACGTATGCAAGTTCGAATGGTCAATGGTCGACTGGCGACCGGTCAACCATCACCTGATCGAAGGAAGCCAGAGCGAGCAGCTCGGCCCACTGGCCGATGCGAAAAGGAGCGCCCAAGCACCGTTGACGGAATGGGCATCGACTAGGAGCACTCGACAACCAGAAACGACACAGAGCAAACGCACAAGGGGGGCGGGGTCACAATTTGACGGTGATGTTACCTTATGTGTGCTATAACAAAATCACATCTAGATGTACGTATTCATTAACAATTTAGGTTTCTCCAGCTGTGTTGTACCACAACTTGTTCACTCCATAGCACGTTCTCGGCTTCATCCAGCTATTGGATGAGATCTTCCATCTCAAGAAGTACCGATGGTTGTTTGCAGTAAATTGAGACATTTAAATTCAACATTCTGAAATCCCAAACGTAAAGAGGAGAAGGTGCCCGGACCACCGAAAGCCCTATTCTAATCCCGAACTCAAATGCACCCTAATAAACAGTAAAAAGTTAGAAAACAAATTTTAAAAATTCTGAAATTTTTTATGGTAAACCTTTACAAATGTTTTGTATGCTTGCAAAATTTCAGCAAGAAATGACGTTCGTGGAAGTCATGGCAAAAAAAAATCGACACTACCAAATGTTTCCAAAACTAGAATTTTTGGAGCATCAATTTTTTTTTGCCACAAACTTCAATGAATGTTATTTAGTGCTAAAATTTTGCAAGCGTACAAAACATTGGTCAAAGTTTACAACAAAAAAGTTTCAGATCTTTTTGAATTCTTTTCGATTTTATTGTTCATGAGGGAGCATTTGAGCTCAGAAGCAGATACTCCAGGTCCCCTGGACCACCCCCATTGTTCGACATCATTATTAAGAGTAAAGATGAAGATAAAGAAACATGTGGGCTATGTCAGGAGCATACGCCTCCACATCTCTTCCTGAGAAATACAAGCAGTCAAAGATTCCATTATCATTCAGGACAGAGGTGATGAAGCGTCCCCCCACTGACACTGTTGCGTTGCATTTGCATAGCTTGCACTGCCAGGCAAACAATTAACATGCTGGTGCCCACAATGCAGTGTCAGTTTTTTCATGAAAAATGGAACTTTCTGAACAAGTCAAATGAAACCAACTGTTCACTCAGAAGAAGTATTCATCATACAACAGGGAGGCAGGGAATAGACAAGATTAATAAGTAACTACACAGCAGAATGAACCAATGGAGGAACTAACAACAGCTCAATCATGTGCAATCTTCTTTAACAAAGCTAGCTCGCTTGGCCCCGCTATACAGATCAATGAGAAGCACTTTTGTCTCATGGCCTGAACAAAGCATGTTAAGATTTGTGATTTGACACGCAACATAATCAACGCGTTTATACATCTCAATTCATTTGTGTTGAATGTGGCTGATTATAGAGCTCGCAGAATGTCCAACCTGAAAATGTGTTACCGTCTGCCATGTTTTCTTTAACATGCTACGCGGCAAATAGTCAGTGTAACATCAACCAAAAGCGCATTTGCTAGAACATTTTAAAAAAGAACATCATGCAAGGCTGATGTGGCCTTGCTGACGGCACTGATGTCTAGCAATTCTATCAAGCAAAGGGGCAATTATGTTACTATCATAAGGACCAAAGGGGCTGATATGATAATTTGTATCATAAAGACCAAAGGTAGGTCATCAACACATCTATATGAACAAATATTGGCTTCATTATGTTGACAAACATAAGGAAGTTTGGTGAACCAAACCATGCCACACGGAACGTAGAGTTGAAACAAACAAAGGGTTGTCAAACAACATAATCAAGCCAATAATAATGTGGCATGGTTTGGTTGTCAACATGTCACACCAACCACAGGATAACTTCATATTTTCTCAAAAATACTGGACCAAACTATGTTCAAATAGGTGGCGTTAGTTATCAGACTACCAGTGAATATGTGATTAGGTAATTAGCAACTATTTGCAACAATTTTGAGCCAATCAGTGGGGGTGTTCAGTCTCATATGTCCTTCTGTTTATTAATTTCAGATGGAAGTTCATCAATGTACCCAATCCGTACTTGTCTGAAAGAATTTATTGCACTTCAATCCCTCCTACCAGAACACCCACTCCAATGGATAGTAGTACCACACACTTCACCAGCCATTCAAACCACAAGATAAAATGGTACCACTGACAATTCAGCATTCATAGTGAAAGAGTAAAAAAAAAAAACGTAGGTATTTCCATGATTCCTGAATCTGATTGAAAACCAATCTCCCATCAAATAATCATAACCACTAAAAAGATACATTTGCCCACACAGCCCTTGTGTTTTATTAGTAACAGATATGGGTAACATGACTAATCACCACCACCGCTTGCAGATAAATCTACAGAGGCGCGAATACGACACATCACAAACATTTCATGAATTCACGCCCGTCGCAAGTTCCTCTAAGCCTCCATTAGCTCACCAATATACAATCACAACCTCAAATGCATTCAATTAGTGGTAGAGGAATTATTCTGAACATTACCTTCAAACAAAAGATTCCAAAATGCAGACATTTTTCAGGAGCTTGCGTTTCTTGGGACCCTGTCACCGTCCGAGCAGAAGAGGTTACCAGCTGTGGAAGATATCGGAGCACTTGCCTTTGAACCAGCGGAGGCCCCTCCGCAGCGAGGACTTCACTTTCCCTTCCACTGAGTAGGCCTTGTAGCTCGCCACCCGCCGCCGCCGCTTCATCTCCGGGTCGCTGAAGCACCATATGTTGGCGCTTCCACCACCCCCACCTCCCCCTCCGCTGCCGCCGCTCCCCACGCCACCTTCCCTCCTCCCCGGGGGCGGGGGCAGTGCGAGGCGCGGAGGCGGGGGGAGAGGCGGAGGCGCCTTCGTGTAGATCTCGATCCGCCGGTCGCCTGCGCCGGGGAAAGCGCCGTCTTTCGGCGCGGAGGAGAAGTATGCGTTGGCTTGGGGGGCGACAGAGGAGAAGTAACCATTGCCGTGGAAGATGGTGGGGTCCGGGGCCGAGGACGGCGGGGGACGGAGGTCGCGCTGGTAGGGGCGGTGGTAGTCGGCCATGGAGAGGAGCGGGAGGAGGAGGTGGTGGCGGTGGAGATGGGGAGGAAATGGAGTGCTGGGGAAATTCGGAATAGTCGTCTAGCTTTTTGTTTGGAAGGACAGTGGGAGAAAGGGAAAGAAGAGGACAGACCAAAGAATATTCATTTCCTTCGGGATGTGGAGTTTTATTTTTCTTATTTCAACCCCTCGGCAAAAAAATGATAAATCATATACTCCTACTTCCTCTAATCCATATTACTTGTCACAGTTTTAATATGGCTTGATGATATAAACCTTGGAGGTTCTGACCTTTCAACAACAAGCACTTTTTTAAGTTGGATGGATATCGACTTTGACGACCCAACTACATCTTATATTGGATACTAGACGACACAAGTGATAATCAGTCACTAACTTAATATCTTGAAGTTTACGGCATGGTCAATTTAATCACGAAGGTCTAATTCATGCATGCAATCGAGGACAACGAACTATAAAAAATAGTAAGGTAAGATGTACAAATAAAGATGAAACATTGGTAGAAGATGGGGTTTCAAGAAATGGTTTATTGTAAGGGACATGAGAGTATGCATGAGAAAGGGAAAGAAGTGGAAGCTACAAGAATTTTGGTTTCTTTCCCATGTATGAAATCTTTTTTTTCCTGTATATCAATCCCTCAATAAAAAAACATATAGAATTTTAGTTTGGTGATACGCACCTTGAGTGTCCTAGTCATTTAAAGGAAACACTCCTTTGCATTGGATGGAGATCAACTTTGACGACCCGACTACATCGTACATCAGACATGGGACAACACGCATTAACAGTCACCAGACCATTTCACTTAAAGGTTACCGACAATATTGGATGCACACCACCTAACCATGAAGACCTAGTCCATGTGTGCAACCGAGAACAAGTAAGACCTCGTGCTTAAAGAAAGCAAGAACTGTGAAGATATGATGACCCACAAGTATATGGGATCAATCGTAGTCCTTTCAATAAGAGTGTCGAACCCAATGAGGAGCAGAAGGAAATGACAAGTGGTTTTTAGTAAGGTAATGTCTGCAAGCGCTGAAATTGTAAGTAATAGAGTAGTTTGATAGCAAGATAATTTGTAACGAGAAACTAACGGTAATAGTAACAAAAGTGCAGCAAGCTAGCCCAATCCTTTTGAGGCAAAGGACAGTCCAAAACGGTCTCTTATGATAGGCAAAGCATTCTTGAGGGTACACGGGAATTTCATCTAGTCACTTTCATCATGTTGGTTTGATTTGTGTTCGCTACTTTGATAATTTAATATGTGGGTGGATCGGTGCTTAGGTGATGTTCTTACTTGAACAAACCTCCTACTTATGATTAACCCTCTCGCAAGCATCCGCAACTACGAGAAAAATATTAAGAATGAATTCTAACCATAGCATTAAACTTTTGGATCCAATCGGTCCCTTAAGGAATAGCGCATAAACTAGGGTTTATGTTTCTGTCACACTCGCAACCCATCATCTAATAACTACTCCACAATGCATTCCCTCAGATCCAAATATGATGAAGTGTCATGTAGTCAACGTTCACATGACATCACTAAGGGAATCACAACATATATACTATCAAAATATTAAACACATATCAAGTTCACATGATTACTTGCAACAAGATTTTTCCCGTGACCTCAAAAACAAAAGTAACTACTCACAAATGATAATCATGCTCAAGATCAGAGGGGTATTAAATAGCATAATGGATCTGAACATATAATCTTCCACCAAGTAAACCATATAGTAATCAACTACAAGATGTAATCAACACTACTAGTTGAAGGAAATATGCCCTAGAGGCAATAATAAAGTTATTATTTATATTTCCTTATATCATGATAAATGTTTATTATTCATGCTAAAATTGTATTACCCGGAAACTTAGTACATGTGTGAATACATAGACAAAATAGAGTGTCCATAGTATGCCTCTACTTGACTAGCTCGTTAATCAAAGATGGTTAAGTTTCCTGACCATAGACATGTGTTGTCATTTGATGAACGGGATCACATCATTAGAGAATGATGTGATGGACAAGACCCATCCATTAGCTTAGCATTATGATCATTTAGTTTTATTGCTATTGTTTTCTTCATGAGTTATATATATTCCTCTGACTATGAGATTATGCAACTCCCAAATACCGGAGGAACACTTTGTGTGCTATCAAATTTCACAATGTAACTGGATGATTATAAAGATGCTCTACAGGTGTCTCCGAAGGTGTTTGTTGAGTTGGCATAGATCAAGATTAGGATTTTGTCACTCCGTGTATCGGAGAGGTATCTCTGGGCCCTCTCGGTAATGCACATCAATATAAGCCTTGCAAGCAATGTGACTAATGAGTTAGTTGCGGGATGATGCATTACAGAACGAGTAAAGAGACTTGCCGGTAATGAGATTGAACTAGGTATGATGATACCGATGATCGAATCTCAGGCAAGTAACATACCGATGACAAAGGAAATGGCGTATGTTGTTATGCGGTTTGACCGATAAAGATCTTCGTAAAATATGTAGGAGCCAATATGAGCATCCAGGTTCCGCTACTGGTTATTGACCGAAGATGTGTCTCGGTCATGTCTACATAGTTCTCGAACCCGTAGGGTCCGCACGCTTAACGTTCGATGACGATTTGTATTATGAGTTATGTGTTTTGGTGACCGAAGTTTGTTCAGAGTCTCGGATGAGATCACGGACATGACGACGAGTCTCGAAATGGTCGAGAGGTAAAAATTGATATATTGGAAGGTTATATACGGACACCGGAATGGTTTTGATAAGGTTAGGGGATTTATCGGAGTACCGGGAGGCTACCGGACCCCCCGGGAAAGTTAATGGGCCTAATGGGCCATAGTGGAGGAGAGGAGGCAGGCCACGGGAGGTGGCGCGCACTCCCTTGCCCAATCCGAATTAGACAAGGGGAGGGGACGCGACCCCCCTCTTTCCTTCTCCTTCTCCCTCCTTTGCCCTTTCCCCCTCTCCGTTGGAAGGAAAGGGGGGTGAATCCTACTAGGAATGGAGTCCTAGTAGGACTCCCCCCTCTTGGCGTGCCCCCCTTGGGCCAGCCTCCTCCTCCCCCCTCCTTTATATACGTGAGCTGGGGGCACCCCAAAGACACAACAGTTGTTTCTTAGCCGTGTGCGGTGCCCCCTTCCACAGTTTACTCCTCCGGTCATAGCGTCATAGTGCTTAGGCGAAGCCCTGCGCGGATCACATCACCATCACCGCCGTCACGGCGTCGTGCTGACGGAACTCTCCCTCGATCCTCTACTGGATCAAGAGCTCGAGGGACGTCATCGATCTGAATGTGTGCCGAACACGAAGGTGCCATACGTTCGGTACTTGGATCGGTTGGATCGTGAAGACGTTCGACTACATCAACCGTGTTAATCTAATGCTTCTGCTTTCGGTCTACGAGGGTACGTGGACACACTCTCCCCTCTCGTTGCTATGCATCTCCTAGATAGATCTTGCGTGATCATAGGATTTTTTTTGAAATTGCATGCTACATTCCCCAACAGTGGCATCCGAGCCAGGTCTATGCGTAGATGATATGCACGAGTAGAACACAAAGAGTTGTGGCCGATAATAGTCATACTGCTTACCACCAACGTCTTACTTTGATTCGGCGGTATTGTTGGATGAAGCGCCCCGGACCGACATTACATGACCGCGTTCATGAGACTGGTTCTACCAACGTGCTTCGCACACAGGTGGCTAGCGGGTGTCTGTTTCTGCAACTTTAGTTGAATCGAGTTTGACTACGGCCGGTCCTTGTTGAAGGTTAAAACAACACTCTTGACGAAAAATCATTGTGGTTTTGATGCGTAGGTAAGAACGGTTTTTTGCTTGAAGCTCGTACCAGCCACGTAAAACTTGAAACAACAAAGTAGAGGACGTCTAACATGTTTTTGCAGGGCATGTTGTGATGTGATATGGTTGTCGGTGTCAAAACCGGCAGATCTCGGGTAGGGGGTCCCGAATTGTGCATCTAAGGATTGATAGTAACAGGAGACAAGGGACACGATGTTTTACCCAGGTTCGGGCCCTCTTGATGGAGGTAATACCCTACGTCCTGCTTGATTGACTTTGATGAGTATAGGGGTTACAAGAGTTGATCTACCACGAGATCGTAATGGCTAAACCCTAATTGTCTAGCTTGTATGATTATGATTGCCTCTACGGACTAAACCCTCCCGTTTATATAGACACCAGAGGGGGATAGGGTTGTACAGAGTCGGTTTATAGAGAAAGGAATATTCATATCCGCACGCTAAGCTTGCCTTCCACGCCAAGGAGAGTCCCATTCAGACACGAGAGGAAGTCTTCTGTCTTGTATCTTCATGACCCATTAGTCTGGCCCACGTCACATAGCTCGGACGCCCGAGGACCCCTTAATCCAAGACTCCCTCGGTAGCCCCCGAATCAGGCTTCAATGACGATGTGTCCAGCGTGCAGGTTGTCTTCGGCATTGCAAGGCAGGTTCCTCCTCCGAATACTTCAAAGCATCTGACCCGAAGAGTTATATTCGGCTTTTCATTTAATGTCATACCCTTTGGCTCCCACGCCTCCATCTCTTCTGCTTCCACGTGTCAAACGAATACAAAAGGTCAGAGTATTTTTTACACATAACACCCTGGCCATAAAAAGGCGTCTATTTAAAGGGATCGGATCTCAGATGCCATTCCACACCAGGTGGAAAAATCCTTAGAGCTTGCTACACTACAAAAAGATACACTTCCGTGATGATACGTGTTTGTCATAGTAGGTCACGTTTTCTGTCATGGATGTACATCCATGACGATTTTATGACAGAATCAAGATAGTCATACCTGTGCTGTCCACTTCCATGACGAAAAATCGCGCGTCATAGAAGTGCTTTCGTCAAGGGTGACCAACACGTGGCATCCACCGTAACGGAACGCCGTTAAGCTACCGGGTCCGGTTTTGGATCCGATAACCCGTTAACAGCCCGGACCAATGGCGATTTTCCACGTGTAAAATCATCATTGGCTGGAGGAAACACGTGTCAGCTCCCCGTTGGCACAGGTGTCACTCATCCAATGGGCGAGATGCGCTTATGAAATGTTGACACATGGACCGGCCCAAAAGTGGCCCATAAAGTTTAAATGGGCCGGCCCAACTAAAGGTCCACAAGATTTTGCGGTCCATAATGGGCCGGCCTAGCAAAAGGCCCACGAGATTTTGCGGACCATAATGGGCCGGCCCAGCTAAAGGCCCATAAGATTTTGCGGGCCATAATGGGCCGGCCCAGCTAAAGGCCCGCGAGATTTTGCGGACCATAATGGGCCGGCCCAGCTAAAGGCCCACAAGATGTTGTGGACCATAATGGGCCGACCCAGCTAAAGGCCCATGAGATTTCGCCGACCATAATGGGCCGGCCTAGCTGAAGGCCCAAAAGATTTTGATGACACTAGTAGGCCGATCCATTAATAGGCTGCCATGTTTTGGGCCAAATGCCGACCCATATTTGATCCGGTCCATTAGTAGTCTGCCACGTTCCAGGCCTAATAAAGTCCCATATGAGATCCGACCCGTTAAAAGCCTCCCACGTTCTGGGCCAAATTACGGCCCAGATCAGGTCTGACCCTTTGAGAGGCTTTGGGCTAAATTATGGCCCATATCAGATTCAGCCCGTCAACTGGACACTATGCTTTTGGGCCCACTTGATAAAGGTCCATTTAGTAATTCGTCCTGATATTAGTTTCGGCCTGTTAAAGGCCCGCTTAACATTTCGGCGCTATATACATTTCGGCCTGTTAAAAGCCCGTCATATAGTTGGGCCTAACTACGGCCTCGTTTGCATCCGGCCTGCTCACAGACGATAATCTGATTGGGCCAAATAAGGACCGAGACAATTTTGGCTTGTTATAAGCCCATGATTTGATTGGCACAATCATGGGCCGGGGTCTATTTCAGCCTGCTGCCGGCCCGTGAGCTGTTCGGCACTTTCCAGGCCCAACCTACTTTTCAGCCTCCTAAAAGCCCATTGAGTTTTCTTGGGAAAATAGGGCCGGCGGTTTACTCGGCCTATTAAAGGCCCGAATCTACTAGTGGGCCAGTTTACATTTAGGCCTGTTAACGGACCAAGATGACGGGGCCCATGATGCGGATCATACATAGTGATTTGCATGACGGCCCGATTATGTACCGTAATTTTATGGTTTGGCCGATTTACTGCGAAGACATGATATATATACAGTAAAATAACTGCAGCATCGTGAATAAGAAAAAACCCTAGACTATACAATAAAGAAATTACGGCATATTACATCCACTGGGCATCAAAGTTCGCCACTATGATAATAAAGCACAAGCAGACAGCAGATTACATACACTGGGCATCAATGATCGCCACCAGTGCAATTAAATACGCCGACAAAATAATATACAAAACCGACAACACTTCAATAGAGATCAAGAAAGGTTAGCCCTGCTCGGGAGCTGCAGCGCAAGCAGCTGAGCAAGCTGATGAGACTGCACTTGTTTGACACTTATATCATCCTCACTCTGAAAGATAAACAAGCAGACAGATGACAGGTTTTGCACATATAAGTATCAGTGCTGACAATTCATCACATTTCTTACTGACGAATAAAGTGACACCGTTTAAAATAGCATTAACACAATATGGTACTGTTCAGGTCAAGACATGGCAGGAAATGACATTGTGAAGGAGTTGGCAGCTTCACGACACGACTGGATTATAGATCAAGAACTCATAAGTATCAATGGTTAGTGTGTTGTCAATTTATCCCATTTCAGATTGGCAAAATAAGATCACTTGCTCTGTATAGTTTAATTTACATGGTCTAAAGAAGGAGCTTGGTTGTATAACTGAAAACTTAAATTGAGAAGGACAAACTTTTGTTTATGAAGTACATATAAACTTTAAACATGCAATTTGATGCAAACACCAAAAATAAACAGCTGTTGCAGCCATGCCTAGCCAAATATACACAACAAAGTTTGAAGGCTTGAGAAGGACAAACTTACATTATTGGTGAAGGCAGGCTCTATAAAGCCCTTGTCCATGCTGATGGGGGGGGCAATTCAAGAAGTTCACCATAGAATCTTCTTCATAACCATTGCCTTTATTCTACATTTTGTTAAGAACAAATATAGATGTGACAATATAAGAAAAAATGGAGAATATTTAAGATAAGATGAAGAGTGATGCTACATAACCAAGCAGCTATAAATGTAAGTACAACGATACAGGCAAAAGGTACATCAAAGAGCAATGTAGAGCTAAACTTCTTCAGTACCATCGGTGTTATCCAACCTTATGGTAAGAGTAAATATAGATCTTATGTGTAGAAAATGGAGGGCAAAGGAAAATAAGCTGCAGAGTGATGGTACATGAACAACTACCTGTCAATATAAGTACACTGATAAAGGACAACAGGTACTTACAAGAACAATGCAGAGCTAAAAAAATTCATTGGCATTGGATATATTCTACACTAATGTAACCATTCATACAGATCGGATAATTTGGAGCGAACAATTGATAAGCAAGATATCATGCATACTGTTGTCACATAATGAACCAGGTATGTATGCAAGTACAGTGATACAGGACAACATGTACTAACAAGAGCAAAGCAGTGTTGGGGAACATTGCAGAAAATAAAAATTTTCCTACGGTTTCACCAAGATCCATCTAGGAGTTCATCTAGCAACGAGTGATTGGATTGCATCTACATACCTTTGTAGATCACGCGCGGAAGCGTTCAAAGAACGGGGATGAGGAAGACGTACTCGACGTGATCCAAATCACTGGAGATCCTAGCGCCGAACGGACGGCACCTCCGTGTTCAACACACGTACGGTCCGCGTGACGTCTCCTCCTTCTTGATCCAGCAAGGGGGAAGGAGAGGTTGATGAAGATCCAGCAGCACGACGGCGTGGTGGTGGATGCAGGGCGTCACAGTAGCAGGGCTTCGCCGTATACTGCGAGAGAGAGAGAGAGAGGTGTAGCAGGGGAGAGGGAGGCGCCAAGACTCAAGGTATGGCTGCCCCCTCCCTCCCCCCTTTATATAGGCTCCCCTAAGGGGGGGGCGCCGGCCCTAGGAGATGGGATCTCCTAGGGGGGGGCGGCCAAGGGTGGAGTAGCCCCCAAGGCAAGGTGGGGCGCCCCCCCACCCCTAGGGTTCCAACCCTAGGCGCATGGGGTGGGCCTAGGGGGGCGCACCAGCCCACTATGGGCTGGTTCCCCTCCCCACTTTGGCCCATGGGGCCCTCCGGGATGGGTGGCCCCACCCGGTGGACCCCCGGGACCCTTCCGGTGGTCCCGGTACAATACCGGTGACCCCAAAACTCTTCCGATGGCCGAAACTGCACTTCCTATATATAATTCTTCACCTCCAGACCATTCCGGAACTCCTCGTGACATCCAGGATCTCATCCGGGACTCCGAACAACTTTCGGGTTACTGCATATTCATATCTCTACAACCCTAGCGTCACCGAACCTTAAGTGTGTAGACCCTACGGGTTCGGGAGACACGTAGACATGACCGAGACGGCACTCCGGTCAATAACCAACAGCGGGATCTGGATACCCATGTTGGCTCCCACATGCTCCTCGATGATCTCATCAGATGAACCATGATGTCGAGGATTCAAGCAACCCCGTATACAATTCCCTTTGTCAATCGGTACGTTACTTGCCCGAGATTCGATCGTCGGTATCCCAATACCTCGTTAAATCTCGTTACCGGCAAGTCACTTTACTCGTACTGTAATGCATGATCCCGTGACCAGACACTTGGTCACTTTGAGCTCATTATGATGATGCATTACCGAGTGGGCCCAGAGATACCTCTCCGTCATACGGAGTGACAAATCCCAGTCTTGATCCGTGTCAACCCAACAGACACTTTCGGAGATACCCGTAGTATACCTTTATAGTCACCCAGTTACGTTGTGACGTTTGGTATACCCAGAGCACTCCTACGGTATCCGGGAGTTACACGATCTCATGGTCTAAGGAAAAGATACTTGACATTGGAAAACTCTAGCAAACGAACTATACGATCTTGTGCTATGTTTAGGATTGGGTCTTGTCCATCACATCATTCTCCTAATGATGTGATCTCGTTATCAATGGCATCCAATGTCCATAGTCAGGAAACCATGGCTATCTGTTGATCAACGAGCTAGTCAACTAGAGGCTTACTAGGGACATGTTGGTGTCTAAGTATTCACACATGTATTACGATTTCCGGATAACACAATTATAGCATGAATAAAAGACAATTATCATGAACAAGGAAATATAATAATAATCCTTTTATTATTGCCTCTAGGGCATATTTCCAATAGTCTCCCACTTGCACTAGAGTCAATAATCTAGTTACATTGTGATGAATCGAACACCCATGGAATGCTGGTGTTTATCATGTTTTGCTCTAGGGAGAGGTTTAGTCAATGGATCTGCCACATTCAGGTCCGTATGTACTTTAGAAATATCTATGTCTCCATCTTGAACATTTTCACGAATGGAGTTGAAGCGACGCTTGATGTGCCTGGTCTTCTTGTGAAACCTGGGCTCCTTGGCAAGTGCAATAGCTCCAGTGTTGTCACAGAAGAGTTTGATTGGCCCCGACGCATTGGGTATGACTCCTAGGTCGGTGATGAACTCCTTCATCCAAATTGCTTCATGCGCTGCCTCCGAGGCTGCCATGTACTCCGCTTCACATGTAGATCCCGCCACGACGCTCTGCTTGCAACTGCACCAGCTTACTGCCCCACCATTCAAAATATACACGTATCCAGTTTGTGACTTAGAGTCATCCAGATCTGTGTCGAAGCTAGTGTCGACGTAACCTTTTACGACGAGCTCTTCATCACCTCCATAAACGAGAAACATTTCCTTAGTCCTTTTCAGGTACTTCAGGATATTCTTGACCGCTGTCCAGTGTTCCTTGCCGGGATTACTTTGGTACCTTCCTACCAAACTTACAGCAAGGTTTACATCAGGTCTGGTACACAGCATGGCATACATAATAGAACCTATAGCCGAGGCATAGGGGATGACACTCATCTCTTCTATATCTTCTGCCATGGTCGGACATTGAGCTGAGCTCAATTTCACACCTTGCAACACAGGCAAGAACCCCTTCTTAGACTGATCCATATTGAACTTCTTCAATATCTTATCAAGGTATGTGCTTTGTGAAAGACCTATGAGGCATCTTGATCTATCTCTGTAGATCTTGATGCCTAATATATAAGCAGCTTCTCCAAGGTCCTTCATTGAAAAACTCTTATTCAAGTAGGCCTTAATGCTGTCCAAAAGCTCTATATCATTTCCCATCAAAAGTATGTCATCTACATATAATATGAGAAATGCTACAGAGCTCCCACTCACTTTCTTGTAAACGCAGGCTTCTCCATAAGTCTGCATAAACCCAAACGCTTTGATCATCTCATCAAAGCGAATGTTCCAACTCCGAGATGCTTGCACCAGCCCATAAATCGAGCGTTGGAGCTTGCACACCTTGTTAGCATACTTAGGATCGACAAAACCTTCCGGTTGCATCATATACAATTCTTCCTTAAGGAAACCATTAAGGAATGCCATTTTGACATCCGTTTTCCATATTTCATAATCATAGAATGCGGCAATTGCTAACATGATTCGGACGGACTTCAGCTTCGCTACCGGTGAGAAAGTCTCATCGTAGTTAACCCCTTGAACTTGTCGATAACCCTTAGCGACAAGCCGAGCTTTATAGATGGTCACATTACCATCCGCGTCTGTCTTCTTCTTAAAGATCCATTTATTTTCTATGGCTCGCCGCTCAACGGGCAAGTCAGTCAAAGTCCATACTTCGTTTTCATACATGGATCCTATCTCGGATTTCATGGCTTCCAGCCATTTGTCGGAATCCGGGCCCGCCATCGCTTCTTCATAGTTCGAAGGTTCACCGTTGTCTAACAACATGATTTCCAAGACAGGGTTGCCGTACCAATCTGGTGCGGAACGTGTCCTTGTGGACCTTCGAATTTCAGTAGGAGCTTGATCAGAAGTATCTTGATCATCATCATTAACTTCCTCTCTAGTCGGTGCAGGCACCATAGGAACATTTTCTTGAGTTGCGCCATTTTCCGGTTCAAGAGGTAATACTTCATCAAGTTCTACTTTCCTCCCACTTAATTCTTTCGAGAGAAACTCCTTCTCTAGAAAGGATCCATTCTTGGCAACAAAGATCTTGCCTTCGGATCTGAGGTAGAAGGTATACCCAATAGTTTCTTTAGGGTATCCTATGAAGACGCATTTTTCCGACTTGGGTTCGAGCTTTTCAGGTTGAAGTTTCTTGACATAAGCATCGCATCCCCAAACTTTTAAAAACGACAGCTTAGGTTTCTTCCCAAACCATAGTTCATATGGTGTCGTCTCAACGGATTTCGATGGAGCCCTATTTAAAGTGAATGCGGCAGTCTCTAAAGCATAGCATCAAAAAGATAGCGGTAAATCGGTAAGAGACATCATAGATCGCACCATATCTAATAGAGTGCGATTACGACGTTCGGACACACCATTACGCTGAGGTGTTCCAGGCGGCGTGAGTTGTGAAACTATTCCACATTTTCTTAAGTGTGTGCCAAATTCGTGACTCAAGTATTCTCCTCCACGATCTGATCGTAGGAACTTGATTTTCCTGTCACGTTGATTCTCAACCTCACTCTGAAATTCCTTGAACTTTTCAAAGGTCTCAGACTTGTGTTTCATTAAGTAGACATACCCATATCTACTCAAGTCATCAGTGAGGGTGAGAACATAACGATAGCCACCGCGAGCCTCAACACTCATTGGACCGCACACATCAGTATGTATGATTTCCAATAAGTTGGTTGCTCGCTCCATTGTTCCTGAGAACGGAGTCTTGGTCATTTTACCCATGAGGCATGGTTCGCACGTGTCAAATGATTCGTAATCAAGAGTCTCTAAAAGTCCATCAGCATGGAGCTTCTTCATGCGTTTGACACCTATGTGACCAAGGCGGCAGTGCCACAAGTATGTGGGACTATCATTATCAATCTTACATCTTTTGGTACTCACACTATGAACATGTGTAGCATTATGCTCGAGATTCATTAAGAATAAACCATTCACCATCGGAGCATGACCATAAAACATATCTCTCATATAAATAGAACAACCATTATTCTCGGATTTAAATGAGTAGCCATCTCGAATTAAACGAGATCCTGATACAATGTTCATGCTCAAAGCTGGCACTAAATAACAATTATTAAGGTTTAAAATTAATCCCGAAGGCAAATGTAGAGGTAGCGTGCCGACGGCGATCACATTGACCTTGGAACCATTCCCGACGCGCATCGTCACCTCGTCCTTCGCCAGTCTCCGCTTATTCCGTAGCTCCTGTTTTGAGTTACAAATGTGAGCAACCGCACCGGTATCAAATACCCAGGAGCTACTACGAGTACTAGTAAGGTACACATCAATTACATGTATATCATATATACCTTTCGTGATGCCAGCCTTCTTGTCCGCTAAGTATTTGGGGCAGTTCCGCTTCCAGTGACCACTTCTCTTGCAATAAAAGCACTCAGTCTCGGGCTTGGGTCCATTCTTTGGCTTCTTCCCGGCAGCTTGCTTGCCGGGCGCGGCAACTCCCTTGCCGTCCTTCTTGAAGGCTTTCTTACCCTTGCCCTTCTTGAACTTAGTGGTTTTATTCACCATCAACACTTGATGTTCCTTTTTGACTTCTACCTTTGCTGATTTCAGCATTGCAAATACTTCAGGAATGGTCTTTTCCATCCCCTGCATATTGAAGTTCATCACAAAGCTCTTGTAGCTCGGTGGAAGCGACTGAAGGATTCTGTCAATGACCGCGTCATCCGGGAGATTAACTCCCAGCTGAGTCAAGCGGTTATGCAACCCAGACATAGTGAGTATGTGCTCACTGACAGAACTGTTTTCCTCCATCTTACAGCTGAAGAACTTGTCGGAGACTTGATATCTCTCGACCCGGGCATGAGCTTGGAAAACCATTTTCAGCTCTTCGAACATCTCATATGCTCCGTGTCTCTCAAAACGCTTTTGGAGCCCCGGCTCTAAGCTGTAAAGCATGCCGCACTGAACGAGGGAGTAGTCATCGGTACGTGCCTGCCAAGCGTTCATAATGTCTTGTTCTGCAGGGAGAACAGGTGCGTCACCTAGCGGTGCTTGTAGGACATAATCTTTCTTGGCAGCTATGAGGATGATCCTCAGGTTCCGGACCCAGTCCGTGTAGTTGCTGCCATCGTCTTTCAGCTTGGTTTTCTCTAGGAACGCGTTGAAGTTGAGGACTACATTGGCCATTTGATCTACAAGACATATTGTAAAATTTAGACTAAGTTCATGATAATTAAGTTCATCTAATCAAATTATTCAATGAACTCCCACTTAGATAGACATCCCTCCAGTAATCTAAGTATAACATGATCCGAGTTAACTAGGCCATGTCCGATCATCACGTGAGACGGACTAGTCAACATCGGTGAACATCTTCATGTTGATCATATATTCTATACGACTCATGCTCGACCTTTCGGTCTTCTGTGTTCCGAGGCCATGTCTGTACATGCTAGGCTCGTCAAGTCAACCTAAGTGTTTGCATGTGTAAATCTGTCTTACACCCGTTGTATGTGAACGTTGGAATCTAACACCCGATCATCATGTGGTGCTTCGAAACAACGAACTGTCGCAACGGTGCACAGTTAGGGGGAACACTTTCTTGAAATTATTATGAGGGATCATCTTATTTACTACCGTCGTTCTAAGTAAACAAGATGCAGAAACATGATAAACATCACATGCAATCAAATAATAAAAGTGACATGATATGGCCAATATCACATAGCTCCTTTGATCTCCATCTTGGGGCTCCATGATCATCTTGTCACCAGCATGACACCATGATCTCCATCATCGTGTCTCCATAAAGTTGCTCGCCAACTATTACTTCTACTACTATGGCTAACATGTTTAGCAATAAAGTAAAGTAATTTACATGGTGTTTCTCAATGACACGCAGGTCATACAAAAAATAAAGACAACTCCTATGGCTCCTGCCGGTTGTCATACTCATCGACATGCAAGTCGTGATTCCTATTACAATAGCATGAGCATCTCATACATCACATATATATCATTCATCATTCATCACAACTTTGGCCATATCATATCACAAAGCACTTGCTGCAAAAACAAGTTAGACGTCCTCTAATTGTTGTTGCAAGTTTTACATGGCTGAAATAGGTTCTAGCAAGAACGTTTTCTTACCTACGTGAAAGCCACAACGTGATTTGTCAACTTCTATTTACCCTTCATAAGGACCCTTTTCATCAAATCCGCTCCAACTAAAGTGGGAGAGACAGACACCCGCCAGCCACCTTATGCAACTAGTGCATGTCAGTCGGTGGAACCGGTCTCACGTAAGCGTATGTGTAAGGTTGGTCCGGGCCGCTTCATCCCACAATACCGTTGAAGCAAAATAAGACTAGTAGTGGCAAGAAAGTTGACAACATCTACACCCACAACAAATTGTGTTCTACTCGTGCAAAAGGAACTACGCATAGACCTAGCTCATGATGCCACTGTTGGGGAACGTTGTAGAAAATAAAAATTTGCCTACGGTTTCACCAAGATCCATCTAGGAGTTCATCTAGCAACGAGTGATTGGATTGCATCTACATACCTTTGTAGATCACGCACGAAAGCGTTCAAAGAACGGGGATGAGGAAGACGTACTCGACGTGATCCAAATCACTGGAGATCCTAGCGCCGAACGGACGACACCTCCGTGTTCAACACACGTACGGTCAGCGTGACGTCTCCTCCTTCTTGATCCAGCAAGGGGGAAGGAGAGGTTGATGAAGATCCAGCAGCACGACGGCGTGGTGGTGGATGCAGGGCGTCACAGTAGCAGGGCTTCACCGTATACTGCGAGAGAGAGAGAGAGGTGTAGCAGGGGAGAGGGAGGCGCCAAGACTCAAGGTATGGCTGCCCCCTCCCTCCCCCCTTTATATAGGCTCCCCTAAGGGGGGGCGCCGGCCCTAGGAGATGGGATCTCCTAGGGGGGGGGCGGCCAAGGGTGGAGTAGCCCCCAAGGCAAGGTGGGGCGCCCCCCACCCCTAGGGTTCCAACCCTAGGCGCATGGGGTGGGCCTAGGGGGGCACACCAACCCACTATGGGCTGGTTCCCCTCCCCACTTTGGCCCATGGGGCCCTCTGGGATGGGTGGCCCCACCCGGTGGACCCCCGGGACCCTTCCGGTGGTCTCGGTACAATACCGGTGACCCCGAAACTCTCCCGATGGCCGAAACTGCACTTCCTATATATAATTCTTCACCTCCGGACCATTTCGGAACTCCTCGTGACGTCCAGGATCTCATCCGGGACTCCGAACAACTTTTGGGGTACTGCATATTCATATCTCTACAACCCTAGCGTCACCGAACCTTAAGTGTGTAGACTCTACGGGTTCGGGAGACACGTAGACATGACCGAGACGTCTCTCTGGTCAATAACCAACAGCGGGATCTGGATACCCATGTTGGCTCCCACATGCTCCTCGATGATCTCATCAGATGAACCATGATGTCGAGGATTCAAGCAACCCCGTATACAATTCCCTTTGTTAATCGGTACGTTACTTGCCCGAGGTTCAATCGTCGGTATCCCAATACCTCGTTCAATCTCGTTACCGGCAAGTCACTTTACTCGTACTGTAATGCATGATCCCGTGACCAGACACTTGGTCACTTTGAGCTCATTATGATGATGCATTACCGAGTGGGCCTAGAGATACCTCTCCGTCATACGGAGTGACAAATCCCAGTCTTGATCCGTGTCAACCCAACAGACACTTTCGGAGATACCCGTAGTATACCTTTATAGTCACCCAGTTACGTTGTGACGTTTGGTATACCCAGAGCACTCCTACGGTATCCGGGAGTTACACGATCTCATGGTCTAAGGAAAAGATACTTGACATTGGAAAACTCTAGCAAACGAACTATACGATCTTGTGCTATGTTTAGGATTGGGTCTTGTCCATCACATCATTCTCCTAATGATGTGATCTCGTTATCAATGACATCCAATGTCCATAGTCAGGAAACCATGGCTATCTGTTGATCAACGAGCTAGTCAACTAGAGGCTTACTAGGGACATGTTGGTGTCTAAGTATTCACACATGTATTACGATTTCCGGATAACACAATTATAGCATGAATAAAAGACAATTATCATGAACAAGGAAATATAATAATAATCCTTTTATTATTGCCTCTAGGGCATATTTCCAACAAGCAGCGGGCAGCATATTTGCGATATCCTGTCATTCTTTTCAAACCGGAATTCCTTTTCGAGCAGATTTCCTGCAAAAAAGATCCGTAAGGCACATGCCGAAAAGTAGAAGTTCAAATTGTCATGCGATATCACAGACAATACCTCATCCTCGGAACGAGACCAGTGCATAACAAGGTTTTTCCATTCAATGTCTTCTAAATTTAGCACAGGAGACTTCACCAGAAATTCGTTTATAGACTTGTCATCAAAGTGTGATTTCCTCAAGTAACACCGATACTGCTGCAATGCTTCCTTGAAAAGTGCAAGCAAGCTTTGCTCATCATGACTATCCAGATTGATCCTCGCCTACTTACAACAATGTAATGTAAATCATTGATGTGTTCACTCAGCAGAAAATAGGAAAATAATCACCATGAATAATAGCACTTACACGTAAGTGGGACAAGAAGATGTGAAAATGGTGTTTGTCTTCACTATAATCTTCCCATGATGGGAATATATGCACGTAGTCCCTAACAACATTGAAAGCATTGTCTTTTAAACTGGGAATAACTGGAATGGGGTTCCAATCTGCAGGATTTGGCCGTCTCTGTAGTTGGGATAGGTCTACGGCCGATGGACTTGCTGTACTTTTTGCTGGAGTGGGATTTTTATGTGGTACGACTGGTGTTATGGCAACTCAAATCGGCATACCTTTTGCTGGAGTGCAGGTCCTGTGTGGTGGGGCTAGTGGTGTGGCCAGTGAAGTATGGGTACAGTCTGCTGGAATCGGTCCTACATTTTGTGTCACTAGTTGTACAACCAATATAAGTGGGGTGATGTCTGATTTCTTCGGCACAACCATGTTTTTCAAGGACTTTGCTGGTGCTCCTTCAGGTTCGGCAATCACCCTCTTCCTTTTTGATGTCTGATGCACAAGAATAACATTTGAGTGGAAAAACATGATATGATGAAAGATGGAATATGTATTGATAATGGATGGGCATGGCATCTCGATATATATGATGAGTAAACTAAGCAGATGGCGGTGCAACAAAGTAGAAGAAATGCAAGACAACATATGCAAGATACGTGCAATCAATTAAAACTTGCCAAATTAGAACAGGCACCTTGATGGGTGAACAGGACAGACCATCTACCTTTGACTCCTCGAGGTTAGAATAGTCATTGGGATCATATTCTGAACAAGAATCAACAGGCAGGGAGCGTATGAGTTTCATTGCATCCAGAATGGCACTCAATGCCTTGGTGCCAATTTTGTAAGTCATTGCAGTGTTTAGCTTCAAGAGTGGACTGCTGCTAGTGTGACACAAAGTAGCTACACAGATCATAGTGTAGATATAATGGGAAAACCATAAGCATGAGAGTAAAATCAGCAAAGTGGAACTTGCTGGAATATATGTGCTAGTATTGCCGGTACGGCTAGAAAGGCTTCGGATACCAGCTCTCTTCAACTGAAGGTGCGGTATTGTTAATATCAGTGTAACTCTCAAAGGCGACACAGCTCCCCGCATTTCCTTACTATTCTTATAGGATGCAAGTGGGCAGGCCACTACAAATCCTATTCCCATGTTTACAAAATCCAACGAATCAAAGAGGCCCGAAGAGTTCAAAGTGTCCATCACAACCGACCGTATAGACCTCTACACTGCAAATGTTCGTGCTCATCTTCACTACAAGGAACATACTGTACTACTATCATACTCCCTCCGTTCCAAAATATAAGTCTTGGTAGAGATTTCCACTATGGATCACATACAGATGTATCCAGATACATTTTAGAGTGTAGATTCACTCATTTTGCTCCATATGTAGTCCATGGTGGAATCTATACAAAGACTTGTATTTAGGAACAGAGAGAGTACTTATTAAAGAAGAACGGAAGAGGAACATGCTAAAGAAGAGCAAGCAGATTTTGGATAATAAAATGTTCGTTGCGCAGTGCCCACACATGATGAACCAGAGCGCATTAAGAAAGCAACCCCCTACTGTCTCTCTATATGTGGTGCACGTGCTTTTTCGAAAGTAAAGTAGGAACATTAGCTGACCAATTAAATGTTATCTATTTTAGTAATATCAGCATCATACCAGATTCGTACTTGAGCAACAAGTTTGGAATTATGAGTAGCACATTGTTTAGCTTGATGGATTCAGGAGCAATGTTAAGCAGGTGCGATGATGGTACTGAATATAAAGGCATGTCTGCATGCAAGTCGCGTGACTTTTGTCATTCGGGTCAGTCGACCATTTCAGGCGGTTGGATGAAGATCGTACGTCTCCTAACCCTTCTTCTTCCTCGTCTCTGATTCTTCCCATACAGAACACCGCACGAGCCACCGGCCCCCACCGCCTGTGTTCCTCCGCCACACCCCCCCCCCCCCCCCCCCCCCCCCCCCCCCAGTTTTCTTCGTTTGGCGAGGCCCCACCACCGCACCCCCACAACCACCGTCCCCACCCGAACCCCTTCGCTCGCACCGGCGGACTCCGGCGAGCTCTGAAAAATCGACTGACCCAATTTTGAAATTTAGTCTACTGTGATTTAACTAGTGTGGAATATAAAAGGGGAAAACCATAAGCATTGGGAGTATAGTGTTGAGCGTGCCATGGCGGATCTGAAGGTGCAAACCAGACGAAGGCAACTTCGCAACCAATGTTTGCTTTCAACTAGCAAGTAAGTGATGGACAAGAAATTAGAGTAAAGCAGTGGTGATCTATATTCTTGCTGCGATAAATAAGTTGAGCAGATACGAAAGAGTACCGCCTATGGTGCGGCGCCGTGTATGCATCTGCTGAGAATTTGACGGTGTTGCGGTAGCGATGGCTGTCGGCGGTGTGGAAGCATATCTAGGAGGGTAGATGGTGGCGGCGGGGCGCGGTGGACGAGACGGTCGTAGGAGCGGCGCCGACAAGGTGGACGACGGCAGGGATGAAGCGAGAGGACGGGATGCAAGGATTTCGGTCCAAAGCCATGGATGAGAGAGGTCGATCTCTTGTAATGGACGGCGGCGTCAGGGTATCAGCTCCGACATGGTGGAGGAGGACGGCGGTGGATGGGGTGGCGGACGGAGGAGGCTGGGGTGGAGAGGGTGTTTTGGCGCCCACAGAGTTCAAATGGGGAAATGTAGGTGGAGAGGAAGGGGGGAACCATGTCTTCAGGGCGCGCTTGTCTCAAATGCGAGGAAATTTACAAACTTAGCCCCCGTTTAAAATTTCCTACATCACAGCAATATTAGTCGGTTGGGGATAGGACGGTAATCTCGCATACACCGAATATTTATCGACGAGAGTTTGTTTTTGGCGCTCACCGTGTATGAATCGGGGAGGGAGTCGATTTCGGCCGAGGACACATTGTGTTTTTGGCGCCCACTGTGTATGAATCCGGATGAGAGGCGGTTATGTCACGTTTGAGTGAAATTACAAACCTACCCCTATCGAAACCTATAGAAATCGAGCAGATAGGCTTTACGTGGCAGGGATAGCCAGTAGTAATTTCCATTTCACAGATTTTGGTTTCGGGCGGTTACTACGACTTTCCCCGCTTCGTTCAAATTTTGCAGAGTGCACATTTACCGTGCCAACTCAATATGAATCCCGTTTGTATTTTGTTTTTTGGGCGGGATCCATTTTCGATTGGAATAAAATTCTATATACATCATTTTTTTATATATACTTTCAAAAGCACAACACCCTTATACATAAATATGGTTTACAAATGGCATGATCTCAGATTCATAAGGTTGTATCCATAAATTTGGATTTTCAAATATCTGAAACCACTTTATGTTGAAATCCAATGTATGCATTCCTCGCTAACTGTCTCCAATTAATGTGTGTTTCATGCGGGTTTTTTTACTTCTCAAACATGTATAATGTGTTTCACACACGCAACATATAGTGTAATCCCGTTTAGACATTAATTTCATATAAACCATGCATTGTTTCTAATTAAAGAATCTATGGATCACCAATATTGATAAACTATATAGCATTACACGTGTCCCCAAATTCAAATGAATATGCATGTTTGATACACCAATTTGCGTTATGATATTATCGATGTCATGATCTCCAGTTTAAATATTTTAATCCCATTTAATCCAAATATTCGTCTCATATAACTATCACTCATGCTTATATAGGACTATCTCTCTAGACCTATACGCGTTCATCGTCTTTTGGGTATCTCTCGTGCTACCTGTATGTCGACAATGATCTTTTATCTTCGTAACACACTTTCGGTACTCTCTCCCTCGACCTTCATCACTCTATCTCTCTCTAAGTATATCTCGCTCCCTGCTATGTGTCTCTAACTATGATTCTCCATGTGGAATCTCTTTCTCTCACACAAACACAAAACTTTGTCTCTCGGGGTCTCATTTCTCTCTACTATTCTCCTATGTGCCACTCGCACACCCCTCATAGAGATGTCTTTCGCTCCTTAGGTATGAGAACCTACGACTCTTCCTCTTAAATATCTCTTTCTCACACACAAACACAAACTCTGTCTCCCAGGGTCTAATATTTCTCCACTATTCTCTTGTATGTCGCTCACACACACTCTCTCTCCCTAGAGATATCTTGCGTTCCCCCATATGTCTCTCTAGCTATCACTCTCGTTGTGAAATATCTTTCTCTCCCGCAGACACAAAACTCCGTCTCTTGGGATCTCATTTATCTCTGATATTTGTTTGTATTTGAGTCACATGCACCATGTCTTCATCTCTCTCACACCCACACACATAACTCAGCCTTCTGATCCACTCGACTCCTATCTCTAACGCACACTAGCTAGCATCTTTATCTTTTTATTTATCTGTTTCTCCATCAACCTTCTTTCATTTATAGGTTGATCTCTTTTGCACAATCATTGTGCCTCACTCCCTTTGCTTGCCATAGATGCATGCTCCAGCCCACACCACTATCTCTTAAAGACAAAAACACATGCTCAATTGTCGGGCCTTCTTCCCTGCATTCTCACATGCATGCATATTGTCATACTGATCCGTCTCTCCCATGTCGTTGATCTTATGACTTATGTCTTCTTTCTTTTATCTCGATCATGCGCGCGCGCACACACACATCCCACGTATACATATATACCTCTCACACATGCACGTTCAAGGTCTCTATGTCTCCATACGTAGTTAATTACCCTCAACCCTAATGCCACATCGAATCATTCTCTTTTTGTGTGCACATAAATTCCTCCTGGATGGGTAAAACACACACTCACACTTAACAATCTCCTTCTAGCTACCCCCTCTCACTCTTCCCCTATATCCCCGAAACCAATAAGACCATCCCTTCATTTAATTCCCGCCTACATGCACCATCGATATATAGTAGTCTTCCTTGGTGTCTCTCGAACAAACACGTTCTCTCGATGTCAACTCCTCTCACGCCCACACACCTTCTCTTCCCTGTCTGCGTGCATTTTCTCTCTCGCACCCCATCGTTAGTGGCCTCTGCCATACACATCACCTCTCTATGATGAAGCCATGCACACTTAAATTACATCCGCCACCGAGGACCCTGCGACACACACACACACACACACCCACACACACACCCACACACACACGCACCCACCCACCCACCCACACACACACAAACACACACACACACACTAAGACTCCATCACACACACGCACCCCCCCACACCCCCACACACACAAACACACACACACACATACACACACACTAAGACTCCATCTCACACACACGTGCTCTAGGCGGAGCATTTGTTCCTACCACCCTTCATCCAACCTTACCCGTATGATAAACAATCACCTTAATTTACTTGTATAACATGGACAAATTCCACTTTACTTTAGTAGTTAGCAAACTTATCATCTGTACCCTTATAAAAAACCGAGTTGGCAATGATGGTGTGCCCGCCATCTTGTAATATAGACCGTCTGATTTATATCTGACGGATAGAAAGCAAACTATGATAATTTTATAGAAGATACCCACACCTCTATCCACATCCTTATCTCCCACAACCTCATTGTTGAGAAATTAAAAAAGAAAGTCTCTGGAACAATCTAGCATGGTGGCCACTATCGCCTGCCGGTACCGTCCTTCCCCATGCCTCCGCCCATTCCGACCACCAGTCACCACCACGCTCCACTCCTCCTCACCTTATCTCTCATCTTTCATTTTTTTTCGATGACATTCTCGAGATACCAGTTTTCCGATAAAATTCTCGAAATATCATTAGTTTTTACACATGGGATTACTCCTGCATGGGTAAATCACAACAGGTGTTTTGTAAAAAAATGCATATTGATGTTTCGTGCAATGCACGAGCATCTTGCTTGTAATTATATAACGCAAATCACGAGTAGGAAGTGACATTTTTTACACAACCACGTTAACATGGCCACGTAAATCACTAGCTAAAGTAAAATACCATTATACTTATATCCCGATGCAAAAGGTTGAGTACATGTCCGAAGAGTAGAGTCGCGCACACGCACTCTGTCTCTCAGAATCTCTCTCTCTCACACACACACCAGTTATGTGACGCCCACTTAAGCAGACACGTATGTTACAATTTGTGCACCCACAGGTACACGTGATGCTGCGCATTTATTTAAGCCGGACGGCGAACCCAAACAGTAGTTACATTCATTCCCCTCCCGCCGCCTCTTCTTTGGTTGCCGTCGCCCGTTAGCCATGGCCCGGCCGAAGGTAACAACATACGCCGTACTCCCGCCGGAGCGGCGCTTTAATCTGGAAATTTTAGTGGTCATGCATGCATCTTTTTGTGCTAGCACTCCTATATAAGGGTTGACCGGTCGCTTCCCATGGACGTGCGCGGGTGGTGGAAGAGGAAGGAGAAGGGAAGCAGGCTGTGGAGTAACGTTTTTTACCACAATTCCTTAGGAAACCGAGTGCAATAATTGAGTAGTTTTGCAAACTACCGGTACTACACCTGAAACGGTTCAAAACCTATACTCCCTTGCCAGTGCGCGCTTCCCGCGTGAAACGGTCAATGTCGCCCTGGAGCGTCAGTGCCGCATTAATGCCCGGCCAGAGCGGAGGTGACCTCTCACTGGCGCCGGCTTTGAAGCGGCGACGGCCGAGAGAGCGTCACTTCCCGTGCACACGACTGCTCCGCGTCGAGGCTGGCCATAGGCCCTATTTGGATCCATGGGTTAGAGTTAGTTTGAGCTAGTTGGGGTTCAAATAGCCTGAAAGTATCCAAGCATGAGGGTTTAAATTGGAGCAAGTTGCACCGAACCCACCAAAAAAACTATCCCACCCAAGAGGTGCTAACTGGAGATAGTTCTCATTGGGACCACTGAAAAATCACTTCTCTCTCTCCATCAAGTGCATTTATTGTCAATCTAACCCTGTCACCCAAACACCTCTTTGGCTACAGTTAGTTCAGGGTTAGTCATGAGTTAGTCTAACCTCTAGCTAAGTTAGAGTATCCAAGCAAGAGCAGTATAGGACATGCAAGTTGCTCAAAGCATACAGTCAAATTCGTACGTGAAAGGATTTTTTTCTTTTTGAAAACGGAACATGAAAGGAATTTTTTTAGAATGCTCTTGGCATGTCGCTAACATGTGATGAGTTAACCAACCTCAATACACGGCAAAAACGCCAGCCCGCCGCACTTTGAGAGAGACGAGGAGGGAGAAGCGATACGAGCTGCTGGATTACTAGAGATAGGTGCCGCACGGAAGCCAAGAAATATGGTGATAGCATGGGTTAGCCATGTACTAGTATGATGTAACTACATTGGGCTGCCGTGTTTCGTACTCTTCCAGTCCACTGTGGAGATGATTGGTTGATTTTATATCACTGAATAATATAAAATATTATGAGTGCAGACGCTCCACCATGAGGTTCCTTGCTACTTCTCGGTCGTCGGGAATCTATGTTCTTCCACTCTATTTTTTTACGTGAGCTTTGCTCATCCTTTTGCCAACACGTGAGACATCTAGCATCAAGGTGCACGTGTCATGCAAGGATCGTTCCATCTATATGAAGAACACATGGGACTGGAACTACGAGACAAACATGTACCCAGGAGTGGACGTGCGAACCTGTGTAATGTAGCGCAGTAAGTGAAGTAGAAAGGCACAAATAGTATGAACATGCATGGCATATAGGCATTTGTCTCTTAGTACCACTAAATGTTGTATGTGCAATGCCCGGTAATGTTATGGAGTACGTGACTAAGTACTCTACTACTACTATATTAATTGGAGGCACATATTAGGTTTTATATTTGTTTATGTGTATGCCCCTAGACCTTCCAACTAGACGTGTCTTTCTCTCCGGGTCACACTTTGTATCATTCATACCACTAGTACAGTAGTACTACTACGTGTGGTCTCTGACCCAGAAGTGGAGACGCTCTACCACGCTATTCATGTCCCACTCCTTTCACTGACGTGTGGGACATCCAGCACGTGCCGTGTGTTTGGCACTCCTTCGTCCTAAGAGTTGAAACACTAGCATTCATCAGAAATAAAAAATAAATATAAATCACCAGTGATACTATACCACGCAGTTTCCTTGCTCCTCGATATCGGAAAGAATACTTCCGCTCGCCGACATGTGGGATGTCGACCATCCTGGTCCACTTGCCATGCCCGCAGAACTCCAAAGGAGAGTCACCCCGGTCGTCGCGCCGCAGTAATTACTATTGAGCCGTCAAATCACATGCCCAACCTTACCCACTGTGAAGTTGCTCCGACGAAGGAACCATCATGACTTCGTTGAATTTCGCTTCTTGAAGAAAACTACTGTACCAGCAGTATTGCTAGCTACAGTAGTTACTCCAGCAGAGGCCTCCTTTGGTTCATAGGATAGGAATTTTATATGAATATGAAAATCATAGGAAGTGAGATGACATGCATCTCAATTCTTATAGAGAAAGAGATGCCATTTGATGCATAGGATAGGAATTTTTCCATTGAGTCTAGGCTAATGTACTGGTAATTTGCTCTAAAAACTACAGTAGTAACTAGTAGTACTGGTACATGCTCGTAATTAATTAAACAAACGTACGGGCGAAACAGACACACACACACACACTAACTACTAGTACTACTTACTACTTCTCACATGCTGGCCAGACGCCGTCGTTCTCCTTCCCCGCTTTGTCGGCGACACCCCACCGTGCTTGGATCTCCACCGACCTCTCCGCAGCAGCGCGCGCGTCCTCATCTTTCTTGCGGTGGCGGGCCTCTCTTTTCTTTAGTGCCATCTGACTTTTTCGCTCCCTCTGTGCGACTTTGGCCTCCTCTTGCTCTACCGCCCATTCGGCCTTGGCAGCTTCAAATTCCGCCCACATAGGTGTGAGGTCGTGAGCGGCGATGAACTTGACACGGCGAGATGCCACTGCTTCCCTACCATTATGTGTTTGATCGTGGGCGGCGAGGAACTCGGCGCGGCGGGATGCCATCGCTTCCTTACCGGTTAGTGTGCGGCACGGTGGCATGAACGACGCTTGGTGATAGCTCTGGTGGTCGTCGAAGGCTAGCTGGCGACAAGAGCGGTTGCATGGATGCCTGGTTGTCAATACGTGCCGCATACGCTTCAAAGGCTCGTCATCCATGAGTTCACATTTTACCACCACACCAGCGTCTGACCGCCCTGGCCTATTGATACGTCTCCAACGTATCTATAATTTTTGATTGCTCCATGCTATATTATCTACTGTTTTGGACTATATTGGGCTTTATTTTCCACTTTTATATTATTTTTGGGACTAACCTATTAACCGGAGGCCCAGCCCAGAATTGCTGTTTTTTTGCCTATTTCAGTGTTTCGAAGAAACGGAATATCAAACGGAGTCCAAACGGAATGAAACCTTCGGGAATGTGATTTTCTCACCGAACGTGATCCAGGAGACTTGGACCCTACGCCAGGGAATTAGAGAGGCACTCACGAGGGTGGGCCCCCCCTACGGCGCGCCCTCCTGCCTCGTGGGCCCCTCGGAGCTCCACCGACGTACTCCTTTCTCGTATATATACCTACGTACCCCAAACGATCAGAACAGGAGCCAAAAACCTAATTCCATCTTGGGGCCTGTTCCGGAGCTCCGCCGGAGAGGGCCGTCATCACGGAGGGCTTCTACATCATCATAGCCTCTCCGATGAAGTGTGAGTAGTTTACCTCAGACCTTCGGGTCCATAGTTAGTAGCTAGATGGCTTCTTCTCTCTTTTTGGATCTCAATACAAAGTTCTCCCCCTCTCTTGTGGAGATCTATTCGATGTAATCTTCTTTTTGCAGTGTGTTTGTTGAGACTGATGAATTGTGGGTTTATGATCAAGTCTATCTATGAACAATATTTGAATCTTCTCTGAATTCTTTTATGTATGATTGGTTATCTTTGCAAGTCTCTTCGAATTATCTGTTTGGTTTGGCCAACTAGATTGGTAGTTCTTGCCATGGGAGAAGTGCTTAGCTTTGGGTTCGATCTTGCGGTGTCCTTTCCCAGTGATAGAAGGGGCAGCAAGGCATGTATTGCATCGTTGCCATCGAGGATAACAAGATGGGGTTTATTTCATATTTCATGAATTTATCTCTCTACATCTTGCTTAAGGCATTACTCTGTTTTTAACTTAATACTCTAGATGCATGCTGGATAGCGGTCGATGAGTGGAGTAATAGTAGTAGATGCAGAATCGTTTTGGTCTACTTGTCACGGACGTGATGCCTATATACATGATCATGCCTAGATATTCTCATAACCATGCTCAATTCTGACAATTGCTCAACAGTAATTTGTTCACCCACCATAGAATACTTATGCTCTTGAGAGAAGCCACTAGTGAAACCTATGGCCCCGGGTCTATTCTTATCATATTAATCTCCATCACTTTAATCTTGCTTTGCTTTTTTACTTTGCCTTTACTTTTTACTTTGCATCTCTATACCAAAAATACCAAAAATATTATATCTATCAGATCTCACTCTCGTAAGTGACCGTGAAGGGATTGACAACCCCTAATTGCATTGGTTGCGAGTAGCTATCGTTTTGTGCAGGTATGAGGGACTTGAGCGTGGCCTCCTACTGGATTGATACCTTGGTTCTCAAAAACTGAGGGAAATACTTACGCTACTTTGCTCCATCATCCCTTCCTCTTCGGGGAAAACCAACGCAAGCTTAAGAGGTAGCAAGAAGAATTTCTGGCGCCGTTGCCGGGGAGTCTACGCAAAAAGTCAACATACCAATTTGGTGTTGTGAAGTTTTCAAGTTTTGGGTGAATTCTTGTGATGGATTATGGAACAAGGAGTGGTAAGAGACTAAGCTTGGGGATGCCCATGGCACCCCCAAGATAATCCAAGGACACCAAAAAGTCAAAGCTTGGGGATGCCCCGGAAGGCAT
Source organism: Triticum urartu (assembly GCF_003073215.2). Taxonomy (NCBI): domain Eukaryota; kingdom Viridiplantae; phylum Streptophyta; class Magnoliopsida; order Poales; family Poaceae; genus Triticum; species Triticum urartu. The sequence goes on along the minus strand of NC_053022.1, from coordinate 392,895,091 downwards.
CCCCTCTTTCGTCCACTTCCATCAGTAATTTACTTGGAGCTATATTTTTATTCACCAACATGATATGTGTTTTGCTTGGAGCATCTTGTATTATTTTTGTCTTTGTGTTTTAGTATGCCACAATCATCCTTGCTGCACACACCTTTTGAGAGAGCCATACATGAATTAAAATTTGATAGAATACTCTATGTGCTTCACTTATATCTTTTGAGCTATGTAGTTTTGCTCTATGTGCTTCACTTATATCTTTTGAGCGTTATAATTTTTCTCTATGTGCTTCACTTAGATCTTTTAGAGCACGGTGGTGGATTTGTTTTAAAGAAACTATTGATCTCTCATGCTTCACTTAAATTATTTTGAGAGTCTCTTAATAGCATGGTAATTTGCTTAATAATAATATGCTTGGTATTCAAGATTTGTGAAACTTTCTTTCGAGTGTGTTGAATACTAAGAAAAGATTGAAGCATGATAATTGTTTTGAGATATGGAGGTGATAATATTAAAGTCATGCTAGTTGAGTAGTTGTGAATTTAAAGAATACTTGTGTTAAAGTTTGTGATTCCCGTAGCATGCACATATGGTGAATCGTTATGTGATGAAGTCAGAGCATGACTTATTTATTGATTGTCTTTGAGTGGCGGTCGGGGACGAGCGATGGTCTTTTCCTACCAATCTATCCCCCTAGGAGCATGCGCGTAATACTTTGCTTTGATAACTTCTAGATTTTTGCAATAAGTATATGAGTTCTTTATGACTAATGTTGAGTCCATGGATTATACGCACTCTCACCCTTCCACCTTTGCTAGCCTCTCTAATACCGCGCACTTTTCGCCGGTATCATACACCTACCATATACCTTCCTCAAAACAGCCACCATACCTACCTATTATGGCATTTCCATAGCCATTCCGAGATATATTGCCATGCAACTTTCCACCGTTCCGTTCATGACACATTCATCATTGTCATATTGCATATCCCAGTACACCACCGGATGCATTCATATAGAGTCATATTTTGTTCTAAGTATCGAGTTGTAATTTTTGAGTTGTAAGAAAAATAAAAGTGTGATGATCATCATTATTAGAGCATTGTCCCAAGTGAGGAAAGAATGATGGAGACTATGATTCCCCCATAAGTCGGGATGAGACTCTGGACGAAAAATAAATAAAAGAGGCCAAAGAAGCCCAAATAAAAATAGAAAGAAAAGAGGCCATAAAAAAGAGAGAAAAGGCCCAAAAAAATGAGAAAAAAAGAGAGAAGGGACAATGTTACTATCCTTTTACCACACTTGTGGTTCAAAGTAGCACAATGATCTTCATAGTAGAGAGTCTCTCATGTTATCACTTTCATATACTAGTGGGAATCTTTCATTATAGAACTTGGCTTGTATATTCCAATGATGGGCTTCCTCAAATTGCCCTAGGTCTTCATGAGCAAGCAAGTTGGATGCACACCCACTTAGTTTCTTTTTGAGCTTTCATATACTTATAGCTCTAGTGCATCCGTTGTATGGCAATCCCTACTCACTCACATTGATATCTATTGATGGGCATCTCCATATCCCGTTGATACGCCTAGTTGATGTGAGACTATCTTCTCCTTTTTGTCTTCTCCACAACCACCATTCTATTCCACCTATAGTGCTATGTCCATGGCTCACGCTCATGTATTGCGTGAAGATTGAAAAAGTTTTGAAAAAGTTAGAGTATGAAACAATTGCTTGGCTTGTCATCGGGGTTGTGCATGATTTAAATACTTTGTGTGGTGAAGATAGAGCATAGCCAGACTATATGATTTTGTAATGATAACTTTCTTTGGCCATGATATTTTGAGAAGACATAATTGCTTTGTTAGTATGCTTGAAGTATTATTATTTTTATGTCAATATAAACTTTTGTCTTGAATCTTTCGAATCTGAATATTCATATCACAATTAAGAAGATTTACATTGAAATTATGGCAAGTAGCACTACGCATCAAAATTTTTCTTTTTATCATTTACCTACTCGAGGACGAGCAGGAATTAAGCTTCGGGATGCCTGATACGTCTCCAACGTATCTATAATTTTTGATTGCTCCATGCTATATTATCTACTGTTTTGGACTGTATTGGGCTTTATTTTCCACTTTTATATTATTTTTGGGACTAACCTATTAACCAGAGGCCCAGCCCAGAATTGCTGTTTTTTTGCCTATTTCAATGTTTCGAAGAAACGGAATATCAAACGGAGTCCAAACGGAATGAAACCTTTGGGAACGTGATTTTCTCACCGAACGTGATCCAGGAGACTTGGACCCTACGCCAAGGCATCAGAGAGGCAGTCACGAGGGTGGGGGGTGCCCCCCCTAGGGCGCGCCCCCTGCCTCGTGGGCCCCTCGGAGCTCCACCGACGTACTCCTTTCTCCTATATATACCTACGTACCCCCAAACGATCAGAACAGGAGCCAAAAATCTAATTCCACCGCCGCAACTTTCTGTATCCACGAGATCCCATCTTGGGGCCTGTTTCGGAGCTCCGCCGGAGAGGGCCGTCATCACGGAGGGCTTCTACATCATCATAGCCTCTCCGATGAAGTGTGAGTAGTTTACCTCAGACCTTCGGGTCCATAGTTAGTAGCTAGATGGCTTCTTCTCTCTTTTTGGATCTCAATACAAAGTTCTCCCCCTCTCTTGTGGAGATCTATTCGATGTAATCTTCTTTTTGCGGTGTGTTTGTTGAGACCGATGAATTGTGGGTTTATGATCAAGTCTATCTATGAACAATATTTGAATCTTCTCTGAATTCTTTTATGTATGATTGGTTATCTTTGCACGTCTCTTCGAATTATCCGGTTGGTTTGGCCAACTAGATTGGTAGTTCTTGCCATGGGAGAAGTGCTTAGCTTTGGGTTCGATCTTGCGGTGTCCTTTCCCAGTGATAGAAGGGGCAGCAAGGCACATATTGCATCGTTGCCATCAAGGATAACAAGATGGGGTTTATTTCATATTGCATGAATTTATCTCTCTACATCATGTCATCTTGCTTAAGGCGTTACTCTGTTTTTAACTTAATACTCTAGATGCATGCTGGATAGCGGTCGATGAGTGGAGTAATAGTAGTAGATGCAGAATCGTTTCGGTCTACTTGTCACGGACGTGATGCCTATATACATGATCATGCCTAGATATTCTCATAACTATGCTCAATTCTATCAATTTCTCAACAGTAATTTGTTCACCCACCGTAGAATACTTATGCTCTTGAGAGAAGCCACTAGTGAAACCTATGGCCCCCGGGTCTATTCTCATCATATTAATCTCCATCATTTTAATCTTGCTTTGCTTTTTACTTTTCCTTTACTTTTTACTTTGCATCTCTATACCAAAAATACCAAAAATATTATATCTATCAGATCTCACTCTCGTAAGTGACCGTGAAGGGATTGATAACCCCTAATCGCGTTGGTTGCGAGTAGCTATCGTTTTGTGCAGGTACGAGGGACTTGAGCGTGGCCTCCTACTGGATTGATACCTTGGTTCTCAAAAATTGAGGGAAATACTTACGCTACTTTGCTGCATCATCCCTTCCTCTTCGGGGAAAACCAACGCAAGCTCAAGAGGTAGCACCTACAGAAACCCCTTCCATCGCTAGCGCGCGCTTCCCGCCTGAAAGGATCACCGTCTCTCCAGAACGTCAATGCCGCATTCACCGGCCTTAACTGCAGGTGCAGTTGGTGTGTCACTGACATGAGGGCCAGATGCCCGTTGGGCCCACATGTCAGTGATACAACGCACCCGCAGTTAAGTCACTGAAGCAGCGTTCGCATTCACGCGACCTCTCACTGGCGCCGGCATTGCAGCAGCGCGACGGCCGAGAGAGCGCCACCCGCGCGGCATCCCGGTGCAAGCAACCATTCCACGTTAACGACACCACGGCTATCCTTCCGTCCACCGCCCACATTAATGACACGCGGCTGCCAATGAACCTACTCCGGTGCCAGCCGTCCATCCCGTCTGCCGCGGCTCATTGCCATTCGCCCGCTATATTAACTTGAGCCCCAGCTCCCAGCCATAGCCAAAGACCCACACTCATTCTCCTCTAGTCCTTTCCTTCTATCGGCAGCACTCCAACCATGGCCTCCTGGCGCTCCAAAGCTCTCTTGGACGTACTGTCATAGGAGCAGATGAAGGACATCGGCGGCCCCGCTCCGGGCGCGCTACAAAGCTCTCTTGGACGTACTGTCATAGGAGCAGACGAAGGAGATCGCCGGCTCCTCCCCGGCCGCCGTCCGCCGCCACGACCATGAAGCCGGCGCGCGTGTGCGGGCACAACCGGCAGCGAGGAAGAGTAGTACACGGTAGGTCGCCGCCGCTCTATTCCCAGGAAGGCCACCGCTCCTCCACTCAGTCGACGCCAAGCTTGGTAGGATAAACATCGGCGGCCGATTAGCTGCTTGACTGCGACATGGAGGCGGAATCTTCAGAACCTTGTGCCCCGGAGGAGGAGGTTATAGAGGCGGATGAGGAGGAGGCAAAGGCAATAGCCGGCTTTCTCAGGTTCATGGCCGAACATGGTGGTCGAGCGCCGGTGATCATTCAGATTAGGTTTACATTAGGTTTTAGTATGGTTTGTGCGAAATATGTAATGAATTTCGTCCAGTTTATAGGAAAAGTTTTCAAAATGTAATGAATTTCATCCGGTTAGTTTGAAATTTGCTTTGTTTGCACGAATTTCGTCCGGTTAGTTCATATAGTTGTGGAAAGGTATGCGGGCAGCATTGGATGGCATCCATCAGTGTCCTTGGACAGATGCCAGTGTAAATTTGAGGGCCAGCGCTGGAGATGCCCTAAGTATCATGCTATAATCGCTAACAGTGCTCCATTATTTCGCAGGGAATAGTTTTCCCTCGATCAAAATCAGATCCGCCGTGTTTCGCACTCCTCCCACATAAGAGTGTAGACTCTTGCTTACATAAAAATGGAGCAAGTGGACGGCACCGTAGGACGTCATATCACTCAAACTAGCCCGCCTAACACGCGGGAAAGCACCGCCCTCGTCATTTTGTTCTGGATTTCTATGATCGATCGCACGAAAATGTTACGCTTTGAAAGTTCAAAAGGAAAAGGCGGCACACTTATGACTCATATGCGTCGCACGCCCGACAGTCTGGCTCGCACGTCGCTCACCAGAGGGGACACGCGTTGTCTCGCATTTTCACTAACATGTGGGAATAAACCGTCGATAGCCGAAATCTAATCGCTCGGCGGGCGTCTGCTGAGAAGAGAGAGACGGGGGAGGGAGAAGAGATCGCCCGCCCGCCGCGCACGGACTCCAAGAAATATATATGGTGATAATGTGAGGTGGGCCATGGGGGAGTCCGGAGTAAGTGAAGTAGAAAGGCACAAATGGTATGAACATGCGTGGCATATAGGGTGTGTTTGGTTGCGTTCTCGTCTCAGCATAGTTGTTCCCTCTTCATGCATGCTCAACTCAACACCCTTGTTCATGCATGCTCTATTCATGCATGCTTCTAGTGTATTTGTGCTAAACTAGTGTGGACTCATGCACCCTCCATACACTCTACCAAACACCCAAAAGTGGGTCGAGAAGGGAACTCTTGGGCGGCATTTGTCTCTTACTACGTAGAGTACCACTAAATGTTGTACGTGCAATGCACGGTGATGTTATGGAGTACGTGCCTAAGTACTCTACTACTACTATATTAGCTGGAGGCACATATTAGCTTTTATATTTTTTTACGTGTATGCCCCGAGACCTTCCAACTAGACGTGCCTTTCTCTCCAGGTCGCACTTTGTATCGTTCATACCAATAGTACTACTACGTGTGGTCTCTGACCCAGAAGTGGAAGAAGTGGAGACGCTCTACCACGCTATTTTTTTGTGATGGGCTCTACCACGTTGTTCATGTCCCACTCCTTTGGCTGATGTGTGGGACATCCAGCACGTGCCGTGTTTGGCACTCTTCGTCGTAAGAGTTGAAACGCTAGCATTCATCAGAAATAAAAAAATAAATATAAATCAGTAGTGATACTTTTTTTTGAAAAAATTATCCTGGTCTACCCTGGTCGTATCCCAGGCCCAACCTTTCCCACTGTAAGTTGGTTGGACGAAGGAACCATCATGACTTCGATGAATTCTGCTTCTTCAAGAAAACTTACTGTACCCGCAATACTGCTACCACATGCAAAGACTGGACGGCACTGTACCACGTTATATCACTGAAACTCACCAGGCCAAACTAGCCCGCCTATAGGTCATCTATTTTGGAATGGAGGGAGTATGTCTCTGTACTGCTATGATTTTCTGTTGTATGTTTCTGTACTTTTGCTACAATTTTCCTACCCTATGAACCAAATGAGGCCTGAATGTATCCATGTCGACTAAGCCTACAATTTTAGGAGCTTGGGCTGTTGGCCGATCGACGACGAATAAGTATAAGCGTACCACGAGCTCATCAGCCCCAACGTTTCTCTTCGGTGAGTGTTTTGCAAGTACTATAGCTTGCATAGTAGCTAGCCTACTAACACCAAGAATCATCAAACAAGCCCTGCTGATATGATAAACAGTTCAAACTTACATCTAAGCATGCCATATATTACATCAAAAGCTGGTGAGGATACATCTGTTTCCATAACTCGGGGAGGGTTCGCATGATTCACTATCAAACAAAAGTAGCAAGTACCGCCCACACAAGACAGTGCACTATCCCTAAGATGGTTTTATAACATGCATCGTTCTGGTAATTAAACACAGGGCAATGCAAACTACCCTGAAGGATTAGCGCGACCAACTAATTCTTGTCATCGATCTCTCGGCAACGACCACAGCACGGACAGCGGCATGGGAATCGATCTCTGGGGCGATGTCCACAGGACTGACCGCGACATCGGAATCGATCTTTGGGGCGATGTCCACAGGATGGACAACATCATCGGAATCGATCTCCGGGGCGATGCCAACAGGACGGACCGCGACATCGAAAACGATCTTTGGGGCGTTGTCCACAGGATGGACCGTGACATCGGAATCATCAAGGACGTCCACCGACACCTGCACAACCTTAACATATTAGCAAGCACATTGCAAATAATCAAAAACCACAACTATGGTAATAAGCCATTATTTTTTACCTTGTGCAGCTCACCGGGGGATCCCATCCCTCCGGGCGCCATCTCCTCGTCCTCGATGGGGACCATCACCTTGCCAGGGGAATACTGCTTCTCAACGGTGACTATCTCCTCAAACTCGGCCTTGAGCCTAGCATAGGTGGCCATCAGAGTTTCCGGGGTAGGCACGGTGGGGCCCTTGCTGTTCTTCCAACTTTCTTTGAGGACTTCGTCCGCCAACGTCGTCAACTCTTTGGCCAGTGCTTGTTTCTTGGAGTTCTTCGTCTCCATGGGTTGGTCCACCAACATGGTCAACTCGTTCGGTGCTCGCTTCCTGGAGATCGCTGCCTCTAGTGGGTTGTCCGCCGGTAACTCTTTGCCTAGTGCTCCAGGATCCATGAATGAACTGACAAACAAAAAGCAATCGAAAGGAAACCACAATCGCAATGAAAACGAGAAAAGAATAGGCTGTGAGAATCGGTCGGTGCTTTGCAAAAAGAAGATTCTTGGAATGAAAATATAGCAGCATCACTAATTTGCCCACCTTTCCTTCGTCGGTACAGAAGAAAAATGGCAGAAGTGAGTAGCCTGGAGTGAGGTTTTCTTCAAGAAAGGGGAGAAAGGGCTTCAATGAGCGTTCGAGTGAAATGATGGTTGCTTCGTCCAGTCTAACTTCGAGGCCACTTTACCACTGCTGGTAAAGGTGTGGGTTTTGTGATATGACAGGTCATGACAGCCACACCGGGGTGACCGGTGAGTTTTGACTATAGCACCTCGCCGCAATTTGGTGGATGGCACGCGGGCCCAGATGCTTTGATGTCCCACATGTAGATAGAGCGGCTAGTCATATAGGAGTGCTCAATATTGTGCACCGGGACCAAGGCGGAGAGGAAAACGAGAGAACTACGTAATTAATGCATGAGTTTAATTAGGGTAGTTTTGTAAAGTACGAGATACATTCCTCCAATCGCAAAATGCCTTGGTTGATGAGATTTGAGCCCTATAAGAGCATGGTTAATAGTATAGCCAGATGCTGGCTATAAGCCAGTGCCATGTCATCTATAGCCAACATGTACAATAGTAGATCAAAAGAGTGTACTACTTTTTTATTATGTGGCCCACCTTTCATTCTCACAAAGTGCCTAGGAGCATGTGATAGAGCTGGCTCTTCACGAAGAGCCCGTTTACATTCTCTCTCCTCTTCTCTTTCCTCCAACTAAGAAGAAATATACTAGTTTAATCCTTATAGCCCGCTGACTCAGCTCTATTGTACTTGCTCTAAACCGGAAGGGAGGGAGTACTGCATGTGGTGTAGTCTAGCCACTTGTTGAAATCTCTAGAAAGGCAAATACTCCTTTCCGGTTTACAGGGCTATACTAGCAAGTACTAGTACTACAATAGTGGTCTCAAATAGCAATTTTGTCTCATGCAAGAGCCTGGCTATATGTATGTGTGCTGCAAGGCACCGCACCACGCGAGCGTTCGCAACTGCCACATTCGGGTTGCACTTGGCTCTTCGCCTCTTCGAGAAGACGAACAATAATGTTATTCCTACTTCTACAGTATCGAATCCACTGCTGCATGTCCGTCCACCTTGTGCAGGAGGGATAGTGTGTAGCGAAAGCTCCTACTAGTCATGCTAGCCACCACGCTCATGCACGCAGGAGGGACGCGCTTCATTGACTTACTTCTCATGCCTTTGCGTCTATGACAGGTGGGCCCAACAGGTGGTTGGCCCACCTGTTATGCAGCCAAAGGCAGGTGCAGTTAAGGTACCGGAGCTTAGTCCGCGAGGGAGAGGGCATTGTAGTAATCAAACTTCTCAGTCTTGTACGAGTTGACGCGACACATCAAAGCACTGCACTCGATATAAGTCTTTTTACACATTTCAAATGGACTACAACATACGGATGTATGTAGACATATTTTGCTTCGTATGTAGTCACTTGCTGCAATCTCTAAAAAGACTTATATTTGGAAACGGAGGGAGTACAATGCATGCATGCATGCCATGACTTCCCTTTTGATACTTGCACGTGTTGATTTGATGCACCTTGCCAAATTTTGACTATAAATTTAACTAACCAAATTTTCAAGCAAGTCACAAAAAATTACAGGGCTGTTTTGTAACGCCCCGAGACCGATGTGCCAGGTGTCTTCCAGTTATTCGCTGTTGTTTCCGTGTCTTTCGCTTGCATGTTGCATCTTGCCATGTCATCATCCGCATTGCATCTGCATGTTCTTGAAATTTGCACTCGTTCGGGTCTCCCAGTTCCTTCCGTTGTTCATTCTGAGTCCCGTGGCATGTCCGAAATAGTATTTTTATAGGTGTCCGGAAAATGTTCTCGGAATGGGTTGAAAGTTGGCATGCGGTGTTGTTATGTTGTCAGTAGGCCGCCTGCCAAGTTTCATTGCATTCGGAGTCCGTTTGACGCCCCAACGGATAACTATAGCGGCATTATAGTCGGTCTAACGTCAGACGTTTTCGGTCTCCGAAAACCGTCATCGGGCTGGACTCTTTCTCCTCTCTCCTCTCAGCCCAAGCCATCCTACACAGCCCTTTAGCCCACCTGCCTATCCCCTCCACTCCGGACCATCCGATGGCGATCGAACGACTCCGAAACGGAGCAAAACCCCCAACCCTAGCTCCTTCTGCTATATATGGACACCCCCTAGTCCATTTTGGCCTTCTTCCACCCTCCTCCTCATTTTTCGCGCAACCCCAGCCTCCACCCGCCACTTGTTGCCGTCAGATCCGCTCCACCGCCGCCACTTGGCCTCCTCCAGCACCGCCACCTCGCTGTCGCCACGTGGCGCCACCCCAGTAGGCAGCGCCGCCGCCTCGCCCAACCAGATGAGGTCACGTCGCGCCTGCTTCCCCCACTCCGCCGTGGCCCTGCTGGCCCATCCGTGGCCCGCCTCGGGCCGATCTGGGCCCGAGGAGCCCGCACCGCCGCCCGTACGCTGTAGGAGCGCCCTGCTCCCTGATACATCTCCAACGTATCTATAATTTTTTATTGCTCCATGCTATATTATCTACTGTTTTGGACATTATTGGGCTTTATTATCCACTTTTATATTATTTTTGGGACTAACCTATTAACCGGAGGCCCAACCCAGAATTGCTGTTTTTTTTGCCTGTTTTAGGGTTTTGAAGAAAAGGAATATCAAACGGAGTCCAAACTGAATGAAACCTTCGGGAACGTGATTTTCTCACCGAATACAACTCAGGAGTCTTGGACCCTACATCAAGGCACGTAATAGGAGGCCACGAGGTAGGGGGGCGCACCCTACCCTACCAGGCGCCCCACCCTCATGGGCCCCTTGTTGCTCCACCGACGTACTTCTTCCTACTATATATACCCACGTACCCCCAAACAATCAGATACGGAGCAAAAACCCTAATTCCACCGCCGCAACTTTCTGTATCCACGAGATCCCATCTTGGGGCCTGTTCCGGAGCTCCGCCGGAGGGGGCATCGATCACGGAGGGCTTCTACATCAACACCATAGCCTCTCCGATGAAGTGTGAGTAGTTTACTTCAGACCTACGGGTCCATAGTTAGTAGCTAGATGGCTTCTTCTCTCTTTTTGGATCTCAATACAATGTTCTCCCCCTCTCTTGTGGAGATCTATTCGATGTAATCTTCTTTTTGCAGTGTGTTTGTTGAGATCGATGAATTGTGGGTTTATGATCAAGTCTATCTATGAACAATATTTGAATCTTCTCTGAATTCTTTTATTTATGATTGGTTATATTTGCAAGTCTCTTCGAATTATCAGTTTGGTTTGGCCTACTAGATTGATCTTTCTTGCAATGGGAGAAGTGCTTAGCTTTGGGTTCAATCTTGCGGTGTCCTTTCCCGGTGACAGTAAGGGCAGCAAGGCACGTATTGTATTGTTGCTATCGAGGATAACAAGATGGGGTTTTCTTCATATTGCATGAGTCTATCCCTCTACATCATGTCATCTTTCTTAAGGCATTACTCTGTTTTTACTTAATACTCTAGATGCATGCTGGATAGCGGTCGATGAGTGGAGTAATAGTAGTAGATGCAGGCAGGAGTCGGTCTACTTGTCTCGGACGTGATGCCTATATACATGATCATACCTAGATATTCTCATAACTATGCTCAATTCTGTCAATTGCTCAACAGTAATTTGTTCACCCACCGTAGAATACTTATGCTCTCGAGAGAAGCCACTAGTGAAACCTATGCCCCCTGGGTCTATCTTTATCATATCAATCTCCTACTACTTAGTTGTTTACTTCACTATTTACTTTGCCTTTATTTTACTTTGCATCTTTATCATAAAAATACCAAAAATATTATCTTATCATATCTATCAAATCTCACTCTCGTAAGTGGCCCTATAGGGATTGACAACCCCTATTTGCATTAGTTGCGAGGATTTATTTGTTTTGTGCAGGTACGAGGGACTCACGCGTAGCCTCCTACTGAATTGATACCTTGGTTCTCAAAAACTGAGGGAAATACTTATGCTACTTTGATGCATCATCCCTTCCTCTTTGGGGAAAACCAACACAGTGCTAAAAGATGTAGCACTCCCCGTGCTGAGCTCCACTCCGAGCTGCATCGCCTGCGACCCGCCGCCTCCACCCCGTCGCTCGCAGGAGACCAAGGTCGCCAGAGGCCGCGACCACCTCTCCGGCCAGAAGGTCTACAGCTCCGTGCCTCTCCTCGTCCTCACCCTGCTTTTCCCCTGGACCTCTCTGATCCCCGCGTCGCATCAGCTGCAGGTCGCCGCCGCCATGGCCGACCGACGTCGGTGCTTGTTCCGGTCGTCCCCGCAGCGGATCCAGCGAGCCGCCGCTCCGATCTGTTTCCTCCATCCATCCCTGACCTCATCTCCGGCTCGTCCCGTGCCTTGGACCTCGCCGTTCACGCCAAATCGCCGCCGTCGTCCTGCCTTGTTCCGTGCTGCATCGCCGCACCTCTAGCGCCCCGTTGACCGCGGCCCGCCCGCGTGGGCCAGCGCCTTCACCGCGGCCCAGCCAGCGCCCTACCGGCCCAGCCTCCCCTCCAGCCGCGCGTGCTTCTGGCCTGTTGAGCCCTATGTGAGCAGCTCCCAGTCCCTCCAGATTCAGCCCATATATTTTTCCCTGCCTGCAATTTTGGTTTTTTCGAGAGACTGCATTTTTTCACAAAATCCCTTGCACTTCATGCATATTCTAACTCCACAACCGTGCATCGGAATTAAACAAACTTTATATGAAAAATGCTTAGATTTTTTCTAGTTTCATAATTTCCAACTTTCATGCATGTTTAAAATGTTTAAATTGTTGTTTGTTTAAATTTGTTCAAATGCCATGTTAAAATGATTTAATTCATAACTTAATAACCGTAGCTCCAAATTTAATAAACTTTATATGTAAGTGGGGTAGAAAAATGCATAGGTTATCATGGTGTAGTTGTTTTGCATGTTTAACAACTCTAAAATATGGTTTAGGGCAGAACAGTACCAAATCTAATATATGCTCATGAGGATTTTTCTGGACTTGTTGCTTGTTTTTCCGGCCTCATGTAAACTTGCCTAGATAGGTAGTTTTCATTTGCTTCACCCCTTTCCATGTTAATCAATATTTAATATTGTTTGGTACATAAACAAGATCGAACTAAATAACTTGAATGTGGTGTTCCGTCAATATGCAACTCGTTGCATATTGAGCTCCACTTAACTTGTAGTTTTGCTTGTGCACTTTGCCATGCCATGCCTGTTTAAACCGGACATGCATCATACTTGGTTGTGCATCAGGCCACATTCATGTGATGGTTGTTTACTATGTTGCTTGCTTCTTTCCAGGTTGCTTCTCTCGTTAGCTTCGGTTTCATTCCGGACTTGTGTGGATTCGTCCGTTTGTCATCTTCATGGACTCGTTCTTCTTCCTTGCGGGATTTCAGGCAAGATGACCATACCCTCGAAATCACTTCTATCTTTGCTTGCTATTTGTTTGCTCTATTGCTATGCCGCGATACCTACCACTTGCTATATGATGCCTCCCATCTTGCCATGTCAAGCCTCTAACCCACCTTCCTAGCAAACCGTTGTTTGGCTATGTTACCGTTTTTGCTCAGCCCCTCTTATAGCGTTGCTAGTTGCAGGTGAAGATGAAGTTTGTTCCTTGTTGGAACATGGATACGTTGGGATATCACAATATCTATTATGTTCATTAATGCATCTATATACTTGGTAAAGGGTGGAAGGCTCGGCCTTATGCCTGGTGTTTTGTTCCACTCTTGCCGCCCTAGTTTCCGTCATACCGGTGTTATGTTCCTTGATTTTGCGTTTCTTACACTGTTGGGTGTTATGGGAACCCCTTGACAGTTCGATTTGAATAAAACTCCTCCAGCAAGGCCCAACCTTGGTTTTACATTTGCCTAACAACCTATTACCCTTCCCTTGGGTCGGCCAACCCAAGGGTCATCTTTATTTTAACCCCCGGGCCAGTGCATCTCTAAGTGTTGGTCCAAGCCGGGCAGCCTGCGGGGACACCTCGGGGCAACTCGAGGGCTGGTTTTACTCATAGCTTGACCTATCCGGTGTTGCCCTGAGAACGAGATATGTGCAGCTCCTATCAGGATTGTCGGCACATCGGGCAGCTTTGCTGGTCTTGTTTTACCATTGTCGAAATTTCTTTTAACCGGGATTCCGAGTCTGATCGGGTCTTCCCGGGAGAAGGAATATCCTTCGTTGACCGCGAGAGCTTGTGATGGGCTAAGTAGGGACACCCCTGTAGGGTTTGAACTTTTGAAAGCCGTGCCCGCGGTTATGGGCAGATGAGAATTTGTTAATATCTAGTTGTAGAAAACTTGACACTTAACTTAATTAAAATGGATCAACCACGTGTGTAGCCATGATGGTCTCCTCTCGGCGGAGTCCGGGAAGTGAAAACGGTTCTTGTGTTATGCTTGAACGTAAGTAGTTTCAGGATCACTTCTTGATCACTTCTAGTTCACAACTGTTACGTTGCTTCTCTTCTCTCTCTTATTTGCGTATGTTAGCCACCATATATGCTTAGTGCTTGCTGCAGCTCCACCTCACTACCCTTTCCTACCCATAAGCTTAAATAGTCTTGATCTCGTGGGTGTGAGATTGCTGAGTCCTTGTGACTCACAGATACTTCCAAACAGTTGCAGGTGCTGAGGATACCAGCGCAGGTGACGCAACCCAGCTCAAGTGGGAGCTCGATGAAGATCTTGTTCATTGTTTTGGGTCTTTTCGGTTGATCAGTAGTGGAGCCCAGTTGGGACGATCGGGGATCTAGCATTTGGGGTTGTCTTCTTTTATTTTGGTTCCATAGTCGGACATTTGATTGTACCTTGGATGATGTATGATTTATTCATGTATTGTGTGAAGTGGCGATTGTAAGCCAACTCTTTATCCCTTTCTTATTCAGCACATGGGATGTGTAAAGATTACCCCTCTTGCGACAGACCTACCATGTGGCTATGCCTCTAAGTCGTGCCCCGACACGTGGGACATATAGCCGCATTGTGGGTGTTACAAGTTGGTATCAGAGCCATCCCCGACTTAGGAGCCCCCTGCTTGATCGAATCGCTGACGTTGTTGAGTCTAGAACAAAATGTTTTGAGTCTTAGGATTATATATATTGGAGAGTAGGATTCTTTTTACTCCTCAGTCCCTTCGTCACTCTGGTGAGGCCTCCTGACGTAGAGTTTTGACTCTTCTCTCCTCAAATTTTCATGATTTTTTAAGGATCACGCGGGTATCTTGGAATCGTTCCGATAGTCTTGTGCCGAGAACATTGTTCTTGGTGCCCCCTGACATTTAGGGGTTGTGGCAGTGTCCCGGGGAGTTGAGCTCCGAGGTGTTATCGTCACAATTTTATCATTGCAGTTCTGGAATACCTGAGTTCGCCGACATCGAAAATCTCTTTTATGTAGTTGTTGGTGAGATAACCTCGACGCCACCCAGTACTGGGGCAGGAGTTCGGGAGTATTGCCACAACTCGTATAACAGATCCTTTTCGAAGGTTGAGGTAAACAATTTCCGAAGGTTTCTTGGTTATGTGTTGAAGGATGGATACAACTGGATGTAGGAATTGTTAGTTTGGGTGAGATATTATGCTTCCCCTGTATCCCCAACACATGATTGCATAACTAGAAAGTTTCAGGAGTTTATAAGTGGGAATTCAAGTATATCATAGGACATCCTTCCAACAGACACATGATATGACATGGGGTCTATCTTATGTTTGTTTCTGGCTTATTCTGCAAGCCAAACCTTTGTTTTGCTTTAAGTTGTGGTATTCGAGTTGCTTCAATGTCAAATGTTGATTCCATACCTTTCCTAAGTGGTGTTCTCATATTCCTATGTGAATACAAATCCTTCTTGATCTTCGAGTTTGCCATCTCAATTTCTTCTCAACCGGCGTGTTCCTCTTCAAGTGGATCCGATCATTTTCAACATCCGCAAGATCAATTCTAAGTTTTTTATCATCGATCTTTGTTTCATCTGTCCCATAGTTTCCTTTGTTTTCCCCCCCTCCCCCCCTTTTTTTTTAAGGACCTGGATCCCTTAATCAAGTACCCTTTTATTCATGTGAAGTCTCTTCATTTTTTTCAATCAATGTTCTTACTCGGTGTTTCTCATGAATATGCTCTACTAGTCCATCATTCTTCTTTATCTTCTCTTCCGGTGGATTCAAATCAAGCTTTCGGTTTTGATCATATCATTTTCATTGGTTCACATGCTTTCCATGTTCGAAGTTCTTATCGAAGACTCTCTTATTTATTCACCTCTTGCTATTCAATTGTTCCAGAGTGCTGAAGATATCTCAGAAGATTCGCGTTTCCATGGCTAATTCGTTTAAGCTATCTCGAGGTTGTTATCTCATTCAAGCCATTTAATTCAACCGGTGCAATCTCCCTTTCAAGTAATCAGTTCAACGGTGTTTCTCTTGAGTGGGCCCTAACCCACAGGTCTTTTCCCAGGACCTTGCCTGACTCTTCTAATCTTTCGGAGCTAGTCACAAATTCTTTTCAAAATTTTACGTAAGAATGAATTATCATCAGTCATATGTATTTCTCGAAGATCTGTCAAATTCTTTTCATCGTTGGCTCAACCTCTTCGTTTTTGATTCTCCTATAGTGTCTAAACAATTCTTGGTTGTGTTTCTCATCGTCATTCTTGGATTTTGAAGGCCGAAGAAGAGTTCCTTTTAAACCCTTTCCATTCTTCCAAAGAGGTGTAGTTCAAGCTTGATGCCATCCTTCCATAATTGTTTTTCGATCGTGAGAGTTCTTTTCACCCATCCGGAGCAATCCATGACTCTTTTCAGTTTGATTCTCCGGAGCCCATCATCTCAGAATTATTCATTCCAGCTTTCAGCTCTAGTTCTTGAATTCTTCCAGTGCATCATTCAAATATTCTCTAATTAGCTTGGGATCTCTTCGTTCACTTGTATCTAAATTCTCTCAAGTATCTTCGTTCTCTAATTCTTCCCAGTGTTTCTTTATATTTTCTTCGTTCATTTTCAATTCTTACGGTGGTCCGTTCAAGAGTTCCCTTCCTTGGTTATCACATCAATTCATTCATTGTTTCCAAATCCCACGGGTGGTTCCATCAATACCTTCCCAAGTTGGTGCTATATCTATCTTAATCCTTTCTACGAGAATAAGTAGTATGCCAAATCCGTTGCGTGTCATCAATTTAATTGGTGAAGGATGCGCATAACATAATTCTTATTCTTGTTTCATCTGAGTAATTGATTCATTCTTCCGGAGTTTGTTCACGATGAAGTAATTCTCGGTTTCAATTGTTTCATCTTTTATTTTCCCGGAGTTCCAATCTCTCATCATCATGAAGATCCATCTAAATCATTGCAAGGCTTCAATCTCATTCTTTTCATCCTTCACTTCTTTTTGATCATCCTTTTATTACCGGAGTTCTTCATGGAGGCTCTACATGATGGTTCGTCAAGGCTTTCTTTCATTCTTCAATTCTTCTTCAAGATTTCTCTTGGAGTTAAGATCTGCCAAGCTATACTCAAAATTAAACATGGTGGTCAACACATGTATTGTTTTGAGGAGTTCAAGCATTCTTAATCTTGCATTCCGAAATGCAATTCTTTCATATCTCATCTTTTGAGGTGGTGTTATGTCATTGTTGATAATTTTCCTTCGGGTTTCATGATTCACAAGTTTTCAAAGAGTGACATATTTAAATCCATCATTTTCTCTTCGCTCAAGAGATCTTTTCAACCAATCAATCCTTTTGTTGGTGCTATCCTAGAAAAATTCACCTAAAGCCTTCCATTGGGAATGTTGCTCCTTGTGGTGATTGCATATGATCCAAGTTTTCTTATCACCTCGATGGAAGATGCTTTCTATCTTTTCTAGCTCTCAATCCAATCTATCGTTTCCATTAGTGGCAGAATTTCACCTCAATTTTGAGATGTTTTTCATAAGCCCACAATAAGCTTACTCTTTTCATTGTTAGTTTTCCAACAACTCCCTTCAACCCTTCATAAGAGTGCTCTCTCAAGTTCAGTTGTGAGAGATGTTGGTTCTCTCATCTCCGTTCTTTTCATTTCATTCTTACATTCGTTCCAAAGGCATTGTGATGTTGCTCTCTTTGACCCATCATCTCATTTTGTAATATCATGTTCCTTTCCTTGCTTATCCGTTTAACCGGAGTGTTGTGTCATCTCTTCAAGTTCTTTTCATCTTATCAAGTCTTGCATTCTCTTTTCAAATGGAGTGTTTTTCGAATTTGTTCTTCCTTGTTTCTCGTTTATCTCGTTTCAACCAGAGTGGTTTCAATTCCTTCTTGTCCAATGTGTTCGCCATTCACTAGCTTTGCAACCTACAAGGTTCTAGTAATGTTCCTTGTTCCCCTTTTCTAACGGAGTGTTTTCAACTTTGCTCATCTTCATTGTATTCTTTCTTTCAATTTGTTCAACCTCTCAAGGTTCGTGGTTTCACTCATTTGTCAAAGAAGCAACTTAGTTTTACCTCTTCTCTTCCTCTTCTGTTTCCCTCCGGTGCCATCCTAGATCTCGGGACGAGATCCTCTTGTAGTGGTGGAGTGTTGTAACGCCCCGAGACCAATGTGCCAGGTGTCTTCTAGTTATTCGTTGTTGTTGCCGCGTATTTCGCTTGCGTGTTGCATCTTGCCATGTCATCATCCGCATTGCATCTGCATGTTTTTGAAACTTGCATTCGCCCGAGTCTCCCAGTTCCTTCCGTTGTCCGTTCCGAGCCCAGACACACTTGCACGCGCCCACGGCATGTCCGAAATAGTATTTTTATAGGTGTCTGGAAAATGTTCTCGGAATGGGTTGAAATTTGGCACGCGATGTTGTTATGTTGTCAGTATGCCTCCTGCCAAGTTTCATCGCATTGGGAGTCCGTTTGACGCCCCAACGGATAACTATATCGGCATTATAGTCGGTCTAACGTCGGACGTTTTCGGTCTCCAAAAACCGTCATCGGGCTGCACTCTTTCTCCTCTCTCCTCTCAGCCCAAGCCATCCTACACAGCCCTTTAACCCACCTGCCTATCCCCTCCACTCCGGACCATCCGATGGCGATCGAACGACTCCGAAACGGAGCAAAACCCCCAATCCTAGCTCCTTTTGCTATATATGGACACCCCCTAGTCCATTTTGGCGTTCTTCCACCCTCCTCCTCATTTTCCGCGCAGCCCCAGCCTCCAACCGTCACTTGATGCCGTCAGATCCGCTCCGCCGCCGCCACTTGGCCTCCTCCAGTGCCGCCACCTCACCGTCGCCACATGGCGCCGCCCCAGTGGGTAGCGTCGCCGCCCCGCCCAACCAGATGAGGCCACGTCGCACCTGCTTCCCCCACTCCGCCGTGGCCTTGCTGGCCCATCCGCGGCTCGGACCGGGCCGATCTGGACCCGAGGATCCCGCACCGCCGCCCGTACGCTGCAGGAGCGCCCTGCTCCCCATGCTGAGCTCCGCCCCGAGCTGCATCGCCTGCGACCCGCCGCCTCCACCCCGTCGCTCGCCGGAGACCAAGGTCACCGGAGGCCGCAACCACCTCTTCGGCCAGAAGGTCTACAACTCAGTACCTCTCCTCGTCCTCACCCTGGTTTTCCCCTGGACCTCTCTGATCCCCGCGTCGCATCAGCTGCAGGTCGCCGCCGCCATGGTCGACCCGCGTCGGTGCTTGTTCCGGCCGTCCCCGCAGCGGATCCGGTGAGCCGCCGCCCCGATCCGTTTCCTCCATCCGTCCCTGACCTCATCTCCGGCTCATCCCATGCCTTGGACCTCGCCGTTCGCGCCAAACCTCCGTCGTCGTCCTGCCTTGTTCGGTGCTGCATCGCCGCGCCTCCAGCGCCCATTGACCGCGGCCCGCCCGCGTGGGCCAGCGCCTTCACCGCGTCCCAGCCAGCGCCCTGCCGGCCCAGCCTCCCCTCCAGCCACGCGTGCTTCTGGCCTGTCGAGCCCTATGTGAGCAGCTCCCAGTCCCTCCAGATTCGGCCCATATCTTTCTTCCCCTGCCTGCGATTTTAGTTTTTTTCCAGAGACAACATTTTTTACAGAAAAAGCCCTTGCACTTCATGCATATTCTAACTCCACAACCGTGCATCGGAATTAAACAAACTCTATATGAAAAATGCTTAGAATTTTTTCTAGTTTCATAATTTCCAACTTTCATGCATGTTTAAAATGCTTAAATTGTTGTTTGTTTAAATTTGTTCAAATGCCATGTTAAAATGATTTAATTCATAACTTAATAATCGTAGCTCCAAATTTAATAAACTTTATATGTAAATGGGGTAGAAAAATGCATAGGTTATCATGGTGTACTTTATTTGCATGTTTAACAACTCCAAAATATGGTTTAGGGCAGAACAGTACCAAATCTAATATATGCTCATGAGGATTTTTCCGGACTTGTTGCTTGTTGTTCCGGCCTCATTTAAACTTGCCTAGATAGGTAGTTTTCATTTGCTTCACCCCTTGCCATGTTAATCAACATTTAATATTGTTGGGTACATAAACAAGATCGAACTAAATAACTTGAATGTGGTGTTCCGTCAATATGCAACTCGTTGCATATTAAGCTCCACTTAACTTGTAGTTTTGCTTATGCACTTTGCCATGCCATGCCTCTTTAAACCGGACATGCATCATACTTGGTTGTGCATCAGGCCATGTTCATGTGATGGTTGTTTACTATGTTGCTTGCTTCTTTCCGAGTTGCTTCTCTCGTTAGCTTCGGTTTCGTTCTGGAGTTGTGAGGATTCGTTCGACTTCGTCCGTTTGTCTTCTTCACGGACTCGTTCTTCTTCGTTGCGGGATTTCAGGCAAGATGACCATACCCTCAAAATCACTTCTATATTTGCTTGCTAGTTGTTCACTCTATTGCTATGCTGCGATACCTACCACTTGCTATATGATGCCTCCCATCTTGCCATGTCAAGCCTCTAACCCACCTTCCTAGCAAACCATTGTTTGGCTATATTACCGCTTTTGCTCAGCCCCTCTTATAGCTTTGCTAGTTGCAGGTGAAGATGAAGTTTGTTCCTTGTTGGAACATGGATATGTTAGGATATCACAATATCTATTATGTTCATTAATGCATCTATATACTTGGTAAAGGGTGGAAGGCTCGGCCTTATGCCTGGTGTTTTGTTCCACTCTTGCCGCCCTAGTTTCCATCATACCGGTGTTATGTTCCTTGATTTTGCGTTCCTTATGCGGTTAGGTGTTATGGGAACCCCTTGACAGTTCGCTTTGAATAAAACTCCTCCAGCAAGGCCCAACCTTGGTTTTACATTTACCTAACAACCTATTACCCTTCCCTTGGGTCGGCCAACCCAAGGGTCATCTTTATTTTAACCCCCCGGGCCGTGCTTCTCTAAGTGTTGGTCCGAACCGGGCAGCCTGCGGGGCCACCTCGGGGCAACTCGAGGGCTGGTTTTACTTGTAGCTTAACCTATTTGGTGTTGCCCTGAGAACGAGATATGTGCAGCTCCTATCGGGATTGTCGGAACATCGGGCGGCTTTGCTGGTCTTGTTTTACCATTGTCGAAATGTCTTGTAACCGGGATTCCGAGTCTGATCGGGTCTTCCCGGGAGAAGGAATATCCTTCGTTGACCGTGAGAGCTTGTGATGGGCTAAGTTGGGACACCCCTGCAGGGTTTGAACTTTCGAAAGCCATGCCCGCGGTTATGGGCAGATGGGGATTTGTTAATATCCGGTTGTAGAAAACTTGACACTTAACTTAATTAAAATGAATCAACCGCGTGTGTAGCCATGATGGTCTCTTCTCGGCGGAGTCCGGGAAGTGAACACGGTTCTTGTGTTATGCTTGAACGTAAGTAGTTTCAGGATCACTTCTAGTTCACGACCATTCCGTTGCTTCTCTTCTCGCTCTTATTTGCGTATGTTAGCCACCATATATGCTTAGTGCTTGCTGCAGCTCCATGTCACTACCCTTTCCTACCCATAAGCTTAAATAGTCTTGATCTCGCGGGTGTGAGATTGCTGAGTCCTCATGACTCACAGATACTTCCAAACAGTTGTAGGTGCCGATGATACCAGCGCAGGTGACGCAACCAAGCTCAAGTGGGAGCTCGATGAAGATCTTGTTCATTGTTTTGGGTCTTTTCGGTTGACCAGTAGCGGAGCCCAGTTGGGACGATCGGGGATCTAGCATTTGGGGTTGTTTTCTTTTATTTTGGTTCCGTAGTCGGACATTTGATTGTACCTTGGATGATGTATGATTTATTCATGTATTGTGTGAAGTGGCAATTGTAAGCCAACTCTTTATCCCTTTCTTATTCAGTACATGGGATGTGTAAAGATTACCCCTCTTGCGACATACCTACCATGCGGCTATGCCTCTAAGTTGTGCCTCGACACGTGGGAGATATAGCCGCATTGTGGGTGTTACATGTTTGGATTGTGACTGTGTTTGTCTTATGTTGCCACATTATTTTTCCCACACTTGCCACACTTGCCTAACTTGAGTTGGTCAAATTGGTAGACACACTTTGTCTTGCCTAAGGGAATCTTGCCACAATTTTTGTGTCTATGACATGTGGGGTTCACTGCTAAAAAAAAATTCTTGTCTTAGGTGTGGCTAATAAAAAAGACTTATACTTAGGAACGGAGGGATTAGAAAATATAAATAATAATGCATGTTGGGGAAACCCACGTTTCCGATAATTTTAGCCATGGGCTTGTTCACAATTTTTTCGAGGGGGTGGTTGTTCATTTAATGGAGGGACTTGTACCAGACTTGAATGATACAAAGTGTGACCTAGCACACTATAACACCACTTGGAACAAGTGGGTAGCTATCTCAAAAAACAATCAACAACTAAAAAACAGCGACCTGGCACGTAGTACACAATTTTAAACGATTGTTTTGATGGAGTGAAAAAGGAAAACTACCCCACTACGTATATATAGGCCAGAGCCTCCGTGCTTGCTTGCTAGGGTTGCTCTATTCACACACTCTCATCCTCTCCAGATCTAAACAAGATAGGGGTGGTAACACTGTCTTTCTCCCTTCAAAAAACATTGTCTTTCTATCCTCACCGCTGATTATAGATCCGGACTTATCCCCCTCTGCCGGTGAAGGGGAGGAGGGGCATGGTTTAGGCCGTCGTCGACAGCGAGGGAGGAGACCCACAGCCGGCCGCACCGTTATCTCTGGCCGAGCGCCGGCACGGGAGGTCCTCCGATCCCTTCATCGTTGCCCTAGTGTGGGCAGATCCGGCCTCCCGCCGCCCACCTATCCACATCCCGACGACGTTCAGGTATATCTTCCTTCCAAACCGCCTTAGCTCTACTTCCCCAGCTCGCTACGTCGCTGCATGTGCATCATTTTCTACTCCCTCCGTTTCTTTTTAGTCCGCATATAAGGTTTGGTCAAAGTCAACCTTTGTAGAGTTTGACTAACTTTATATTAAAAAATATAAACATTCACAATATGAAATCAATATTATCAGATGCACCATGAAACATATTTTCATACTATATAATTTTAGTAGTGTAGATGTTCATATTTTTTATATAAATTTGTTCAAACTTTGTGTAGTTTGACTTTGACCAAATCTTATATGCGGAGTAAAAAGAAACGGAGGGAGTACCTCTCAGCCCCTCTTGATCGGATGGTCCAACGTCACCTATTTTTTTCTTCTATTGTTAGAGGTAAAGCTACTTCATGGAGTCGAATCTTGTACTTGGTTCAAACAAGAAATAAAGTGGGGGTGGGGGAATTTAGTATGTACATCGGACATGGTACAAACAAGAAGGAAAGGGGGTGAAAGTAGTACAGACTGGTCATCCAACTGGTCTCTTGGTCGAAAAGGGAAATATTGGGGTAATGCTGTACACAGTGGTATGACCAGGACTAGATTTGCTATCCACACATAGGAGTAGATGGCTAGAGTGAACAAAAATGGGACCAACCCAGATATGTTTCTTGGATGTTTGTTTCTCGGGGCAACAAACTCTGAATCACCACTTTATGCCCTGTTTAGGTACATGGTGCTGGACTGCTGGTGCACCCACTGTCCCATGCCCTTATACCAAATGTTCAGCTGTTCTTAATCTAATGCCCCTGGTAAAATGAAGCCATGCCACTGTTATAAGCCATGACAAGTTTAGCCAAATGTTTTTGCTTGTAATTGTTTGAGACTTTGACTGTTTCCATTGTAGCTTTTTGTGCAAACAGGGATATCCATTTCACCAGGTTGCTGTTGTGACCTTTTGGTGCACTACAAAAAACACTTCTTAAAAGAAGTGACTTTTGTGCTGTTTAACTGGAATGTCAGAATGGAATAGTTGATTCATTTTGGTGGAACTGCACAAAGGAAGATATGTGTTCCAATCCTCATCATCCATATTGACGCCATAACCTTCCTTTAGGTAAGAATGATATTTAATGCATGTGTTCATCTCTATTTTGCGAATCCCATGAGAAAATAATGCTATTGTTTACTGGTACACTTGTACTCCCTCACTGAAAAACCCAATTCAGAAATAGAAGGCCAATCATGTACTTGGTTTCACCAACTGGTGAGGAGAAAGAGAAACAGAGGATGAAGAGGAAGAAGAAGAATAAGAATAAACAGTGCCAAGGTGATCTTGCTGAAGCCAGAGGCCTCAGTCGAGACCATTCAAGGGCTCCGGCAACGTCTACCTTACATGTGAGACGATCCTGTGCAAACAGGGATCATGTTGTGCCAATCATACATTTTAGTGGAACTACACAAGACAATACAATGAACTGTATCGCAGCCAGTGCTTTAACTCTGCTGGAAGTTCTTGTAATCTTTCGATATAATCTCAGCACTGGTAAACAAAAGTGATTTCAACCATACATTTGAAGTGCACAAAAATATACACTATTGAGTGATTCCAATGAGTGCTTTATCATTTCTTATGGGACTACATGAATAAGATTTTTTCCTCAGGTTTGTACCGGCCTAAGGCCTTCATCCATATTAGTTTGTTGTCATCTCTATTTGTATCGTGCTACTGTCATGAGAAACTCTGTTATCTTTGCACGTTAAAGTTTTGCAACCTATGATACATGGCAATGCTTTGAGTGTTGAGCTAATTGGCACTGATTAAATAAACAAATACCTCTCTTTAAGCAAGACTACTATGTTGCTAACTTTACCCATTAAGATAATGAGGGTGCTTCTATTTGTTAGTGTATGTTTCATCAACTAGTCCCACTATTACAGTAATCTCACTCTCTCAATATATGTGCCAACAGGGATGCTCGATTTTGGTGGAACTGCACAAAAACTTTGGGTGTTTCATTGCCTCGACAGCTTCCTTCCTTTCCTGCCAGTCGCCAATCTGGGCTTGCATTCTTCCTTTGCTGTCAGTCGCTTGGCTTATCTTGGCTTCCAGTAAAAGGAAATAGTAATTGATATGCTACCTCACACAAGTTGGTACCGGTCTTTATCCTGATTATTGTGCTTGCCATATGCATTGGTAATTTGGTATTGTGCTACTGTTTGCTGATTTCATAAAGGAGTAACTTGGAGCCTGAACTCACAGGCAAATCATTACATTGGGTGATTTCAGTAGAACTGCACAAAAAGATCAGATGGACAGGTACTTATGATGCTGCTATGTACTCCAAAGTTCACTCAGACAAGCATCGATGTTGACAAGAAGAAGTGCTTATATTCATTCGAGTATCAACCGGCGTCAACCAGTTGTCAAACTCCAAGTATTAGGAGAGTGAACGCCAAAAATATTGCTTGGTGCATAGCCTAGAAAAACACAGTCCAGTCTTTGGTCCCAACTTGTGCCTTTTGGTTATCGGCAGATATGGTAGCGAACTGTATGGCATGGAGTCTAAAGATTCCAGACAAGTTGGTTGATGCGTATATTCATCTGGCACTTAATCAGTCTGCACGCTATGGATGCTCCATTTCAGTTGAACTGCACAAAAAATTTGGGTGGTTCATTTTCTCAACCGCCTCCTTTCTCGTCTGCAATGTAGAATTTTGGCGAGCTACATGACCAAGATGAGCCAGTAAACTAGTTGGATGAAAGTAGTGGCCAAGTTGCTCAAACCTCCCTTGGCATGAGGCCACTATTTGAGGATAAACCTACAAGCAAAGTTCAGATTGTCTGTGCTGCCTCTTATGTACTCGAAAGTTTACTCGTACAAGCACTAATTTTAGCAAGAAGTACCTCCGACTGAACACCATTTACCAGTCTGCAATGTAGAATTTTGGCGAGCTACAGGACCAAGATGAGCCAGTAAACTAGTTGGATGAAAGTAGTGGCCAAGTTTCTCAAACCTCCCTCAGCATGAGGCCACTATTTGAGGATAAACCTACAAGCAAAGTTCAGATTGTATGTGCTGCCTCTTATGTACTCGAAAGTTTACTCGTACAAGCATTAATTTTAGCAAGAAGTACCTCCGACTGAACACCATTTACCAGTCTGTACCCTAGGTAATTAAAGTTTGTCCATGGATCATATTGGCTGTGATCTCAATCATTTGGATGCATAAACATACTGAACATGTGTATATCTGAATCTTTTTGTGAATTATCTATGAATATTGTTGTGTGATCTATCAATCATTTGGATCCATAGACATGCTGAACTTGTGTATATATGAATCTTTTGAGTTGTTGATAGTGAATGTTGGCTATGAATTTGAACGTGTCCTGTGAACCTGAGTTTGATACAAATGTTTACCTTTTCTGTTGTACTTGTGTGTGAACTTGTTAGTATGCCTACTGTGGGGTATGTGACGTGTGGGTGTCAATGGCACACCTTCTTCCCGAGAAGAATTGCACCTGCTTTGTTAGGGTAGCAACGGCGCATCAGCACTTTTTAATCTTTTTGCTCTGTCTTGCCCCTCCCCCGCTCAACCCTTGTCGTAATGTTTTTGGCCTCAAAACAAACATAGTACTGCGTTGTTTTTGGGGCTTGATGAAAAATCGAGTGCTGGTTTCTGTAGGTTGGCCCACCCAGCAAATGGTGTGCTGGTCCACCATGGACTGGGAGGCTAAAAATACAAGTTGTATGGTGTAGAGGCAAGTAAAAAAACGCCATCGAGAGCCATCCACTGAAGAAAAAAAATCACTGCCGATGTGCTTCTTCAGTCGTGCCGCCGACCCCCTCTTTAATCCAGTTCGCTCGGGGATCTGGTATCATTTTTTTCCAGAGGGTGAACAAGTATCAGCTAGGCCTAGGTTTTGTATTTCAACATGCGTAGCCCACGACATACGGTGACAATGGTTTCAACTTATTTTTTGAGGTCCATACCGGCCTATGGGCTTTTTCTTAAAGATCAGCAGCCCAATGCATTTTTTTAACCACATTATATATATTTATATTATTACTATTATCGTATATTTTATAGAGACTTATATATACATTATAAAAACATCCCACATGTTATTAACTTATAAAATTAAATGTTTAACAGAAGTTGGCAAGGAAAATCCTGGTTGTTTTTGACTCACGGGCAAGGAAAATCCTGGTGATTGCGTACAAAAGCTTGCGAAGATTTTAAGGACCAACGTAATAATAACGCGCTCATTTTTATTCTGAGCAATAACTCGCTAATTTGTTAATTAAGTATATAAAAAATGTGCCTCTCCCTGTTTATTTTTTGATATTAATTGCTCCTTCTAACATAACATTATATATATAACGAGCCCAGCTAATTCGTGTATTTGAAGGAAGTGCAAATGGGCTAGGATTCCTTAGAAAATATAAATGGGCTGCGTTGACGTGAAATTATTTGTTCACCCAACCCAGTAAATGGACTATACATTCTAGAAAACATGGGTTAAATATATGCCACATTTTTGTAGGCTGACATGTGGGCCGATAGGTCGAAGCCTACGCAGGGCATTGTCAACTTGGTCAACAAATGATTATGACATTCACAGCCATTGGATTTATATCCAACGGCAGGCATGCACCTTCAATCTCTCGTCTTCTTCCTCCAGCGTTACGGGGACCGCCTGGTCCGGCCTCCGGCGGCTAGGAGCTCTGCTTAGCACGCATCGCTGCGAAGCGCTACCCCACCGCCGGCCAGGCTATCCCTCCACCCCTCCACACCTCCTGTTATTCTCCATCGACTGTAGCCCCACGCCGCACCAGAACCAGTTATAACCCTTCTCCTCCTCTCAATCTGCGACTCCACTACCACGTCTTCCCATCTCCGAGTCGTTCCCGTCCGGGGCCTCCCCGTCGTCCACCGCCTCGGTGCGGCATGGTCAACAAACGAGAGTCATTGGAAGAGGACTGTACGTGGAGAGCCTGGCGGCTGGGACCCACAAGGTCCATGGTCGCACGCATGGAAAGTTCCTCCTTATTAAGCTAAAAAAATGTTTCCTCCACCTGACAGCTGGGACCCACCGGCTGTATCTTCGCACGGAAGGAAGTGCCTCCTTGTTATGCGAAAAAAATATTCCTCCCATTGACAGCTGGGACCCGTCAGATTTGGTGGCTGACTTATGGGCCTACTAAGCGGACGTGTACGCAGGGCTTTGTCAACTTAATCAACAAATGATTCTAGCAGCTGGACCGTTGGATGTTAATCCAATAACCATGCTCCTTCTTCAACCTCTGTTCTTGCTCCTGTCTCCCGTGGGCGGCACCGCAGCTGTGCTGCCGCGCACCCGAACCAGTCAAGTTTCCCACTCCTCTCCATCTGCGACTCCACTGCCCCGTCTTCCCCATCTTCGGGTCGTTCCAATCTGGGGCCTCGCCGTCATCCACCAGCCTTGGTGCGCTCGGCACGGTGTGGTCAACGTGGTGAACAACCAAGAGTCATCGGAAGATGACTGTACGTGAGAGACTGATAGTGGGGACGCACCACGCCCATGGACGCATGCATGCAACGGAACGCGGCGTGGTCAACATGGTCAAGGAACGACTTCCATCGGAAGTGTACTGTACGTGGAGAGGCTGACAGCTGGGTCCACGGCCGCAACAAGGAAGTGCCTCCTTAGTATGCGGAAAATAATGATTCCTCCACCTCATAGCAGGGACCCATCGGACGGGCCACTGCATTTTGTGAAAAAAACGTTTTCCCCCTAACTGCTGGGACCCATCGGACGGGCCATCGTATTTCGTGAAAAAAATGTTCCCCCCGCTGTCAGCTCGGACCCACCGGAAGTGCCTCCTTATTACACATAAAAAATTGAATACTCCCCCTACTAGCTGGGACCCACCTTGGTGGGAGGCTGACTTGTGGGCCTACTAAGTTGACGGGGACGGAGGGCTTTGTCAACTTAGTCAATATGAACGATTCTAGCTCCAGTGACCGTATGATGTCCATCCAACGGCCGTAGTGCTTCTTCAACCTCTGGTCTTCTTGCTCCAGCCGCCCAAACCAGCGCCGGTCGTGCCGCATGCTCCTGCCTCCCGTGGCCGGCTGTGATGCCGCGGAGGCCTCACCGCCCCTACTACTCCCACCGCTGGCCAGGCCATCCCTCCACTCACCCACACCCCCTGTTATTCTGCGGCGACGGCAGCCTCACACCGTAGCCGAACCAGTGAACCCTCATACTCCTCTACGCGTGGGCATCCACTGACACGCCTTCCCCGGCTCCGCGTCATCCCCTTCCTAGGCCTCGCCGTCGTCCACCGCCCTGGTGCTCTCGGTGCGGCGTGGTCAACGTGGTCAAGGAACGGCTTCCATCGGATGTGGACTGTACGTGGAGAGGCTGACAGCTGGGTCCACGGCCGTAGCAAGGAAGTGCCTCCTTATTACGCGGGAAATAATGATTCCTCCACATCACAACAGGGACCCACCAGACAGGCAACCATATTTCGCGAAAAAACGTTTCCCCCCTGACTGCTGGGACCTACCAGTTACATCTTCCCATGCAAGGAAGTGCGTCTAGGCAAAAAAATGATTTGCCCCTGACTACTGGGACCCACCAGCTATATCTTCGCACGCAAGGAAGTGCGTGACAGTCGGGACCCACCTGGTCGAAGCGTACGCAGCATTGTCATTCTAGTCGCGAACGTGTATGTACATACTAGTCGATGTAGAGCGCGCACGTGTCGTAGTAGAGGCACACATGTAGCATGTACACGTACGTACGACGGCCAGTGTGCAAGAAAGGAAATATGGCCACGTATGTACATACGGGCGGGGTCTCAAACGCCTACTCGCGCATACGTACGGCCAGGGCTCGTGTATATGGCTGGGTCGGAACGGAGATACTACGTCGTCATCGTGTTCATGGGGAGCCCACCGGCTGGGTCGGAATGGAATGCGTCGTCGTGTTCATCGGGAGGGCTTGGACAGAACAGCCGATGGAAACGAGGCCTGGCATACCGCAGAACGGAGGAAACGACCTTGTGTTCCACCGGCCACGTCCGAAACAGGATCCTGTTCATCAGGAGGGGTCTGGCGTACTGCAAAACGGAGGAAACAGACTTGTGTTGGACCTCCTACGGTCGAAACGGGGTCCTGTTGATCGGGAGGGGTGTGGCGTACCGCAAAACGGAGGAAACAGACTTGTGTTGGAGTGCTATGGTCGAAACGGGGGTCCTGTTCATCAGGAGGGGTGTGGCATACCACAAAACGGGACTCCATGGGATACTGTTCAACTCCACCATCGACCCCCTCTAGCCTCCACGGGCTCCTGTTCATCCACCATTGACCTCCTCCAGCCTCCACCTGCGACTGTTCATCCACGGGCTCCTGTTCATCCAGCCTCCACCGCGCGCTACTCCACCGGCTACTGTTCAACTAGCCCTCTCCACGGGCGCCTATTCAACCACCCCTCCCGGGCTACTGTTCATCCAGCCCTCCACTGTCTACTGTTCATCCAGCCCTCCACGGGGTGGTCCTATTCATCCAGCCCTCCACGGGGTCCTGTTCATCCAGCCCCAACCGGCTCGATCGATAGGGGTCTTGTTCATCCAGAGGCAATTCCACAGGGTACTGTTCCTCCACCCCCACCGGGAACTGTTCATCCAAACCCCCCAACAACGCTCACTATTCATCCAGAGGCAGCATCGATCGGCTTCAGTTAGCGGCAGTAGCGAAGGAATCGCTCGATCGCGTTTAGTTAACAGCCATCGATCGATCGCTCGGGTTCAGTAACGCGTAGCCTGCAGTGCAATCACTCGGGTTCAGTTAGAGCCCAATGCCTCACACCCACGCGCGTGCATGTACGAGAGAAATGCGCAAACCTCCGTGCATCTCTCGGCCCCGACCACCCACCATAACCGGGAACACCCCGATATTTTCCTCGCCCTCGCTTCTAGCACGGTTTTTTCCGTCATGGACGGCCCAAAGAATGTCATGCAGCTGCGTCTCCGGCCCGCCCAGGATGAAAAGCCCATTTTCTATCATGATTTTTTGTCATAGAAGTAGGAGCCCACCACATCTATGATGATACCGGGTTTTGTCACAATTATCGTCATAGAAGAGTCATAAGTATGACAAAAAAAATTCATTCGGCCCAAAATGTCACGGATGTGTCTTTTTTGTAGTGCTAGGAGAAACCACTCAAACATGGCTAGCGCTCCCAGTTATTCCTCCCGCCCTCATGGCTCCGAAAAAGGCGATTGGGAGAGATGCCCAGTATCCCATGCCCAGCTGACCAAGCTCCAGGCGCAAGGCTTCCTTCCCCCTGCAGATCTAGTCCCGGTGCAAGCGGGATTAACTTCTTTTAGAGGCAGAGTCCTGGCGGAAAATTTCCCGAATCCTTCAGAAGGGGAGCGAGTGTGCTTCGTTTCCTTATTCTTGAGAGGCGTTAGATTTCCAATCCATCCTTTCCTCCAAGGTCTCCTGGAGTATTATGATCTCCAACTGCACAATCTCACGCCGGGCTCCATTCTGCACATCCCGGGCTTCGTCGCTCTTTGTGAGCTGTTCCTAGGCTGCGAGGCCCATTTGGAGTTATGAAGGAAATTGTTCTGCCTCGTCCCTCGCTCTCAAAAGGGATCCATATTCGAGGTGGGCGGCGCCGAGATATGGCGCATAGCCGGAACCGGATACCTGTCCGGCACGCCGAAGAAGGCGTCCGAGGACTGGCCCTCGGAGTGGTCTTATATTGAAGACGTTGCTCTCCCCGACCCAGTCCGAATGGGCCCTCCCAAATTTTCCAGCGCTCGACTGAAGAAACACCACAGCTAGTGCCCTCGGAGCCTTGAGGAGGAAGATAGTGCGGAAGTCAAGATGTTGATGGACAAGATAAAAATACTCGCCCAATCCGGACTATCCATGATTGAGGTAATGGCAGTTTCCATAACGTGAGGCGTCCAGACACTCCAATCCAGAGGACTCCCCATGTGGAAGTACAACGGGGAGGATGATACATCTCGCTATGGGCGCAAGGGTCCGGATGACTTTGCCGCCCTGGCCGCCATGCTGGTTGATCTTTATAAAGGGGAGAAAGAAGAATTCGCCCGCCTTAGGTGCCGAGACGGATTCTCCATGTACAACCCCCCTATCTGGGTAAGATTTCAATCCAAAATCTTTATTCAATCCTCATCTTAAGCTGCAACTAGTTGGACTCAAACCGACCATCTTTAACAGGAATGGCAGAAGCCCACCGCAGGGATCTATAGCCCTGCTCCATAGCCGGATAATCATATTCGGGACCTAGACCCCGGATTTGAGGAGGATCCAGATATATTTGTAGAGCTTAAGGAGGGGGTCTTCAATCAGGCGAGCTACAATGGCACAAAAGTAGCCATTGTAGCCGATTACCCCGGTTTCCTGCCGTCTTCCCATGTAAGTGCCCAGGGAGCATCTCCTCCAAATGGGCCTCCTCATTATGCCTCATCCACCGCACTGTCTCGTGCTCCAAAGGGGAGGCGCTCGACACGCCATGCTGCACTAGAGGCGTCTCATAAGAGAGCGGTGCCTGCGCCAGGTGGGTCTTCGAAGAGGAAGGCAAATGACAACACGACCGAGCCTTCATCAAAGAGGTATGGATTCGAATACGCCCCCTGGCAGTCACATCGAACTGCGACATTGTCTGCTGTGTTTTATCAGGAAGAGTGTTTGCCGGACTATGCCCGGGGATCCTGCCGGTCACGCCTCTACTAACCAGGTTCCAGACCCTGCCTCTAGGGCGGGGGCAGATATGGGAGTGACGCCGGATTGTCCTCCTTCAGAGGATTTAGATGATGTGTCCGTCACGAACTCTGAAGTAGAGAGCGCCATGAATCATTGGCGACGGAGGGCCTCTCTTTGCGACCCCAGCTTTACTAAAGAGGCGTTCAATGCCTTCAGCTCGGCGGATGCATACATCCGAGCTGCTTGGGACGGGCTTGCTAGAGCCACTCACCAGTATTTGAAAGATATGCGGGTAAGTATGCATTGTATAGATCTGGTAACCATATACCAGTAGCCCCCGAGACTTGAAGCAGTTGAAACAACTGATTTAAGGATCATTGTATAATCAGGCACTCACGGAGAAGAACAACATGCTATCTCAGGAGCTGGATGATAACCCACAAGTATAGGGGATCGCAACAGTTTTCGAGGGTAGAGTATTCAACCCAAATTTATTGATTCGACACAAGGGAGACAAATAATATTCTCAAGTATTAAGAGTTGAGTTGTCAATTCAACCACACCTGAAAGACATAATATCTGCAGCAAAGTATTTAGTAGCAAAGTAATATGGAAGTAACGGTAACGGTGGCAAAAGTAACAGTATTGGTTTTGTAGTGATTGTAATAGTGGCAACGAAAAAGTAACTAAGCAAAGATCAATATGTGAAAAGCTCATAGGCATTGGATCAGTGATGGATAATTATGTCAGATGCGATTCCTCATGCAATAGTTATAACATAGCGTGTGCTACCTCTTGAGCACTGCGTTGGTTTTCCCTTGAAGAGGAAAGGGTGATGCAGTAGAGCAGCGTAAGTATTTCCCTCAGTTTTTGAGAACCAAGGTATCAATCCAGTAGGAGACCACGCGCGAGTCACCTCGCACCTACACAGACAAATAAGAACCTCGCAACCAACGTGATAAAGGGGTTGTCAATCCCTTCACGGCCACTTGCAAGAGTGAGATCTGATAGAGATAATAATAATAAGATAAATATTTTTGGTATTTTTATGATATAGGTTGAAAGTAAAGTTTGCAAAATAAAGTAGATGGGAAACTTGTACGATGGAGAATAGACCCGGGGGCCATAGGTTTCACTAGTGGCTTCTCTCAATAAAGCATAAGTATTATGGTGGGTGAACAAATTACTGTCGAGCAATTGATAGAAAAGCGAATAATTATGAGAATATCTAGGTATGATCATGTATATAGGCATCACGTCCGCATCAAGTAGACCGAAACGATTCTGCATCTACTACTATTACTCCACACACCGACCGCTATCCAGCATGCATGTAGAGTATTAAGTTCATAAGAACAGAGTAACGCCTTAAGCAAGATGACATGATGTAGAGGGATAAACTCATGCAATATGATATAAACCCCATCTTTTTATCCTCGATGGCAACAATACAATACGTGTCGTTTCCCTTTCTGTCACTGGGATCGAGCACCGCAAGATTGAACCCAAAGCTAAGCACTTCTCCCATTGCAAGAAAGATCAATCTAGTAGGCCAAACCAAACTGATAATTCAAAGAGACTTGCAAAGGTAAACCAATCATACATAAAAGAATTAAGAGAAGATTCAAATATTGTTCATAGATAAACTTGATCATAAACTCACAATTCATCGGATCTTGACAAACACACCGCAAAAGAAGATTACATCGAATAGATCTCCAAGAGAATCGATGAGAACTTTGTATTGAGATCCAAAGAGAGAGATGAAGCCATATAGCTACCAGCTATGGACCCAAAGGTCTGAAATAAACTACTCACACATCATTGGAGGGGCCATGGAGTTGATGTAGAGGCCCTCCGTGATCAATGCCCCCTCCGGTGGAGCTCCGAAAAAGGCCCCAAGATGGGATCTCTTGGGTACAGAAGGTTGCGGCGGTGGAATTAGGTTTTCATGGTGCTCCGTATCGTAAACCGCGATGAATCCTTCTCCCTAGTTTTTTTCTCCCCGAACGTGAATATATAGAGTTGGAGTTGAGGTCGATGGAGCATCAGGGCCCACGAGGCAGGGGCGCGCCCCCACCCTCGTGGACAGGGTGTGGGCCCCCTGACATTGATTCTTTCGTCAGCATTTTTTATATATTCCAGAAATATTCTCCGTGAAGTTTCAGGTCATTCCGAGAACTTTTATTTCTGCACAAAAATAACACCATGGCAATTCTGCTGAAAACAGCGCCAGTCCGGGTTAGTTCCATTCAAATCATGCAAGTTAGAGTCCAAAACAAGGGCAAAAGTGTTTGGAAAAGTAGATACGATGGAGACGTATCAACTCCCCCAAGCTTAAACCTTTGCTTGTCCTCAAGCAATTCAGTTGATAAACTGAAAGTGATAAAGAAAAACTTTTACAAACTCTGTTTTCTATTGTTGTTGTAAATATGTAAAGCCTGCATTCAAGTTTTTAGCAAAGGTTATGAACTAACCATATTCACAATAACATTTAGGTCTCATGTTTACTCATATCAATGACATAATCAACTAGTGAGCAATAATAGTAAATCTCGGATGACAACACTTTCTCAAAACAATCATAATATGATATAACAAGATGGTATCTCGCTAGCCCTTTCTGAAACCGCAAAACATAAATGCAGAGCACCTTTAAAGTTCAAGGACTGACTAAACATTGTAATTCATGGTAAAAGAGATCCAGTCACAGTCATACTCAATGTAAACTAATAATTATACATCCAAATGACAGCGGTACTGTCCAACTGGTGCTTTTTAATAAGAGGATGATGACTCCACATAAAAGTAAATTGATAGGCCCTTCGCAGAGGGAAGCAGGGATTTGTAGAGGTGCCAGAGCTCGATTTTTGAAATAGAGATAAATAATATTTTGAGTGGTATACTTTCATTGTCAACATAACAACCGAGAGATCTCGATATCTTCCATGCTACACACATTATAGGTGGTTCCCAAACAGAATGGTAAAGTTTATACTCCCCCTACCACCAACAAACATTAATCCATGGCTTGTCCGAAACAACGGGTGCCTCCAACTATCAAAAATCCTGGGAGGGTTTTGATTGCAATTAATTTAATGTAAGCATGGGACTGGGCATCTCGGTTACCAGCCATTTTCTCATGAATGAGGAGCGGAGTCCACTCCTCTTGAGAATAACCCACCTAGCATGGACGATATAGACAGCCCTAGTTGATACATGATCTATTCGAGCATACAAAGCAGAATTTCATTTGAAGGTTTGGAGTTTGGCACATACAAATTTACTTGGAACGGCAGGTAGATACCGCATATAGGAAGGTATGGTGGACTCATATGGAATAACTTTTTGGGGTTTATGGAAGTGGATGTACAAGTAGTATTCCCGCTTAGTACAAGTGAAGGCTAGAAAGAGACTGGGAAGCGACCAGCTAGAGGCGACAACAGTCATGAACATGCATTAAAATTAATCAACACTGAGTGCAAGCATGAGTATGCTATAATTTACCATGAACATAAATATCGTGGAGGCTATGTTGATTTGTTTCAACTACATGCGTGAACATGTGCCAAGTCAAGCCACTCGAATCGTTCAAAGGAGGATACCACCCTATCATACCACATCACAACCATTTTAATAGCATGTTGGCACGCAAGGTAAACCATTATAAACTCCTAGCTAATTAAGCATGTCATGAGCAACTATAATCTCTAATTATCATTGCAAACATGTTTCATTCATAATAGGCTGAATCAGGAACGATGAACTAATCATATTTACAAAAACAAGATAGGTTGAGTTCATACCAGCTTTTCTCATCTCAATCAGTCCATCATATATCGTCATTATTGCCTGTCACTTGCACAACCAAATAGTGTGGATAATAATAATAGTGCACATGTATTGGACTAAGCTAGAATCTGCAAGCATTCAATACAAGGGAGAAGACAAGGTAACATGGGCTCTTTGTTAGATCAACAATAATGCATATGAGAGCCACTCAACATTTTCATCATGGTCTTCTCCTCTCGATCCCCAAAGAAAAGAAAAGAAACAAACTATTTACACGGGAAAGCTCCCAACAAACAAAAGAAGAACGAGAAATCTTTTTGGGTTTTTTAATTATTACTACTATAGGCATGGAAAGTAAACTAGATAAAAGCTACAACTATTTTTTGGTTTTTCTTAAGGTTTTTCAAACACACAAGAAGAAAGCTTAAAAGGAAAATAAACTAGAATGGATAGTACAATGAAAAAGTATGAGCATCGACAACTGGCATGAGTGTGTGAACATGAATGTAATGTCAGTGAGAAATATGTACTCCCCCAAGCTTAGGCTTTTGGCCTAAGTTGGTCTATGGCCATGGCTGGCCTGGTGGATATCCGAAGTTGAAGCTGGGGTCATACTGAGATGCAACAGCTACTGCCTGAAGAGCTGCAGCTTGGAGGCGAGCTGCCTCCGTCCTCCTCTCGTACTCGTTCGCCTCCTACCTGGTTATAACATATCTCCTTTTTGCCTGAAAGTCAAAGAAAGTAGGAGCAGGGAGAGCAACATGGATGGTGCGTCGTCTGTCAAAGATTAGTCGGTACTGGAGGAACTGATCGTTCCTCTCAACAAACTGATGACAAACCATAGCATTATAATCTAGATAAGTAGGAGGAAATTCAATATCATTCTCATGTATGGGTATCTCAAGAAAATTAGCTACACAAGTTGCATAAATTCCACCAAATAAGTCTCCACTTAAACTATTAAGATGCAACCTACGTGCAACAATAGCCCCCAAGTTATATTGTTTATCACCCAATACCGCACTCTTGAGGACACTAAGATCTAGAACACACATGTGGCAAGCCTCATATTTACCGTTAATGCATCTACCCACGAAGAGAGCAAAATAATGTATGGCAGGAAAATGAATGCTCCCTATGGTAGCTTGTGTGATTTCCCTAGATTCCCCCATAGTAATACTAGCAAGAAAGTCTTTATATTCAGACTTGCGAGGTTCACTAACTCTAAGCTTCCAAACCTAACCTGGACCACGGTGGGCGCCAACTGACGGTGTCCTGGACTAGGGGGTACTCAACGCGTCATCTCCCGATCTGTTAGATTGGGCCGACGACCCCCATGGCCGTATACTCATGGGCCACTTCGGACAGCTGCCGCATACATGAAAGATTCCACAACACTTGGTGATCAACACAAGGACTCCCCCCCACCGGCGTATTCGGCTAGGACTCTTGTTATCCTAAGCCTTTGGTGCATTATATAAACCGAGGCCAGGCTAGTCGATAGAGAACACATACAAACAATCATACCATAGGCTAGCTTCTAGGGTTTAGCCTCTACGATCTCGTGATATATCAACTCTTGTAATACTCATATCATCAAGAACAATCAAGCAGGACGTAGGGTGTTACCTCCATCAAGAGGGCCCGAACCTGGGTAAACATCGTGTCCCCTGCTTCCTGTTACCATCCGCCTTAGACACACAGTTCGGGACCCCCTACCCAAGATCCGCCGGTTTTGACACAGACATTGGTGCTTTCATTGAGAGTTCCACTGTGTGATCGGCAAAAGGATCGATGGCTCGTCTGCAGGTCAACTGCGATGCCGGCATCGTCGTCGCCGGCTCGACTAGTCACCTTGGCTCGACCGAGGACCGTGCTCCATCTCCGATCGTCATGTTCGGACGAGGGCCTTCATCAACATCAACTCTGATCTCTATCAAGATCATGGAGAAACCATCCATGGAGCTCGGGGGCTCAACGTCAACATTGCCCTTGTGCGACCGTGCTATTTTTCCGAACAATGAACTTGTATCCGCTGCCACCACCTCTTAGAGCGTCGCTTTGACGATCCCTTTGGTGAAATTGTGCGTAATTGAGTCTACAACAACCATGCAAAATTCCGTCGAGTTCCGATGAAGGAATCTCCGGCAATCTACGATATACCGGAGCATTGTCAAATCTGGACGGGAATCTGGACGAGTTTATGGCGTGGTGTCCAGCTTCTAGCTCGGACGACCTTTGGAAGATCCAACCATTGATCGGTTGCGTAATTCTCATATCTACCGCTCCTCAAAATTTCAGCTCTATCCGACCGTCGAAACTTCGAGAACCTTCCGATTAGTGCATCACTTTTCAGATCTGTTTCCTGCGTGAATACGGATTCGACCCGAATTCATGTTTCTTTATGAACGTGATATGGGACAACCTTTTTAGAGGAATTCTCTTCTAGGTTATTGTGCGTTGTTTTTAAACACGTGCCCGTAAATTTTTAAGCCTCCCCTGAGGTCATCTTCATCATCATGCTGGTGTCAAACCAGTCCGGCAATATTGCTCCAAGGCTGCCAACCTGCGCTAGACACGTCGTCACTTTGTTGAGCCGAGCTCAACTTCTTCGGATCATCATCTCGGCAAGCCGAACAAGAGTCTGGCATCGCGAAGGATAAATCATCACCAACATCGCCGCCCCACGGATTACACGGAGCGGGCATATCAGCATCGCCGCAGGTCACTTCATCAAGCCGGCATTGACCACATCACGACCTGCATAGGCAGGGCCGCACTGTTGCTTCTTCAAGCTGGTGTGTCCATCCGCCGACCTACTTCAACTCATCGACTGACATCGAGGCTTCAACATCTCGGCTGGACCGGGGGCTTCATCACCTCTTCATCAACCTACTCCAGTGACTTTGGCGTCACCAGCCAAGCAGCTTCGTCACGATTAGCTGGACCGAGGGCTTTGCCTCGGCAAGCCAACCTTTGCCAGCATTGCCATGCCGTCGTTTTATCGCCCATCAAGCAATGGGTGTGCGGATCGAGTCCCAATTTTGGGAATCACCTTCCTCCAGATTGCTATAACAAATAAACCAGGTGCTATTAATTCTAGTATTTTTTGCTTCTTTGGGTTCATTTTTCCCAAGGAATTACTACTCTGGTTTGTCCATCATATGTACACAGGTCTATCAAATGGTGGCCGCATTAACGACGTTCGCATGGTGGTTCGGTCAGTCTCCGTACATAGTCCGACGGACGCTGCATCCGAAACTCGGACCGACTTGTGAATTCAGGCTTTGCCACGCCTTTACCGCATCACGCCGACATCCTGCATCGACATTGACTTTGGTGTCAGGCCATATTTCTTTTATTACTCACTTTGCATAAATTATTTATTATGCAACGATTTTTATTATTATTATTACTATTATCTCTGGTTTGCACTATTTTTTGTGCACAGGAAAATGAACCAGCCGGACTATATCCTTTGGCGTCACCTCGGCTGGACGGGGGGCTTCGTCAACACTTCATTAACCCATGCCGGGGACTTCAGCATCACTCTGCTGGCCTGCATTGACCGCGCTATGTCACCACTTCGGAGTGCCGAGCTCTTTGCTCCGCCACCTCAGGACCGGCTTGGGGGATGGAACCTTGTCCCGCATCAAGCTCGGACCGCGTCATCAGTACCGAACACATTAACCAGCTAAGTTGCCTTCATGCTCAAAGTTGTAAATTTTTTAACTTGTGTTCCGTTCGACCAAGCATTATACTTTTTTTTGGAAAAAAGTTGCTTGTAAAAAATTTCCTTGTCCAAACTTTATTTGTGACGGACAAATTCAAACACCCCGTTTACTTGGGGGCTCCCTTGATGGAGATTTTTCTCTTGCATATGATTATACTTGTACGGCTTCATTCCTTGTTCGTGTATTACGCCACAATATGCACCATATTGACCTAAGCGATTCGCAAGCTGGGTTGCCTGGCTCCTGTGCTTACCCCTACATTCCCGATTGTTCGGCTAGGGAGTAAAGGGAGCACCTCTGCGATTGTCACGACCGGGTCCTCCGAGCTCTGACCTCAGACTGGGTGAAGCCGAAAGCTAGCGCTCTTATTGTTTTCAATCATGGTCGGTACACAACGGAACTCATGAGTACAAAAAATCTATTGCACAAGTCTCATAGTAATAATGAGCTCCGAAGAAAGGTATCGGTGGGGGTACTATTTTCTTCAAAGATGCTTCTTACACTTTGTCTGTAATATAGCATAAGTTCCCCGAGCATGCTTTGTCTGTTACAGCCTTATGGCCCGGTTGCCTGGTTATCGGAAACACTGTCGATATTCTCAACAGGTGGAGTACATAACACTTTTCGGTCCTTGACCGAAGAGGGAGAAGCCGATGGTCGTTTAAGACGTGTTTAAAGTTCGGGTGAACAAAGATATGATATTAGTACTTCGGTACATACAATCATTATACATAAAATTCTTTTACCCAAGTCACTTGGGGGCTCTTAAATTTATATGAGCCGTTTTATAATAAGTGTTCTTCTTCTTAGTCGTCGCAAAGTTTTTATTACTATTATTATTCATCACTCCTTTTTTGACATGAGTGTGTGGTCACTAGCCGGGGAGCCTAATTTCTCTCTCAAAGCCGCTAGAGTTTAGTTTGCTAAACTGGCTGAATGAGCAGTACTCCGCCTTCGGGATAGGAGGTTGAAGCCGTAGGCTGACCCGTTGAAGTCTTGAGATAGGATGTGTCATGTTAAAGCACGACAGAAGCTCTCTTTTTTTCTAAGACCAATTTTCGGATTGGCACCGAACACTTGATCTTGTTCAGACGTCAAGTTTTTACTGACGTTTTTTGGTTTTCCAAGCTTATGACACTTTTAAACTATTTGTGTGTTTTCAGCACAAGTCTTGCAGTGCAACGCTGGACACCTTTAGAGATTCGGCAAAAACATTCTCGGATATGCTATATATGCATTGGTTTCGAATTGTGTCTTCGGTCAATAGTTGGTTTGCCCGACTCCTACACTTGCTTCCAACGTTCTGCTTTGTTCGGCTAGGCGTGCAAAGGGAGAACCACTGCGATTGTGCTTCCAGCTCAGATGGTTAAGCACCTCAATGGAGAAAGCCGAAAACTGACTGTCACAATAAGCGTAAACTGGTCAGCGATCCGATGACTGTGTTAAATGACGGGCCATTCATAACAATGGCCGAAGTGTTTACGGCTTGACCTTGACTGTCGCCGAACACTACCAGGGGCTATTAACTGGCCTCCCAAACTAAATCCTCGATATTTTGTTCTTACATTAGAGCTGAGGTTTCATGATCATGCTTAGCATGACAACCCAAAGAAAGGAGCCGATAGCGGGACTATTTTCTTTGGAAGACATTTCTTATGTTAAATAGTAATATAACATATCTCTCTGCGTACATTTGTTTATAAAACAGTATGGCCAGATTGCCTTGTTTGTCGTAAATCTTTGCCCTCATAAAGGCTTTATAAAGTAGGACACACACTCCTCGGCTACTGGCCGAGGAGGTGGAAGCCGATGGTCGGTCAACAAAGTTTTGTACAATGCGGATCCGAGCATTAATGACGTAAAGTACTTCGATACATAGAGTCATTACACATAATTTGTGATTTTACTATGGATATCAATCCTTAATTCGGCCACCAGTGCCCGCATTAAGGCTCGGGGCTACTGGGCTTCGGGCTTATTATTTACAAATATCAAAGGGGCACATCGATCCCTTGATCTGGTGTTGCCACCCGACCAATGTCTCGGGGGCTACTGCATTGCCTGTTCAATGCAGAAAATTTTAAGTGCAATACAGTTTCCGACGAGATTTTGATCCTCAAGTTGGTCGGCTGCACCCAACCTGAGTCTCGAGGATAGAGCATGCCGCTTTTTGTGTCCTGAAGTATTTTGCCGAGCTAGGACTTGATCCTCAGGACGATTTTGCAAATCAACCCGAGTCTCAGTGGCATCTCGGGATCAACAGTCTTACGTCATCCTTCAGGTGCATCTCGGGTTTTAGACCGATACACACCTTGAGGGCTACTGGCTATATATCTCGGCAGAGAATAAATTGCACCAATAAAAAATATTGACAAAAATCGGCCCACGGTCGGGGTGGTGCACCACCTCGGAAGTGGTCCGGCATAAAGCTCGGGCGCTAGTGGCTGGCTCCATAGAGGGCATTTCTGGCATTAAGCTCAGCTAAACTCCTTCAACTTTTTTGAACCAAGGTGATTTATGACAGTCCGGCGTTGGAGCTTGGACATAGTCCGGCGTTGGAGCTTGGACATAGTCCGGCATTGGAGCTCGGATACAATCCGGCGTTGGAGCTCGGACGCAAGAGGACACTGCCTCCCGAGAACAACTTCAAACCCGAGGTGTGGCATAAAAATAACAAGGCATTGATAAAGGTCGGAAACTTAAAGGGGCTCCTCGGATACCCGACGTATAAACTCGTCAAATGCATTTCGGCGATCCTCAAGATCGAAGATGAGAAGATTTGTTGAACCAGTTTTCAAGACCGACAACCGAAGATGAAGAACAGTTCGGAAGAATCAAGGAGCGTCCCTAACTTGAAGACCGGTTCAGGGGGCTACTGACGGTGTCCTCGACTAGGGGGTACTAAACACGTCATCTCCCGATCTGTTAGATTGGGCCGAGGACCCCCATGGCCGGATACTCATGGGCCAGTTCGGATAGCTACCGCATACATGAAAGATTTGACAAGACTTGGTGATCAAGACAAGGACTCCTCCCCACCAGCGTATTCAGCTAGGACTCTTATTATCCTAGGCCTTTGGTGCATTATATAAACTGAGGCCAGGCTAGTCGATAGAGAACATATACAAACAATCATACCATAGGCTAGCTTCTAGGGTTTAGCCTCTACGATCTCGTGGTAGATCAACTCTTGTAATACCCATATCATCAAGAACAATCAAGCAGGACGTAGGGTGTTACCTCCATCAAGAGGGCCCGAACCTGGGTAAACATCGTGTCCCCTGCTTCCTGTTACCATCCGCCTTAGACGCACAGTTCGGGACCCCTACCCGAGATCCACCAGTTTTGACACCGACACTCATATTTACCGCTAATGCATCTACCCACGAAGAGAGCAAAATAATGTATGGCAGGAAAATGAATGCTCC
Source organism: Triticum urartu (assembly GCF_003073215.2). Classification (NCBI taxonomy): domain Eukaryota; kingdom Viridiplantae; phylum Streptophyta; class Magnoliopsida; order Poales; family Poaceae; genus Triticum; species Triticum urartu. The sequence goes on along the minus strand of NC_053022.1, from coordinate 392,851,508 downwards.
CTATGGTAGCTTGTGTGATTTCCCTAGATTCCGCCACAGTAATACTAGCAAGAAAGTCTTTATATTCAGACTTGCGAGGTTCACTAACATTGCCCCAGTGCGGGAGTTTACAAGCAGTATTAAAATCTTCTAGGTCCATGGTATATGATTTATCATAAAGATCGAATAAAACGGTGTGAGAATTGCACGAGGATGTAAATTTAAACCTTCTCACAAAGGAATCAGTTAGATAGAGGTATTGCCGGCACTTATCTGACACGAAGCTCTCAAGATTAGCATTACGCACATACACATCAAATTCTTCCTTGATGCCTGCCCGGACCATAAACTCCTCCGACGGCCATTCACAAGGCCGCACTTGAGCTTCCCTTGGTAGTTCATTGTCTGGCTCACGTATCGCGGGCCTTGGGCCTTGCTTCCTTGAGGAACCACCTTGTTACATTTTCCTAAACATATTTCTTCCCCTGAATAATTTCTGAAATTTTTAGTGACTCAAAATAAAAGTGAACCAAACTCAACAAGATTGATAGCAACTACTCCTACAAGTGCCTAGAGGCCATATCATGCATTAGAACTACTTTTGACCACATAAATTTGACATGCAAGCTCAAGAACGGGGTCACCCAAGCAGCACAAATTTGCAATAAATAAAGCACCAGAACAAAAACTAATTGGACCATTGGAGGAGTCACATACCGAAGAACAATCCCCCAAAGCAGTTTTGTGAATGGAGCTTTGAGCAAGGAGATCGAAAATGGCAGCAAGATGAGCTAGGACTCGGGTTTGAGTTGGTGGAGGATTTTTTCTGGAGGAAGACGAAGAGTGTGGGTGCAAGAATAAGTGGAGGGGGCCCGTGTGGGGTCCATGAGGCAGGGGGTGCGCCCCAGGGGGGTGGGCGCGCTCTCCACCCTCGTGGGCACATGGTGGGTCCCCCTGGTGTGTTCTCAGTGCCAACAATTCTTAAATATTCTAGAAAAAATCGTATAAAATTTTCAGGACATTTGGAGAACTTTTATTTTTGGGGTATTTTTTATTGCAAGGAAAATTCAGAAAATAGACAGAAAATACTATTTTTGCTTTATTTAATCTAAATAATAGAAAGTAAAAAGAGGGTACACAGAGTTGTGCTTTCTAATTTCATCCATCTCATGCTCATCAAAAGGAATCCACTAACAAGGTTTATCAAGTCTTGTTAACAAACTCTTTCCGAATAACATGAAACGGGAGAATTTTCGAATAACACTAGGTTACCTCAACGGGGATATGCACATCCCCAACAATAATAATATCATATTTCTTCTTGACAGTAGGAAGAGGAAATTCAAAACCTCCAATAGTAATTGTTGGAATTTTTTCAATAGAATTGATACTGTGGACTTGAGGTTGTTTCCTCGGAAAGTGTACCGTATGCTCATTACCATTAACATGAAAAGTGACATAGCCTTTGTTGCAATCAATAACAGCCCCTGCATTATTCAAAAAGGGTCTTCCCAAGAATAATGGACATACTATCATCCTCGGGAATATCAATAACAAAGTCTGTTAAAATAGTAACGTTTGCAACCACAACAGGCACATCCTCACAAATACCGACAGGTATAGCAGTTGATTTATCAGCCATTTGCAAAGATATTTCAGTAGGTGTCAACTTATTCAAATCAAGTCTACGATATAAAGAGAGAGGCATAACACTAACACCAGCTCCAAGATCACATAAAGCAGTTTTAACATAGTTTCTTTTAATGGAGCATGGTATAGTTGGTACTCCGGGATCTCCTAGTTTCTTTGGTATTCCACCTTTAAAAGTATAATTAGCAAGCATGGTGGAAATTTCAGCTTCCGGTATCTTTCTTTTATTTGTAACAATATCTTTCATGTACTTATCATAAGGATTCATTTTAAGCATATCAGTCAAACGCATACGTAAAAAGATAGGTCTAATCATTTTAGCAAAGCGCTCAAAATCCTCATCATCTTTTTTCTTGGATGGTTTAGGAGGAAAAGGCATGGGTTTCTGAACCCATGCTTCTCTTTCTTTACCATGCTTCCTAGCAACAAAGTATCTCTTATCATAACGTTGATTGTTTGATTGTGGGTTATCAAGATCAACAACAGGTTCAATCTCTACATCATTGTTATTACTAGGTTGAGCATCAACATGAACATCATCATTAATATTATCACTAGGTTCATCTTCATTAACAGATTGTTTTTCAGCATCGAAAATAGCAATATCATTGGGATTCTCAGGTGTGTCAACAACAGGTTCACTAGAAGCATGCAAAGTCCTATCATTTTTCTTTTTCTTCTTCTTAGAAGAACTAGGTGCATCAATATTAGTTCTCTGTGAATTTTGCTCAATTCTCTTAGGGTGGCCCTCAGGATACAAAGGTTCCTGAGTCATTTTACCCCCTCTAGTCACAACTCTAACAACATTATCATTTTTCTTATTATTCAATTCATTGAGCAAATCATTCTGAGCTTGAAGTACTTGTTATACTTGAGTGGTAACCATAGAAGCATGTTTACTAATAAGTTTAAGTTCACCTTTAACTCTAGACATATAATCACTCAAGTGTTCAATCATATAAGCATTGCGTTTCAATTGTCTACCAACATAAGCATTGAATTTTTCTTGCTTAACAATAAAATTATCAAACTCATCTAAGCATTGGCTAGCAGACTTATTACGAGGAATATCACCTTCATCAAATCTATAGAGAGAATTTACCTTTACTACCTGTGTCGGGTTATCAAGACCATGTATTTCTTCAATTGGTGGTAAATTCTTAACATCTTCACCTTTAATACATTTTCTTTCATAGATTTCTTTGCCTCTTGCATATCTTCAGGACTGAGAAATAGAATACCCCTTTTCTTCGGAGTTGGCTTAGGAGTTGGTTCAGGAAGTGTCCAATCATTTTCATTACTCAACATATTACTCAATAGCAATTCAGCTTGATCAATAGTTCTTTCCCTGAAGACACAACCAGCACAACTATCCAGGTGGTCTTTGGAACCATCGGTTAGTCCATTATAAAAGATATCAAGTATTTAATTTTTCTTGAGAGGATGATCAGGCAAAGCATTAAGTAATCGGAGAAGCCTCCCCCAAGCTTGTGGGAGACTCTCTTCTTCAATTTGCACAAAATTATATATTTCCCTTAAGGCAGCTTGTTTCTTATGAGCGGGGAAATATTTAGCAGAGAAGTAATAAATCATATCCTGGGGACTACGCACACAACCAGGATCAAGAGAATTAAATCAGGTTTTAGCATCACCCTTTAATGAGAATAGAAATAACTTAAGGATAAAGTAATAGCGAGTTTTCTCATCATTAGTGAATAGGGTGGCTATATCATTTAATTTAGTAAGATGTGCCACAACAGTTTCAGATTCATAGCCATAGAAAGGATCAGATTCAACCAAAGTAATTATCTCAGGATCTATAGAGAAATCATAATCCTTATCAGAAATACAGATAGGTGAAGTAGCAAAAGCATGGTCATATTTCATTCTAGCATTCAAAGATTTTGTTCTTTAAGCTTAGCTAATAATTTCTTAAGATCATATCTTTCATTGCGAGCTAAGAAGTCTCTAGTAGTTTCTTCATCGATAACATAATCCTCAGGCACAACAGGCAATTCATATCTAGGGGGAGAATCTTCATCATCACTTTCATCAATATTATCAGTTTCAATAATTTTATTCTCCCTAACCCTAGCAAGTTGTTCATCAAGAAATTCACCTAGTGGCACAATATTATCAAGAATAGAAGTAGTTTCATCATAAGTATCATGCAAAGCAGAAGTGGCATCATCAATAACATGCAACATATCAGAATGAATAGCAGGTGTAGGTGTCGCAAGTTTACTCAAAACAAAAGGTGAATCAAGTGTAGAGCTAGATGGCAGTTCCTTACCTCCCCTCATAGTTGAGGGATAAATCTTGGTTCTTCCATCTTTCAAGTTCTTCATAGTGATCAACAGATATAAATCCCAAGTGACTCAAAGAATAGAGCTATGCTCCCCGGCAACAGCGCCAGAAAATAGTCTTGATAACCCACAAGTATAGGGGATCGCAACAGTTTTCAAGGGTAGAGTATTCAACCCAAATTTATTGATTCGACACAAGGGAGCCAAAGAATATTCTCAAGTATTAACAGTTGAGTTGTCAATTCAAGCACACCTGAAAGACTTAATATCTGCAACAAAGTATTTAGTTGTAAAGTAATATGGAAGTAACGGTAACCGTGGCAAAATTAACAGTATTAGTTTTGTAGTGATTGTAATAGTGGCAACGGAAAAGTAACTAAGCAAAGATCAATATGTGAAAAGCTCGTAGGCATTGGATCAGTGATGGATAATTATGTCGGATGCGATTCCTCATGCAATAGTTATAACATAGCGTGTGCTACCTCTTGAGCACTGCGTTGGTTTTCCCTTGAAGAGGAAAGGGTGATGCAGTAGAGCAGCGTAAGTATTTCCCTTAGTTTTTGAGAACCAAGGTATCAATCTAGTAGGAGACCACGCGCGAGTCACCTCGTACCTACACACACAAATAAGAACCTCGCAACCAACGCGATAAAGGGGTTGTCAATCCCTTCACGACCACTTGCAAGAGTGAGATCTGATAGAGATAATAATAATAAGATAAATATTTTTGGTATTTTTATGATATAGATTGAAAGTAAAGATTGCAAAATAAAGTAGATGGGAAAATTGTATGATGGAGAATAGACCCTGGGGCCATAGGTTTCACTAGTGGCTGCTCTCAAGAAAGCATAAGTATTACGGTGGGTGAACAAATTACTGTCGAGCAATTGATAGAAAAGCGAATAATTATGAGAATATCTAGGTATGATCATGTATATAGGCATCACGTCCGTGACAAGTAGACTGAAACGATTCTGCATCTACTACTATTACTCCACACATCGACCGCTATCCAGCATGCATCTAGAGTATTAAGTTCATAAGAACAGAGTAACACCTTAAGCAATATGACATGATGTAGAGGGATAAACTCATGCAATATGATATAAACCCCATCTTTTTATCCTCGACGGCAAGAATACAATACGTGTCGTTTCCCTTTCTGTCACTAGGATCGAGCACCGCAAGATTGAACCCAAAGCTAAGCACTTCTCCCATTGCAAGAAAGATCAATCTAGTAGGCCAAACAAAACTTATAATTCGAAGAGACTTGCAAAGATAAACCAATCATACTTAAAATAATTCAGAGAAGATTCAAATATTGTTCATAGATAAACTTGATCATAAACCCACAATTCATCGGATCTCGACAAACACACCGCAAAAGAAGATTACATCGAATAGATCTCCAAGAGAATCGAGGAGAACTTTTTATTGAGATCCAAAGAGAGAGAAGAAGCCATCTAGCTACTAGCTATGGACCCGAAGGTCTGAAGTAAACTACTCACACATCATCGGAGGGGCCATGAAGTTGATGTAAAGGCCCTCCGTGATCAATGCCCCCTCCGGCGGAGCTCCGGAAAAGGCCCCAAGATGGGATCTCTTGGGTACAGAAGGTTGCGGCGGTGGAATTAGGTTTTCGTGGTGCTCCATATCGTAAAAGGCGATGAATCCTTATCCCTGATTTTTTTTCTCCCCGAACGTGAATATATAGAGTTGGAGTTGAGGTCGGTGGAGCATCAGGGGGCCCACGAGGCAGGGGGCGCGCCCCCACCCTCGTGGACAGGGTGTGGGCCCCTAACGTTGATTCTTTTGCCAGTGTTTTTATATATTCTAGAAATATTCTCCGTGAAGTTTCAGGTCATTCCAAGAACTTTTATTTCTGCACAAAAATAACAACATGGCAATTCTGCTGAAAACATCGTCAGTCCGGGTTAGTTCCATTCAAATCATGCAAGTTAGAGTCCAAAACAAGGGCAAAAGTGTTTGGAAAAGTAGATACGATGGAGACGTATCACTGGAACAGTGTCAGACCTAGCTAGCTGCTGTTACCGCCGAACTGGGGAAGTCCAAGGAGGCACCGACTGGTAAGGTTGCCATCTATCCAGAAAATGTGATCATGTGCCAGTCGTGTTTATACAATTAAACATTCCCGTATTATACGATGGAAGGCTCGTTGTCTCAGATGGAGGAGAAGCTAAAGGCCGTGCAAGCGGAGAAGGAACATGCCGAAAGGCAAGAGGCCGCTGGTCAACGTGTACTGACACAGACTAGGGACGAAAAGAACAAGCTGCAGGATGGCAATACCCATATCGGCAAAGAGCTGAAGGATGTGCGGGCCCAACTAGCGGACGCTTTAAAGGAGAACAAAAAGCTGTGAGGCGGCATATTCAGTTGCCTTCAACTTATTGTCGTATAGTTCGCTGAGGCGACTTCTAATAAGTTTATTCATGTAGGTATTTTGACTGGATGGCCCGAAGAAGAGGCATCCAGCTTCCAAGGCGATCTGCTACAAGAGCTGTCCGAAGTGTATGAGCGAGCTCAAAATGCGATGCGGAGCATTGCCAAGGCTTTATGGCCATCTGCATCCCCTCCGGGAAGTATGGAGGAGCTTGTGAAGCTTCTCAAGGGATCTCGGTGTCGCTTTAGATTATGGAAGATATCTGCTTGCCGGGAAGGCGCACGAGAGGCCTGGGCCATGGTGAAAACACGGTATACGGGACACTATCCAAATCATATGGTCCGGGTCAGACCTCGGGGGTCAGATGGACAAGAGAGTCCAGTGGCCTTGGTATATGACCAAGTAAAGATGGCCGCCAAGTTTTCACAACAGGACTGTAAGCTAAACAGCCTGTTAGACGGTATAGATGAAGAAATGTTTGAGTCCAAGTGACTATGTACTTCAATTGACAATTTTGTCCCTAGCCGAATTGTAAAACGATTGTCATGGCAGGCCTTTTTTCTTTGACCTCCGGACCTGAAGGTGCGTACTATTTCCGAATACCGGACCAACAATAAATACCGGGGCATGTGTGGAAACCTGGTGTAGGGGTCATAGTCGCTTGAACAGACAAGTTGTATTCGGCTAGCTATGTTATATTACTTATTGATTGTAAGAAACATCTTCCAGAGAGAATAGTTCCATTAAGGGTTTCTTTCCCTAGGTGAACATGCGTTAGTATGCATGCCCCAAACTGTGATTCAAAAAATCGCAGTATACATAATATCCGGGGGTTCATAGTGCAACGAGGGTAAAACGTCTTTAGTCCGCTGACCGATTATTCCCTTAAGTACACTAGCTTTCGGCTTCACCCAGTCTGAGGTACAAGTCCGGATGACCCGACTGTAACAATCGCAGAGGTGCTCCCTTTATGCCCTAGCCGAACTAACGGGAACGTAGGGCATAAGCACACACTACAAAAAAAGACACATCCGTGACATTTTGGGCCGAATGAATTTTTTTCTGTCGTACATATGACACTTCTATGACGATAATTGTGACAAAACCCGGCATCATCATAGATGTGGTGGGCTCCTACTTCTATGACAAAAAATCATGATAGAAAATGGGCTTTTTGTCCTGGGCGGGCCGGAGACGCAGCTGCATGACATTCTTTGGGCCGTCCATGATGGAAAAAACTGTGGAAGAAGCGAGGGGGAGAAAATGTCGGGGATTTCTCGGTTACGCTGGGAGGTTGGGGGCCGAGCGATGCACGTTTCTCTCGTACACATACGCGCGTGTGTGCGAGGCGTTGGCTCTAACTCAACCCGAGCGAGGCGTTGGGCTCTAACTGAACCCGAGCGATTGCACTGCAGGCTACGCGTTACTGAACCCGAGCGATCGATTGATGGCTGTTAACTGAACCTAATCGAGCGATTCCTTCACTACTGCTGCTAACTGAAGGCGATCGATTGGATGAACATTGAGCGTTGCGGGGGGGGGGGGGGGGGGGGGGGGGGGGGGGGGGGGGGGGATGAACAGTGAGTGGTGGCGTTGCCTCTGGATGAATAGGACCCCGTGGTGTGGTGGAGGGCTAGATGAACAGTAGACGGTGGAGGGGTGCCCGTGGAGGGGTGGTTGAACAGGACCCCGTGGTGTGGAGGGCTGGATGAACAGTAGAAGGTGGAGGGGTGGTTGAACAGTAGCCGGTGGAGTAGCGCGCGGTGGAGGCTGGATGAACAGGAGCCCGTGGAGGCTGGAGGGGGTCGACGGTAGCCTGTGGAGGCTGGAGGAGGTCGACGGTGGAGATGAACAGTATCCCGTGGAGTCCCGTTTTGCGGTACGCCACACCCCTTCCGATGAATAGGACCCCTGTTTTGACTGTAGGAGGTCCGTTTCGTCCGTTTTGCGGTACGCCACACCCCTCCCAATCAACAAGACCCCCGTTTTGACTGTAGGAGGTCCGTTTCCTCCGTTTTGCGGTACACCAAACCCCTCCCGATCAACAGGACCCCTGTTTTGACCGTAGGAGGTCCGTTTCCTCCGTTCTGCGGTACGCCAGGCCTCGTTTCCATCGCCTGTTCCGTCCAAGCCCTCCTGATGAACACGACCACGCATTCCGTTCCGACCCAGCCGGTTGGCTCCCACGCGTTCTGTTGCCTCCCGATGAACACGACGCATTCAGTTGCCTCTCGATGAACACGACACATTCCCTTGCCTCCCCATGAACACGACGCATTCTGTTGCCTCCCCATGAACACGACGACGACGCTGTTTCTCCGTTCTGACCCAGCCATGTACACGAGCCCTTGCCGTATGTATGCGCGAGTAGGTGTTCGAGACCCCGCCCGTTTGCACACATACGTGCCATATTTTCTTTCTTGCACCCTGGCCGCTGTACGTACGTGTACATGCTACGTGCGCGCCTCTACTATGACACGTGCGCGCCTCTACATCCACCAGTATATATGTACGTACACGTTCGCGACCAAAATGACAACGCTACGTACGCTTTGACCAGGTGGGTCCCGACTGTCAGGCACTTCCTTGCGTGCGAAGATGTAGCTGGTGGGTCCCAGTAGTCAGGGGGCGAATCGTTTTTTTTGCCCAGACGCACTTCCTTGCGTGCGAAGATGTAGCTGGTGGGTCCCAGCAGTCAAGGGGCGAATCATTTTTTTGCCCGGACGCACTTCCTTGCGTGCGAAGATGTAGCTGGTGGGTCCCAGAAGTTAGGGGGAAACGTTTTTTTCGTGAAATACAGTGGCCCGTCTGGTGGGTCCCTGCTGTCAGGTGGAGGAATCATTATTTTCTGCGTAATAAGGAGGCACTTCCTTGCTGCGGTTGTGGATCCAGCTGTCAGCCTCTCCACGTACAGACCACGTCCGATGGAAGTCGTTCCTTGACCACGTTGACCACGCTGCGCCGAGAGCACCAGGGCGGTGGACGACGGCGAGGCCTTGGAAGGGGACGACGCGGAGCCGGGAAAGACGCGGCAGTGGAAGCCCGCGCAGAGAGGAGTACGAGGGTTCACTGGTTCGGCTGCGGTGTGAGGCTGCCGTCGCCGCACGTCCTCGCCAGCGGTGGGAATAGTAGGGGGTGGTGAGGCCTCCGTGGTAGCACATCCGGCCACGGGAGGCAGGAGCATGCGGCACGACCGGCACTGCTTTGGGCGGCTGGAGCAAGAAGACCAGAGGTTGAAGAAGCACTATGGCCGTTGGATGGACATCGTACGGTCACTGGAGCTAGAATCGTTTATATTGACTAAGTTGACAAAGCCCTCCGTCCCCATCAACTTAGTAGGCCCACAAGTCAGCCTCCCACCAAGGTGGGTCCCAGCTAGCAGGGGGTATTCATTTTTTTTGTGTAATAAGGAGGCACTTCCGGTGGGTCCGAGCTGATAGCTGGGGGAACGTTTTTTTGCGAAATATGGTGGCCCATCGGGTGGGTCCCAGCAGTCAGGGGCAAACGTTTTTTTCGCGAAATACTGGTGGGCGTCCGGTGGGTCCCTGCTGTTAGGTGGAGGAATAATTATTTTCCGCGTAATAAGGAGGCACTTCCTTGCGGCTGCCGTGGACCCAGCTGTCAGCCTCTCCATGTATAGTATTCTTCCGATGGAATTCGGTCGTTGACCACAATGACCACGCCGCGCAGAGAGCACCACAGTGGTGGACGACGGCGAGCCCTAGGAAGGGGACGACGCGGAGCCGGGGAAGACGCAGCAGTGGATGCCCACGCAGAGAGGAGTACGAGGGTTCACTGGTTCGGCTACGCTGCCGTCACCGCAGAATAACAGGGGGTGTGGGTGAGTGGAGTGGAGGGATGGCCTGGCCAGCGGTGGGAGTAGTATGGGGGCAGTGAGGCCTCCGCGGCAGCACAGCCGGCCACGGGAGGCAGGAGCAGGCGGCACGACCAGCGCTGCTTTGGGCGGCTGGAGCAAGAAGACCAGAGGTTGAAGAAGCACTACGGCCGTTGGATGGACATCGTACGGTCAGTCGAGCTAGAATCGTGCATATTGACTAAGTTGACAAAGCCCTTCGTCCCCGTCAACTTAATAGGCCCACTATACTGGGTCCCAACTAGCAGGGGGAGTATTCTTTTTTTGTGCATAATAAGGAGGAACTTCCTTGCGTGCGAAGATATAGCTGGTGGGTCCGAGCTGTCAACGGCGGTAACATTTTTTATGTGAAATACAGAGGCCCTTTCGGTGGGTCCCAGATGTCAGGTGGAGGAATCATTATTTTGCGCATAATAAGGAGGCATTTCCTTGCATGCGACCGTGGACCCAGCTGTCAGCCTCTCCACGTACAGTCCACTTCAGATGCATGTCGGTCATTGACCACGTTGACCACGCCACGCCGAGAGCACCAGGGCGGTGGACGACGGCGAGGCCTAGGAAGGGAACGACACGGAGGCAGGGAAGACTCGGCAGTTGTTTTTGTTTCCCACGCGGAGGGGAGTACGACTGTACGAGGGTTTACTGGTTCGTCTGCCGTCGCCGGAGAATAACAGCAGGTGTGGGTGAGTAGAGGGATGGCTAGGCCAGCTATGGGAGTACGGTGGGGCGGTGAGGCCTGCGCAGCAGCACAGCCGGCCGCGGGGAGGAGGGAGCAGGCAGTCCTGCCGGCGCTTGTTTGAGCGGCTGGAGCAGGAATAGCAGAGATTGAAGAAGCACGACGGCCGTTGGATGGACATCCAACAGTATACATGTCATCTGTGGAAAGCCTCAAATCTGTGGAAAATAGCATACAACCCATCTGCCATTATTTCAAATAATTTACAGCCCATTTGCTAATTCTTACGGGTTTTTTTGGAGCCCATATTCTTTTTGTTAGCATTACAGCCCATATTGTGGCCACGGTTAACAAATTATACGGAATTTTGCATATGTCGGTGCGGTCTGAACTGTTTTTAATCCTGAAATTTCGAGTCACATTCAGACTGATTTTAAAAATAAATGTATATCAATATAAAATCCAATAAATTGTCCATGCATAAAAATCAATGCAATTTAAAATCTTGAAATGAAAAAAAGATATTTGAAACTAATTGCTGGTTTGATGTGTTTTAAAAATGTACAGCCCATTTCTCATTACTGATAGGCCATTTTCTCGGCCAGCCGAATGAAGCTGTCCTCGTATTGAAAGATTTACAGCCCAAAAGGCCTGATAAAGCGACTTACTTGACAAATCACAAAAAAACTGGGCTAGCCATTTTCAGAAAGAAAAAAACTACTGGGCTGGTCTATGGTAAACATAAAAGAAAAGGCTGTCTAGACAGGCTAGAGTGTCCCGCACAGCCCAGTTGACACCCTGCTTCCGTCTCAAAAACAAATTAGATAAATGCCACTCCAATTATGGGGATTCATAAAAATGCCACTGCAATTTCCAAACTTTGAAAAATGTCACTGCAATTTTTGCAAACTTTGAAAAACGCCACTGCAGTTTGCAAACTTTGAAAAACGCCACTCCAGACTTCGAAAAATGCCACTAGAAATGGCATGAAATGGCATTTTTCAAAGTTTGGAAATTGCAGTTGCATTTCTCGGATACGCCAGATTTGGAGTGGCATTTATCAAATTAACCCAAAACAAAAATAACTGAGTGAGCTGCTGGGTCCCTGGTGTCAGCCGCTCGTTGTGCAATTCTCTCGTTTATTGACTACGTTGACAATGGCATGGGACCCAGATGTCAGAAATCCATTAGGAGGAGCCATTTTTTTATTGGCTTGAAATAAGGAGGCACTTGCTTGCGTACTGCCATGACCTTGGCGGGTCCCTGCTGTCATCCTCTCCACGTACAATCATCTCCTGATTGTGTACGCGTCAACTTGCTAGGCCCACAAGTCAGCCTCTAAACCAGTGGAGGATAAATACAACCCATTTAAAAAAATAACATCCCATTCCATACGTTCAAACGGAAAGTTCAACATTCAGAGCAAAGTAACAGGTCTGATCCACATATAGAGTACTGAACTTCCACGTTGACAACCATCATAGCCAAGTTAACTATCTACTCCCACTAATACTCTAGTAGAGTACAAGTACTAACTTACTCTTAGCTAACTAGACGATGCCGGCCGCCATCTGTGGTACACGCTAAACGCTGACACCAGCGTCATGCGCCTCGCCTCGGACTTGCAAGAGGTGCGATAGGGCGCGTTGCTCGTACGCGCTGGCCCTTTCCATGCCGGCGTGGTCCACCAAAGCTTCGGCCTCCAAGCGGGAAACCCACATGACAAGCTGGTAGTAAAAATCGGCGTCGCGAATGCGTGCGTGCCCGACAGCCTCCAGGGCTATCTGCCGGGCGCCGGCCTCCACGTAGTCGGCCCAATTGCGGGCACCCTGCTCGTGACTCAGAGCGTTGGTGCGCTGCTGCTCCATGTCCCGCTGGCAGCGCAAATCGGCGATACGCTGCTCCTCCACCAGGCGGTCGCGCTCCAACAACTCCTCGATCTCCCGCATTGCCATCTAAAGACAGATAGAATGCCTCCTCCCTCCGTCTGCCTTCCGGTGAAAACCCGAACACTAGTTCTGGCGGTGACCGCCTTCGGCGTCGCCTACCGCGGATGGGCGGGGGCATGGCGGCGTGCTGAGCGACATCGAGCCGGTGGGGGCTTATGAGGATATGGCGAGTTGGGTCATGGTGGCACCGGAGAAGGCCGGGAAACAGTACTTATAGGCGGAAGGTAGCGCGATGGTCATCGGAATTCAATGCATAATGGCTTAGCGTGCAAGCTTGCCATGGAAAACTAGAGAAACTGAAATTATGACTGTGTTGTCCCATCCCGTCTGGGTCGCACGCCGGCATGGCGGTCAAACGAGTGCACTTGAATTATCTCCCTCCTGGTCAATAATGATTCCACGGATTTAAAAAGCCTGCAACAATTAAAGCATATCTTTTTTCGCATTAGTTAGCTGCCTTAATTATGGCCGGCTGCATGCAGGCACTCAGAATCACTCGTAGGCAGTACGCGAAGCAGCATGTAACGAGTCGCAGCCGAGGGCACGCATGCAACCACTTAAATCGCTGGAATTAATTAGGCTTAAACTTCTGCATGCCGTTAATTATTGCCATGCCTTGGTTTTGCTGCTTTGCTCACGGGACTAATAAACCCGGACGGAGGGAGTACCTTGTTCGGTGAGAGGTTTGAATTAATCCCTGCAAACCAGAAAGGAGGTACTAGTATGTGCATGATCCGCTATTTATTCGTGTAGGATCGAGTAGGCCGTTTCTTGAATTAAGCCCTGCAAACCGGAAAGGAGGTAGTACGTGCGTGATCCGCTATTTATCCGTGTAGGATCGATAGTGTAGCTTGTCAGTTTCTTTAGAGGTAGGCATTTTTATCCGTGCAGGATCGATAGTGTAGCTTGTCAGTTTCTTCAGAGGTAGGCATTTTTATTCAAAAAACTGCCACTTCGCATCTTGCGTCGCAAATGAAACTACCATGAGCGCATTTGTAGGCTAGCTAGTGATTGATCAGTAACTTGTAAACACTAAGCGAACAGAAATAAGTAACTGTTAATGCATCTCAATGATTCACAGATCATATACAAATATGTAGCTCCAAAAGCAAAGATCAGCCACTTCGTATCTTGCATCGCAACTAAAACTAACTAGTACGATTCCCATACATAAGATCAACATGTTAATGCATCTCAATGATTCACAGATCATATACAAATATGTAGCTCCAAAAGCAAAGATCAGCCACTTCGGATCTTGCGTCGCAACTACTAACATGGATGCTTCTCTTGGCCAACATTCAATACAGTTGAAAGACAAATTTGTTTGTGAAGTCTACAATTCCTCTTGCAAACGTAAGTGGTTTCACCAACAGTTGGAACCATGAGAATGAACCACACATGATGGAGGAACATCCACTGCAATATGATTTGGTCTTCTCCCGATCACACCGCGAGACTATTTTCGGAATACAAACTTTAACTTAGGCAAAATGATGCCCATTGTATAATCAGACCAAAGCAATGAAGCACCTAGTGTTGGCCAATAAATAGTACAGTACTACTTTTCTGCAGTCCATGAAGTGACTATCCAATCTTTCTGTGTCTATTTTCAAATGGCACTGCATGCAGTGACTATACTATTCTCTTGTGCAGTTCAACCAAAATTGCGGACACTTTGTTTGTTTGCCAAATAGCAACGGGCAGACATCTCTGTCTGCACAAATATCAAGCAGCTAGTAAACATATACCACACCTTGTATTTTCGGTTTAAACATGTCTCTTCCACTTAGCATCTGTCATGTTCTGCACTGGACAATCTGATACAGTTATGTTTTGCCCTGGACAATTTCATACTGAATTGATTTGCTGATTTAGAGCAGAAATATAGCGCCTATTCTTCATCAGACCAAGGATATCCATGTTCGCAGTGATGGAAGAGGTGAAATTGATACAACCGAAATTGAGCATCCAATCATTGAATCATGTCCTGCACCTCCAATGTAGGTCCACCCTGCCAATAAATTCACATGCAAACCACTAGCATTACTATCTAATGAGAGTACAAAAAGAGTAGCAAGATAGTAGCAAACCATGTACCTTCGTAATGAACAGCTCATAGTGCCACCAATTGGCTAGAAAGGTTTTGAAAAAAACATGCTCCTAATGTTGAACCACTTGGACTTTTTGTGCAGTTCCACTAAAATCGAGCATCCCTGTTTGCATAGATATTGTAAGTGTGATTACTCTAAAAGTGGCACTAGTTGAAGCATAGACTCACAAATATAAGCATTCCAATTTCTTAATGGGAAAAGGTAGCAAGACTGTTTCTAACCACCTATTTGAAGGAATAAATAAAGCAACAACGGCTGATGTCAGGAAGGCATACATAGTTTTTTCTGGAAAAACTGAGCCATTCCTGACCTTTCCTCTTCTTTTAAGCAAATTTTGTGCAGTTCTACTAAAATAAAATGCCATCACCGCCTTGACAATTCAGTGACATTGTACAAAAGGAAATGACTTAACATTACATCATGATGTCAGGTATGTAGTCGACAGGCATTAGAGACAAACATACATACCTCCTCCGATAACATAATGAACATTAATTTTAACAAAGGTGTGACTAGCTTTACCGGGATAATTTGAGTGAACTCTACACCCTTTGTTCCTTAATATAAGACGTTTTCGCGGTTCAATTTAAAGTACCCAAATGTCTAGTATTTAGAAAAACAGGTAGTAGTTTTCTTGAGCACATATCTGGGAAAGCTTGCCACACTTTATTTATGTCCATACGCTAATGCAACACCATTCGAATACTACAAATATACACTAATCCAGTGGCTAGTGCAACAGTAGAGTAGTTAGTTTATTACAGGGTACAGTACAATGGTTTTACTGAATAGATTTCAATAAACTCTAGCACTGGAAGTTTTCTATAAGAATTAACAATTCAAAATGTAAAGGTAACAAGTTTCAGCATTGGTATACTAGCTGTGCATGAGCATTAAACCAAATACAAAAGTCTGAAGGCAACTAGCATTATTAACTAATGACAGTATAAAAAATTGCAAACCATGTGCCTCCAAGGTAAATATCATTTTGAACTCGGGGGGACCTTAAAAATTGCTATCCCAATCTTGATAATTGATCAAACATAAAAACTTGATCGAACGAATCAAGAGAACAGCCGGAGGAGGTGGTGCCCACTCTTGACCTTTCCTCTTGTCTTCATAATTGTCTGTGCAGTTTAACCAAAATAAAATGACATCAGCGCCTTGGCATTTTGGTGACACTGTACAAAAAAATTAACTTATCTCATGAAAGTGAGGTATGTAATCTATAAGCATTAACAGTGCAAAAATATGAAGGTAGTAACAAGTTTCATCATTGGTATATTGGCTGTGCAACAGCATTAGAATGCGTTAGCTGAAAAATCTTTAATACATCCACAATCAACAGCTAACCCTGAAATAATCCAGTGACATTAAATGGCATTACTTAAATTTATCAGTGGCATTAGACTGAGAGCGGCATTAGTTAAATGTGGCATCACTTTAGCAGTAGCATTGCTTGACTTGACTGCTGGCGTTATGCTAACAAAAAAAAAGTGGCAATAAGAGCATGGGAGGCCCATTCGGACAGTGGGCGCACCAGTATGATGTACCTCCACAGACGCAGAGTGGTGAGGGAGGTATGGTTTCCCATAGCAACAAATATCCATGCAGCATATGTGGATTATGTCCCATTTTTGTTCTCTTTAGCCACCTTTTTCCTATGCGAGGACAACAAACCGATCGACCTGGTCATTCTCTATTGCGTTGTCATGCCTTTCTACCCTTCTTCAACCAAGAGACACGAGACTCGTTCCTTAGCTACTGATTTTCCCCTTTTCAACCTAGATGCGGGTTCGATGCCTACTCTCTTAGACAGTACAGTCTCCCTTCCTTTCCTTATTCAACCCAGACATGGATTAGTCTGCATGAAGTAGGGTTTCCTTTAACAGTGCAAATTATGGTTTTCGTCTGCGTGGCCAGCAGAGCAGAGGATAGCAAATTGGGAAGATGGTGGAGTGGAAAAAGATCCACATGCAACGACATGGCAGATGGGGCAATAGAACAAGGTTATGGTTCGAAAAGAGGTAGCATACCTGAGGGTCGGCGGGAAGTGGCTTCGCTCGTGGTCGTTGTCCTCCGTACACACTATGGCAGCGAGCTTGGGGACGGAGGCCATCCCGCATGGGCGCTAGGTCTGAGAGGACGGCCTTGTCATCAGTGCGTGACCTCGCTCGCCGACGACAAGTGCGTTAACGCTGCATGTCCTTTTCTTCCCCGGCAGATCTATGACCACCAGTGAGGAGGGAGAGAGGGGCCGTCTTTTTTAGATCTGGAGAGAGGGTGGTAGTGTGAGAAGCAAGTGGGCAGCCCTTAGCAAGAAAGCGCTCAAGCTCCAGCCTATATATCTTTTTATACTACTAGTACTAGAGGTGGAGTAGTGGTAGAGTATTTTATATTTTTTCTACGTACAGTACCAGTTAGTCGTGCTTCAAAACTGATCGGCACGCCATTAAAAAAAATAAAGGTCGATAACTAATGCGGCACCTCGGGCCAACGCGGCCAGATCGCATTTTGCACGAGAAATTACACACCATGTTTCGTTGACATGTGGTCCCGTTCCAACATATCATTGAGACGACGACGAGTAGTAGGAG
Source organism: Triticum urartu (assembly GCF_003073215.2). Taxonomy (NCBI): domain Eukaryota; kingdom Viridiplantae; phylum Streptophyta; class Magnoliopsida; order Poales; family Poaceae; genus Triticum; species Triticum urartu. The sequence goes on along the minus strand of NC_053022.1, from coordinate 392,833,962 downwards.
TATTTCCGAATGGACATGTAGGCCGGGACGCCTCTTCGTGAACCGTGGCAAACTCGCAACCGTCCACTGACTCTTCGCCTTTCCCTCTCGATTTGGAACTGTTGTCGCACGCTCTTCCTCTCCCTCCTCCATTTTCCTTCAGCCCTTCACCCTTTCTTCTACCATTGTTCGATCGTCTTCTCCATGGAGGGAACATGCCGGAAACGACCCCGTTATTTTTGCCCCGATCCGAAAGATGATGTGGTGGAGGAACTCATTGATCGGTGCGACGTCATCACCTCAGCTAGCATGGCAGGTTCGTTCAAGCCCATTCTCGACTCAACTAATAACATCATTATAAAGAACCCAAGAGTCAAGGAGCGGTTTGATCTCCCCTATCTTCTTCGCCATGACCCTGATGACTGGTGCCGGCACGACGGAGGCCTCACCCTGTGCAAGTTGATGCCGCTTGATAATGATACGTATGATATTAAGATGCCATTGCTTGAGGGCAAGGCTTGGGCGGGCGCAAATGGAGATTGGGTTGTTTACATTGGGTCCAACTGCGAGTGGGAACTTGTGAATGTGTACACTCGTGACCGGGTTCCCCTTCCATAAATCTCAGTAGACTGCCCATAGGTTGAGCACACCGGTATTGTACGCATGTTCAAATACGATCATGGTGACTATCTTCTACGGAAGATAGCAATTTGTCGAGTTCCCAACCGCTCTTGGAATTACAACAACTATCAAGTTGTTGCTATCTTCGACAAGCTTGTTGCCGTCCTTGGTGGTTTGACTCGATGGATATTGCTCAAAAATCAGTTTCTGTACATGGATGAGTACTGTGATGCAATTCAATACGAGGGCCTTGTGTTTGCTGCCACCACTCGTGGCACTGTTTTTGCATGGGATCCTCGTAGTTTCGGTACGTTTGTCTTCCACCGTAATTATAATTGTTTCATCCACATGCATGCGGGTTAGCAAGTTTCCCTTTACTAATTAACATTCTTCTTGTGTTTCCAAGGTCTTGTGAACATCCCACCACTTATACTTGAAAATTTTTATAACCAAGGGGGAGATGACGATGGTGATGATCACGAGCATGAGGACGAGCAGCGCCCATATACTCTGTGGCGCCTGGCAACTAATTCCGATGGATCACCTCTTCTTGTGTGTATACAGCCCACTGATGATGTTACTACTAAGGAAGCAGGTGTAGTCTCCCATGGTCGCACTCTCCGGACCTTTTCCAACACCCATTGCATGGTATTCAGGATGGATACTAGTGTGCTAGTGCCAACTCCTTCTCCCTGGTACAAAATTGATAGTCTTGGAGAAAACTCGCTCTTCCTTGGACAAAACTATCCGATGATGGTGAAAGGAGATCCAACTGATGTTGACACAATGTTACTAGTACCACTTATGTGAAGCAACTGTGTCTATACCTCGGACATTTGGGTGGTTCCCTACCCTGGTACTGATATAGTAGGCCGCTTCAGCCTGGATGATCAATCCTGCGTTGGTTTCCAGATCGACAATCGATGGCCCGTCGCAGAGAATCACTTGTGGTTCAAAGCAAGCTTTTCCGACGCCGAGGAATGGTTGAGTTGAAGTTCATTTCATTGCTTGTTATTTGTTGTGTGGTGAAAACTTTAGTACTTATAATGTATCCTCATTGTCGATGTGGGTTGATGACCTGTTGTATGTAATAAAATGATATGCCTGTGATAAACTTACTAAATTTATGAATGGCTTTCGAGTCGCTTCTCCGAGTGAGTGGTGCGACGAGGCAAAAAATATTTTCCGAATACATAATTATACGTGCATTGCAACAGGTATCGGATGAGGCCAATCAACAATAGTAGCACACTATTTGTACTAGCTTCACATGCTTCGCGCGTCGGGCGGGTGTTTTTACTGTAGCCATATGTTAATGTGTTCTCTGTACGTAACCAGCACCTCGAATCCTTGATACTGGTACTATATAGTAGGAGTAAGTAGTAGGAGTAGTATGGTGGCATGGGCCAGAACAAGCATTCACGTCCAGGAGTATGGCACATGCCACCACCACGACATCCATCTGACACCATATTATTTCTTGGAGTCCGTGCTAGAGCAATCTCTTCAACCTCGTCGTTTCTCTAACTTCAGCCATCGCGCGGCGGGCAAGGTGGGGGTTTGCCGATAGTCGGTTTCCTTAACTGCGGTCCCACTTGTAAGGCCAACTCCAACGCACGACCCCAAATGGACCTCCGTTTTGCACGAACTCCAACGATAATTTTGACTAGAAAAGCAAGACCAAAGAAAACAAGAACCACAAGAATACATTTTACTACTCCTGTAAGTTGGATTAGTGCCTTCTCGATGCATTCATTGTTGATCTACGGAGGCTCGATCTTGCGTGCTTCTTTCTTCTTCGAGTGTAAAGAAGTAGACGTTGCTTCCTCGCATCTAGTCTCATGTCTAGCCTCTATTCTAGTAGGAGTATCAACAAGTGCACTAATCTCATCTCTAGCCTCTATGCTAGCTACAAGTGATAGAACATCTACTAAATTGCGCTCTATCAATATATGGATGTACCCTTCTTCCCAATACAAAAACTTGCATCCATTCTACTCCCTCCGTTTCACAATACATGCCTTCTATTTGTCAAAATATATATGTATCTAGACATGTTTTAGTATATAGGTACATCCATTGTTGGACAAATGGAAGTCAAGAATTTTGGAACAGAGGGAGTACACAATAAAAAATTTAAGTTAGCACAACTAGTCTAATCCGAGAGCACAACTGAAGATTTGGTCGGGTTCTTCCTCCTTTTGCCGACACGTGGGACATCCAGCATCCAGGTCGTGTCATGAAAGAAAATAGAGTGGTAGTTGAAGCCACGAGATGTGCATCTTGGGTTAAACTGTAAATAGAATCTTACTACTCCTGAGTAACTCCAAAAGCGGCCACCGAAGATCTTTATTGGATTTGTTTTTCATCACCAGCACGTCGAGGTGAAAGATGTGCAGGTTCAGTGGGTCCTCTTGCGTTTTCACTGACATGTGGGGCCGCATGTGAGCAAACAGACGATGGGCTCCATGCGTCTGCTGGCTGGCTGAGAAGATATATAGAGGAGGGCTGAGCACGGACTGCAGGAAATTTGTTCTATGTACCTCGATATAGGCTCAATATAGTGGGGTGGCATGTGCCATAACTAGCATTCACGTCTAGCAGTACGGCACAGGCCACCCACACGAGTCCCATCCGACACCAATTTTCTTGGAGTCCATGCTACAACCATCTCTTCTCCCTCCTGTTTTCTCAGCCGCGGTGGGCGGGGTGGGGGTTTGCCGATAGTCGGTTTGCTCAACTGCGGTCCCACTTTAAGTGAAAATGCAACACCGCACACATTCCCGCTTGAGCGGCGTGCCGGACCAACCATGTGGGGGTGCGATGCGAACACGACAGGCTTTTCCTTTTGAACTCATAACTTGTAAAATTTGGTTCTGCTCCATGGCGCGACCGATAGATAGAAAATAACGATTTTGCCTAGAGTAATGAGAAGTTTGGTTCTGGCGCCATTCATGCATGGAGTATGTACGAAAATTATGAAGTTGATGCGAATGGTAAGATAATTACTGTAGTATCATATACTACTACATGGATTTGACAGGAAGATAAAAATACATACGGATCCATCAACGACATCCTCACGCCCTAGTGCGCCGGGTTACCAACCGACGTGTGAGGAGCAGCGGCGTTGGCAGCGAGCTCAACGTGCTTCTAAACAGTGCCGTCCAAGGTTGCCCTGCGGTCCAAGAAGGCCAGCGTCCTATCGTCCTCCTCTTGCATGTAGTAGTCCTTGTGGACGATTTGCGCGTAGACGTGGGTGATTATGTCGATGGTGTCTTGCTGCGCCAGGCGCTGCGTGGCGAGCGCGACCTCGAGGTGGACATTCTCTAACGCGACGGCGGGCAGTCACAGGGCCACCAGTGCGTCGAAGAGGTTTTCACCATAGTGGCCGTTGAGGGTGGCGGGCATCGCAGAGCCTGGGCGCGTCGGCTGAAGGCTTACGTCAAAGTCGTCCGCAAGCTTCTTGACGATGGTGAACTTGTCGAGGAAACCGACGAGGACCTCGTTGAACAAGGAGATGAAGCTGTCGTCCAAGCGGCCCCTCGCCCTGGTGGCCTCAAGCAATACTACCTGGAGACGTTCCTCGGTGCCGGGCCGCAGGCCGGCGTCATGGACCATCTGGCACAGCCGGCTGATGCTCGCGCTCATCGCCTCCATGGGTCTAGCTTAGCTTCTAGTCAACTGATCTTGCGATTCAAGTGATCACTCTTGCCCTTGGTTAGCGTGAGTAGGTGCGTAGGATTTCGTACTACTCCTTGGTCCTCTATTGTTCCTGCCTTTGGCTGTACGATAGGTGGGCCAGCCACCCCCTGGGCCCACGTGTCATTCACCCAAAGGCAGTTGCCGTAAGTCAATGAAGCTGCGTCCCCCTCCGTGTCGGTGCAGTATAGTCATCTCACCGGACCTCTAGTTGGGGCCAAATGAGAGAAGTTTGATTTTTACTGGCTTATTGGTCCCCTTTGCATTTTGCGCCAAGTTTTGACCTTTGATTTAACTAATAAAATGTTAATGCATGTAAACAAAAATGTTGTGTAAGTCACCTTACGAAAAGCAAATAATCCCAAAATACTTAGGCATGGTGCATTAACTCCCTCCTTGTTTCTTATTTGGTGACATATCAACCAATGAGAGATATGGGCCGTGCATGCTTTCAATGACTTGAGACTACCAAACATGACATGCAGTGTTTAGTTCATTGCATGTAATCCTATTAGTACTCTAGTTAGCAAAAAAACATTGAGTTCTCTCGCCGATAGGAATAAAACACCATGTATTTATTTATAGAGGGAGTTGTACATTTTTTGTGACATGCATTACTAGATATTGCTAGTCAAATACTAAAATCCAGATGGACGTGGTAGTACTCCTAAATCCAGACGGTGGTGCTACTAGTACTACTAGTAGTACTACCAATGTAGTAGTAGGAGTACTAGCACTGTACTACCCGTTGGTCAAATTATTACGTGTTGCTCCTCATAGTGAAGTGACAAGACCCTGCGCCGGAGATGACACCAGAGTATAGGCGTCGTGTTCGGCATACCATAGTCAGCCTCACCGTCTGCAGTCACTATCATCATGGCTGTAGAGCTAGCCTGCTTACAACTAGCCCTATTCGACATAATTTCCCGTGCGTAGATGCCCGTGCATTGCACGGAACACCAAGATTGGGGGTGGACGGCTCCGACAGCGGCCATCGTGCCAGATTTTCCCACGGCCTTCTAGATGTGGTGGGGAGGAGATAAGGCTGATTTTGAGAGACAAGGAGTTGTTTATAAATAGGGAACAAGTGCGGACATCTTTTTGCAAAAATGGAGAAGCTTGGTTTGTATGCGTCAGATAGATCCGACGGCTATTGGTGAAAGATGGGAGGCACAACATCATCACCAACTCAGGACCTGTTTGATTCACAGGATTTTGAAAAACGTAGGAATAGGAGACGGCAATATTACAAGTTTCAAACTGATATTACAAATGTTAGGAGTAATGCTGCACCTACGAAGAGGGAATTACTAGGAAGTTTACGTAAGAACTTTCATTACTTTAGATCGATGCAACATTATCGTACAAACTAAAATCCACCACCCTGACAAGTCACTAATGGGCAAATAAGTTTTCGAGTCTCTGGCCACTTGATGTTTCAAAAACAAATTCAGCTTCTGTGGAGACTTTCTCATTTAGTCTTAGACGCTTGCGGTGATCACCACACCATTCATTGTTGCGCCAGAGAACGCCAAACCTCATTACCTTGAGCACACTTGCCTCCAGAACAAAGAACCTGGCCAATTTAATCCCAGATGTGCTGCCTCGGTAGTCGATCAAATCAATTTCTGTAAGATGGAGATCAAGGCATTCGATGAGTTTGTTATAGTGCAGCACATTTTTCACTTTCGGGTCTTTTTTTATCTGCAAAAGAAGAGAACATATTAGAGCAGCTGGCTGCATAAGATTGCCGTGTCATCAAGAGGTACCAATATCATTCGCACATACGATAGGGTTGGCTGGCTAGTGATATTTTTTCACTCTCTCTCTCTCTCTCTCTCTTTCTGTTTCCTCTCTTTTAACTAGGAGCACATGAGGAGCTTGGGCATTTGTTGCCTTCCACTATGTGGCCGATGCCATATTTCGCAAAAGTATGCCACATAATACGCATCGATGTCAAATCAAAAGATTTTGGCACCGCTCTCACGATGTGAGAGAGTTGGCACCGCTGTGCACACAGACCCACATGTATAAACAAATCAATCAAACCAACTACACCAATCTCTCACTCTCCCAAACAAGTGTTTTTTATTGCCTCAGTCCTCTCTCTCTCCCACATAGTGTTTTTTCATTGCGTGAGTTAATTTGGCACCGGAGCAAAGTAGGTGATCCAGATTGGGGCACCAGGTGAGCAATGGAGGGGCATCGATGCCAAATGCATCACAAGTGAATTTGGCACATGTTTTGGCCTACATAGCCCACTTTTGTACTCCCTCCGTCCCAAAATTCTTGTCTTAAATTTGTCTAAATACGGATGTATCTAGTTACATTTTAGTGTTAGATACATCCGTATCTAAACAAATGTAAGACGAGAATTTTGGGACGGAGGGAATACTACCTCGTATTTAGTATAAAATTTTGACCATAGATTTACCTAAGAAAATGCCAATGCATGTCACTAAAAATTACACCATTTGAAATTATGTTCAAATACTAATCCAACGATATAGTTCTTAGTGACATGCATTAACATTTTGTCAGTTAAATCTATGGTCAAATTTTGATACTACAAAATTGGAAGAGTAAACCAGGACGGAGGTAGTACTTGCTCTTAGGTTAACCATAGAGTTACTGGAGTAGTCTAAGTTACTTTCCACTATGACTAGCCTAGGCTACTATAGTAGTACAGCATAAAAATGATGCAGGTGATCACGTGAGAAAAAATACTAAAAACATTTCTTTCGGTGCAGTGCGTAGATGCAGTTTTGAACACTACACTTGTCATCGTAATTTGGGAAAATTACGAAAAAATTGAGCTACATTGTGATTACCGTTTACTTATAGGAAAGAAGTTTCACCTCGATGAGTAGCTTCTCCGTGCACGAAAAGCATGTAAGGAATCCAACAACTTGATCCAGATTGGGGCCGATAGATTTTAGTGCTTAGATCTTCACTGTGTGCATGGATTGGGTCAAGCTTGTGGGAATCATTTTCTGGAAGATGGTCGTAAATACATCAAGAAGAAATTTAAAAATGTGAATTTCAAGAAGACGGAGAAGAAGATGAGTGTTGTACCTGAATGATTATGGATCCAATAAAGAGTTTGGAGAATTTGGCAGACGAGTACACCAACGCTGTCAATTTCGGCGCTTCAATGACCCTAATTTTTGTTGGACCTTCTAGATCCGATACAAGCAATCTCACAAGGAAAGGCGCATTCTCAATGACCATAACGTGGAACAGCTGGAGTGATCTCTTCCCAATTGATGTCTTATTGCGGGGCCAGCAAGACACATAAATCCATCGGAGATTCGTCGAGGCGACATGGAGGCTAATGAACTCGTGGATCTGCTCAAGACGAAGGTACTCGAGCGCAGTACAGCTGCGGAGCAGGTGCTCCATAGCCTTCTTCGAGATGACAACGTCGAAGAGGTCGAGCTGCTTGAGTTGAGGGAGAAGAAGGGCGGGCGCGGCATTAATTTAGGGAAGATAGCAGGAGATGAAGCTGGCGCGGCGCAGCGTTGGCGTGAGGCGGAGCGCGGACGACGGCATCGAGCGACATCGTCCAGCTTCAAAGCTGAGCTCCTCGAGCTGATCTAGGGCGGGGGATAAGAACCACTCATCGAACTTGGGTTGGACCTTGCAGTTGGTACTGAACATGCGGATGTCAAGGCGTCTGGCTGGCCCAGGGTGCGATGAAAGGATCTTGGAGACTGCGGGCATGCGTTTGCAATCCCCGCCACAGAGGCAGCTGTCGATGGTGAGGTTAAGGGGGACGCAGCGCCAGAGGGGGCGCCCCCGCCGGGAGAGCAGGGCGGTTCGCATGGCAGATTTTGTGGGGAGGAGGCCGATGATGACGAGCAACATGTCGTCAGGGAGGCTGCTGATGAAGTCCAGGCTCGCCGGATGCGGTTTTGGCTCGAGCCGCCTCCGCTTGTTGGCTGCCTCGCCGTCCATCTCAACCGGCGGCGACGTCGGTGTACACGTGTGCTGGTGTGTGTTGTGTGCTGGGTGTGCGCGAGTGCGTCCTTCTGTGCATGCCACCACGCAGTGGTGAATTGTGCGCGAGTGCGTCCTTCGCGTGCAAGAAGTTTGTCCTCAATGCGCCCTCAATTTACTAGCGTGCGGGGTGCTACCCCGAGTGGTTTCAACTTTGTTTACTTCACCGCGTGTCAGATGGGCCTCTAGTTTACTTATTTTCACCCACTACCACATGGGCCAGCACACGAAGATACAGAACACGAGCTGACAAGGCAGCATGTGGATTGGTTGACCGGTCAACTAAACAATATACGGAGCTATACGCTGACACAGTGAGCGTATAATCCGTCGGTATAGAGAGTTCGACTGAGAGGGGAGGCCCGTGAGAGATAGCAGAGAGAGAGAAAGAGCTACTCCCTCCGTTCGATAATGTAGTTCCAACATTTTTTTAAGTCAAACTTTTGAAACTTTGACCAAGTTTATAAAGAAATTACTTATATCTACAATACCAAAGATAAATGATAGTATGAAGTAAGTACATGTTGTGATGATTCTAATGATCATTCCAGATGTAAATATTTTTCTCTACATATACCTGGTCAAACTTTTCTGAGGTTTGGCTTTTCAAAACATCCATATGCTTATGGACGTGACAGAGTCCCTAACTAGAGAGAGAGTGAAAAAAGTGTGTGTGCGTGTGTGAAAGAGACATGGACAACACACGATAAAAGTAGAGAAAAAGCGTGCGTGTCTTATGCAAACATATCACACATGCATCTTCGACAACGGAGGCAAGGTGAGGAGATAGTGTGTGGTTGTTTGGAACCGAGAGAGCAAGACCCCTAGCATGTGGCCAAGAGGGGTCTGACAAACAAGGGAGAGAGGTCGAGAGAGACGTACGAAGAAAATGTAGACATGGGGAGGAGAGAGTGTATGTTTGTCATAGAGAGATCCCCTGGAGATCATGATGGGACTACATGGGTGGGAGATCGAGTGACAAGGTGTGTGCACGATAGAAGATGCCCCGAGAGATATCGAGATAGATGTATGGATGGAAGGAGACAATACATGTGTTCCTGATGGCTAGTAAGAGATAATCATACTTAGGAGGGGGTGAGTGCTTGCGCCTATGATGGAGTGAGGGATTATGGTACTTAGGGGGGTGCGTGTCACATGGAGAGAGAACAAGGGAGGAGAGTGTTGGATGGGTCTATATGTATAGCGCGAGCGAGACATGTGTATGTGTGAACTAGGGAGATATAAGGCCAGTTTGGCTTGCGTCCTGAGCATCTTTTGCCTGGCATGGGGTTGTGGCTGGATTTCATGCATGCTTGTTTGGTTGCTACCCTATGAAAAAGAAAGCCCGCCTGGCCTGGGTTCCCTTGCACTTTAATTAGCCTGGCTGAACACCATACACTGCAAGTAGCCTGGCCCAAGCGACCGATTTCGAACGCCTGGCCGTGCCTGGTCGTGTGGCCACGAGGCTAACAGCAACATGGATGGATATTAGCATTAAATAATTGATGCATGGATTGATTGATGGGACGTTGATGCTTTGCCTGGCCCCGGCATGAACCAAACGCTTCAGCACCACACAAGCCTGGCCAGGCAGAAATATTTTACATCTCACGTCCACACCAGGCAGTACCGGCCATCAAGGCATGAGGGTCAGGTCACGAACCAAACTGACCAATAAAGTTTGAGAGAGATTGAGGAGCCCCGATAAGGCTGAGTGGTGCGTCAGATAGCTGAGAGGGGGAAAGAGATATTCCATCCGCTCGATAATGCAGTGCATGTAAATTTTTTAGAAGTCAAAATTTGGAAACTTTGATCAGATTTACGCAAATGTTATTTATATCTACAATACCAAAGATACATCATACAAAACTACATCTCATGGTGAATCTAATGGTATATATTTGCCGTACTAGATGTAATTCTTTTTCTCCACGTACATGGTCAAACTTTGTGATGTTTGGCTTTTCAATAAATCTATATGCTATGGACCGAGGAGAGTGCCTCAGTTGAGACAGATCAAGTGCGTGTGAAGGAGAATGAGTAAGTGTGCAAAAAGAGTATGTGTGTGAAAGAGAAAGTGACAACAAACGATAAATTAGAGAGAGTGTTTTTTTTCATTTCTTATGCGAACATATCACGCATGCATCTCCGAGATGGGAAAGCGAGGCGAGGAGATACATGAAGATAGCTAGTGTGTGATTTTTTGCAACGGAGAGAGACACCCCTGTAGCACATGTCCAATAGAGGTCTGGCCAACAAGGAACAAAGGTCAAGAGGGACACATGGATGGCATGGACGCATGGGGAGGGAGAGAGTGTGTGTTTGTGATAGAGAGATCCCGTCGAGATCGTGAGGGGACTATATGTGTGGGAGATCAAGGGAGTGCGTGCGTGATAGAAAGATGCCCCGAGAGAAATCGAGATAGACCATGCACATGTTTGTGATGGAGACCAAGATTAGCTAGTCATATACATATAGGGGGACTGCGTGTGCCTACAATTGAGTGAGAGACCATCATACTTGGCTAGCTGGGCATGAGATTGTGTGTGTGCACGTGTGAGATGGAGAGAGAACGAGGGGGAGAGATAGAGTTTTAGATGGGCCTATCGAGTGCGAGTGAGATATGCATGTGTATGTGTGATCCAGGTGGATGGAGAATTTGAGAGAGGGGGGGGGGGAAGAGCTCCGAGATGACATAGTGGTGCGTGAGAGAGTTACGGGCAAAGAGCCAAGGAATTTGTGTGCGTACGATGAGTGCACCCAAGATATCTAGCTTGGACTAGCTAGAGTATCATACATAGTGTGCGAGAGAGACCTATAGATGGTGTATATATGCATGCGAACTAGAAAGACCCCCCCACACACACAAAGAGAGAGAGAGAGAGAGAGAGAGAGAGATGGGGAGAAAGGGAGAGGGACCAACAAGGTTTTTTTGTCGGATGCGTGCGACAGAATTGAAGATTGTCGGTGAGAGAGAGAGAGAGATAGAGAGAGAACAGGAGTCCGGGAGAGGGGGAGGTCGCGTTTTATGCATCAAAGACTGATATAAACCATGTTTCGATTTAAACTTGCATTCAAATATTTAAATTGGAGAACATGTTGTCTGCAATCCACACATGAACGGATATATGCGTATATCAAACAAGTTCATTAATTTGACTTTCAACATATTCATGGAGTACTATAATACTTTACAACATGCTACTCGATTGAGGTGTTCAATTTTGGATTTAGTTCACTATTTTGACCTACTGAACGAGCTATTTCATTGAATCGAGATATTTCATTTTGGGTTTGATTCGCGTTTTTGAGTGGGTCAACTATTTGTCATATAATAAATCGCTAGCAACGAGCATGTAAAAACACATTACTCCCGAGCATCATCTCTCCATCTAAAAAAGAAGTGGCAAGCTAATATTTAAAATTTTGATCCGAATCAACTTGGTAAGGTAGACGTGGATGCTCGTTCTCCCAAAATTTGAATGAACCGTTAAACATCCTCTCTGCTCGGTGGAATTCGCCCGAGCAAATAAATGGGAGACGCGAAATTACCGTCCTATGTGGGACACACATCAATTGGCCCGTTGTACATCGAGGGTAGTTTCGTAACTTCATCCAAGCGCACCTTCTCCTCGGCCGAAATGACATGTGCCGAATAATTCATAAACCATGGTCGGCAAAACACACTCTCCTCGCCCGAAATAGCTCGCACCCACTATTTCAAAACACGCTCTCCTCGCCCGAAATCGCTTGCACCCACTATAGTTCAAAACACACCCTCCTCGCCCGAAATCGCTCCCGCCCACTATTTGGGGAGAAGCAAAGTTACTCTACTATCCCCGACCCTCAGTACACAGACCCAAGCCGAGAAGCCTATAGGCAAGGGTAGAACTGTAACTCCCCTCACATTTCAGACAAATGCATCCGTAAGACATGGTTCCACTCCCCTCCCAATTCCCCCCCCCCCGCCCGCCCGCGCCCATTCATACCTCGTGGGCGCCAAATCACCTTCTCCCCAGGAAGCTCCCTTCTCCCGAGCCGCGAAACCTCAGCCCCACCTCCATGGCGCCCCCACCGCACCAATTTCATAGCCGCCCTCCTCCCTAATGTCAGAGACGCTGTCCATTTGCCATCGTGCACTGGGCCGTGTGCCTCTGACTCCGTGCTGCTGGTACTCCCTCGACGACGACTGCATGAACCGTACTGGAGCCGATTCACCCCCGCCGTTGTTCACGATGCCGAAGCGGCTCCAACTTCGGATCCGTCCAGAGTCCTGGCACTGCTTCCGTGTAGCCGTCGACCGCCGCGACATCGCTCTTTCCCTGCCGCCGATCACCACCGCAACCACGCCGGCCTCACCAACTCGGCAGCTGGACCATAGGGTGCGACCTATCTGGCGGCATGGTGAAGTAGGCAGGTCCAGGAGTTAACGCTGTTCCATAGTTCAGCTAAGATACTTGTTCTTTAGGTAACGTTGTTCCATAGTTATCATCCATCAGCCAATGCTATCCCACAGGCTGGTGATTATAGTATTATACCACTTCTAGTATTACATATGTTGTTCTTTAATACTTTTGTGTGCCATCTAGTTAATCTCGAGTACAAACGATACATATTATGTAGTTTTCATTTGTGTTCTCCCTTTAGTTTATGAGACCTGTTGCTGCTAGTTAACCCCAGTCCTACTATTTATGTCATCTCCTACATGCACTCATTACATAAATCTAACTACTAGTTGTCTTCCATGCATGTCAGATATAATTGCACACACTGATATATCCACAAGAACCTCACGGAGCAATGTAAAGGCCAATAAACTTGATGTCAATGATACCCAATGTGATGGAACATGTAAAGGCAGTTCTTCAGAAGACTTGCAGAAAGATGATGAATCCTCTTCACCCCACAAGGTCCTTGCTCTAACTTGGCCTGTGATATGGGCACAACATGCATATAATGTCCTGGAGTGTATCTACTCTATTGCAATGCCATGTGCTTAGCATGCTTATCATGCATGTAAATATGCCATGCCTTCCTGTTTTTTAGTACCTATTCCATTCATGATAACATGTTTTCAAATTCAAGTACTATCATTCTACTCTATCGCAATGCCATCTGCTTAATTTGGACATCATGCTTCTGAATATCTTATGCATTGTTATTCATCAGTATGTACTTCATCTCTCTACCATCCGTTGTTTTTTTACATTGAAGTGATGTTCTAGTGCTCTGTTGCAATGCCATCTTATTTTCCCAATCATACACGTGTATGTTGCCTTATTTCTGTACGTATTCCGCAAGCATACAGTTTTACATTCAACTAGTGTTTTTTTGCTGTGTTGTCCTGTCGTATCCCTAGCTCTTACACCATACTCCCTCCGTCCGGATTACACGTTGCCGAAATGGATAAAAAAGGATGTATTCTAGAACTAAAATACGCCTAGACCCATCCATTGTTTTCCGGATGGAGGGAATACATGTCAATATGTCATGCCTTTCTATTCTTCAGTACCTATTCCATCTCTCTGCTGTCGCATGTCTTATAATTAAAGCACCATTCTTCAATACAAGGCATGCAAGGGGAAGATGACTATGTTAGAATCTGAAGGGTTACAAACAAGGACTTTGCAAAAGATCCAAACGCCAGGAGATAATAAACCAACTCCAGTTTATATAGATACTGCTCCAACACAGAGAAACCCAACTCCTACTGATAATAAGCAGATTCCAGTGGCCAAAGAACTAGTCCGCTCCAGTCCAGCAAAAATATGTCAACTCAATTCTAAGAAGCGTGTGTGTATCCTTGCATCATGAAATTTTATAGCATGCTGATCATATTTTCTACATGTTTCTTACCCATCTCTCTTTTAGAAAATAAGCTTAACACATAGAAGAATTTCTGCAATGGTATCGTTTATGAGGAAAGATTCTTGCAGGAATTCTCTGTGCTCCAATGTAGATGTAAGTACATGTTGTATATCACTATATTTTTACATCAGCATGTATTTTGTTAATCGGCGTGAATCCAACGTTTGTCTGATCTAAATTTAGTTGTAGCAAAATGTATGATTAAAGGCCACAATGTTGATTTTTGCAAGGAAAACTGCGTGGTAGTTTTGCATCCTGAGCTGGATGAGTGTACTATCTCATATCAGTGGGTTTGAATACTTTGGTTCTGCAGTGGGTTTTTCAGTATTTTTTTACTGTGTTGTCATGTCGTATCCCTAGCTCTTACATCATACTCCCTCCGTCCGGATTAAATGTCGCAGAAATGGATAAAACTGGATGTATCTAGAACTGAAATACGCCTAGACCCATCCATTTATTTCCAGATGGAGGGAATACATGTCAATATGTCATGCCTTTCTATTCTTTAGTACCTATTCCATCTTTGCTGTAGCATGTTATATAACGGAATCACCATTCTTCTATATAAGGCATGCAAGGAGAAGACGGCTATGTTAGAATCTGAAGGGTTACAAACCAGGTCTTTGCAAAAGATCCAAATGCCAGGAGATAATAAACCAACTCCATTTTTCATAGATACTGCTCCAGCACAGAGAAACCCAACTCCCACTGATAATAAGCAGATTCCAGTGGCCAAAGAACTAGTCCGCTCCAGTCCAGCAAAAGAATGTCAACTCCATTCTAAGAAGCGTGTGTGTATCCTCGCATCATGAAATTTTATAGCATTCTGATCATATTTTCTACATGTTTCTTACCCATCTCTTTTTTAGAAAATAAGGTTAAACGATACAAGACTTCCTCCATTGGGATCGTATTCGAGGAAAATATCTTGCGGGAATTCTCTGTGCTCCAATGCTGATGTAAGTGCCTGTTGTATATCACTATATTTTTACATCAACATGTATTTTGTTAATCGGTGTGAATCTAACCTTTATCTGATCTAAAATTAGTTGTAGCAAAATGTTAAAGGCGCCAATGTTGATTTTTGTAAGGAAAACTGCCTGGTAGTTTTGCATACTGAGCTGCATGAATGTACTATCTCATATCACGCACATTACTGAATTGTAGTGCTTCTCTGGTTGCCCATTCATTCATTGTGTCAATGTTGCTTTCGTATTACCTTACCTAGCTAATGATAGTTGTGCCATATTGTGTTAATTTGGTGTAGGCTAGTTGCCCAAACATTCGTTGTGTCAATGTTGCTTTCCTATTATCTGACTTGGCCAATGATAGCAATGTTAGTGTGTTAATTTTGTGCAGGCTGCTGAAGATAAGAAGACAAACTCTGAAAACAGCAAGGCAACCCCATTGTTTCTTTCCAGTAAATCTAGGCCAGGTAATATGGCAATAACTCATGATTAATCTGTTTGGTTCCCGTCCTAATTTATGTTATGATGCAGTGGTCGAGACACTCTCCACTATCAATAATACAAGCCTACCAAAATCACCATCTGAATCTGTTCAGTATCCTCTGTCTCGAATGCAATGGAATAAATGTATGTTTGTGAACCAATTAATGGTTGAAGCAATGATGGAAATGGTTGATGAATCAGAGGTGCAGAGTCGTGCGACACAACAACTGATCAATGTTTTCAGAGACAGTGTAGCAAAGCAGCAAGAACTTGCCCACATGCTTATGGGCGTCATCTGTGCTAAGGTTGCAGATTGTGACGTTGTAGATGGTTAGGTTCTGCTCATTTATTTGCACTGGCATCAATCTTTGATTGCCCAGTGGATGTAATTTCCTGTAATATATGCTGGATGTGCAACGTTATTCCCTGTATGCCGTACCTTTGCTTGATCGGTTTTGGTCCTGTGCATAATTGCTCATCGTAATGGGCTCAAATTATCTAATTTGGCCTAAAGACATGAACGAACTTTAGTGGGCCTATTAAGTTAATGGGCCGTTACTAGGCCGAAAGTTAATGGTCGGCCCTCTTACCTCCCGGGTCGTTAACAGGCCGACATCGAAGCGGGCAACATGTGGCCCCAATTTATTTCACGGGTCGTTAACAGGCCGTTACTAAGTTTGGGCTACATATGGCCCAACTATACTGTAGGCCTTTAGCAGGCCGAAAGAGACAGCGGGCTTGTACTGGACCATGAAGAGCATAGGCCGCTAAGAGGCCAAAAGTCAGGTCATATTGTAAACGGCCCAACTGTGTTGTGGGCCTTTAGCAGGCCGAAAGAGAAACTGGGCTGGTATTGGACCACGAAGGGCATGGGCCATTAAAAGGCCAAAACTAAGGTCCGACTACAAATGGCCCAACTCATTTATGGTCCGTTAATAGGCCGAAAGGCACACAGGGCCGGGAATTGGCCCAACACTTAAATGGGTCGCTAAAAGGCCAAAACTCAGGTCCGACTACAAATGGCCCAACTGATTTATGGGCCGTCAACAGGCTGAAAGTGACACCGGGCCAGAAATTGGCCCAACACTTAAATGGGCCGCTAAAAGGCCGAAACTCAGGTCCGACTACAAATGGCCCATCAGATTTATGGGCCGTCAATAGGCTGAAAGACACACCGGGCCGGAATTTAGCCCAACATTTGAATGGGTCGCTAAAAGGCCGAAAGATGTACACCCTGAAAATTGGACCATCCATTAAATGGGCCGTTAACAGGCTCGAACTGATGATGGGCTGCAATGGTGTCAAATCTTTAACGGGCCGTTGATGGGCTGAATTGGCACATCTCGTATGGGCCGTGGGCTTAAATGGACCTAACACAAGTAGGCCTTATATGGGCTGGCCTGCTAATTTTTACTGGGCCGGCCTTTTTCATCGGAATGGGCCATTGTTGGGCCGTCGACCTATCATAGGTGCCTCCTGTCCAATGAGTGCATGACATTTGTCCCAACGGTGAGGCAACACGTGTTTCCTTCGGCCAATCAGAATTTTACACGTGGAAATTTCCCATTGGTCAGGGCTGTTAACGGGTTATCGGATCCAAAATCTGACCCGATAGCTTAACGACGTTCCGTTACGGTGGATGCCACGTGTCGGTCACCCTTGACGAAAGCACTTCTGTGACGCGCGATTTATCGTCATGGAAGTGGACACTTCCGTGATGATAATTTTGGTAATGTCATGGAACACTTCTACGACAGCACAAGTATGACTATCTTGATTCTGTCATAAAATCGTCATGGATGTACATGCATGACAAAAAATGCGACCTACTATGACAAACACGTATCATCACGGAAGTGTATTTTTTTGTAGTGACAGGAGCCAGGCAACCCAGCTTGGCAAAAACTTAATTCATAAAGGTGCATATCATGGCGAAGAAAAGGTATATATGAGAAAAGGACATGTATGTGGCGAGCTTGATGCTCGGAAAATGATAATAAGCTTCTGTAAAAGAAGCCCCAAGGTGTTATGGGCGTATACATTTAAGGATGTGTACCTCATAAGTGTGCGGTCTAGCCGCACAAGAGCTATAAAGCTAAAGAAAAATATTTAAAGAGAGATAAAATGAAAAGAGGAGAAAAAGAAAACGAACAACGAGTCCAGCTCTAGGTGTAGAATCTTCGGAGTCTGGCAGCATTCCACGGGTTCGGCTCTAAGAGATTATCCGATGTGTCACGCAGACGGTACACACCTCTAGTGAGAACTTCATCTATAATGAAGGGACCTTCCCTCTTGGGTTTGAGTTTGTCCTTTTTCTTTTCTGGCAAGCGTAGAACGAGTTCACCAACATTGTAAGTCTTGGCCCACACCTCTCTGCTTTGGTATCTGCGAGCTTGTTGTTGATAGAATGCGGAACGGGCTTTTGCAACATCGTGCTCCTCCTCCAGGGCATCTAGACTATCCTGCCGATCTAGCTCGGCTTCTCTCTCTTCGTACATGCGCACTCGAGGTGAGTCATGAATAATGTCGCAGGGCAAAATAGCCTCCGCGCCGTACACCATGAAAAATGGTGTGTAACCAGTAGTGCGATTGGGCATGGTCCACAGCCCCCAGAGTACAGAGTCGAGCTCCTCGACCCAGTGTGATGCGGAGCATCCCACGGTCATCTCCATGGACACCTTCATAGCACATCAAACCCCAAGTGGACAAACCGGACTTAAGGTGAACCCGCCCCTCTTCAAGATTTACATGAATATCCATAAGACTTGGTTGCTACCTCACCATGGATCATTGTGTTCGTGCCTAAGCCCTCCACCATACACTATGATGATACTTTGATATTGCTTTGTGTTCATGCTTGCGATATGTCATGTGCATTGCCTATGCATATTGTTTGCTCACATGACATGATTGCCATGTTTATCATGTGCCTCATGATATTGCCTTGATTTCCTCTAGTATGTCGCATCTTCACACTACTAGCTTGCTTGACATGATCTCTATGATTGCTTGCTTTGTCACATCACCCATGTTCCATTATTATTCGTTTTCTTGGGTTGATGACATATATGTTCATGCCTCTCACATGATATATCTTGATCTTTGTCACTTGTCTCCATTAGTTGCAACTCTCATATCCACTTGTAGTGAGTGCAACCATGCTATGCTTATTAATCTTGGAGACTTTGACACCTTACTTGTGTTGCATGCTTGTTCACTTGAGCCTATTGTATTTGGTTGTTCTCACATCAAATGTTCCCATACTTTGGCATGCTCCCTTGTCCTTTCTTATGATGAGTATGATGCATACACTTGTTGGGTATCTTACCACACAAATGATAGGTTTTGCACTTCCGCTAACTCATTTGTTTTTCCGAGTGTTTGTCATGTTGTTTTGTTTTGAAGGATCCACAAGGCGGTGCCGTCATGCGACAACTTGGTCATGTAAAGGAGTACACGATGCGCGACACCAACATTCTCAACATCCTCATAAAGGTGACCTCGTTCCCTTTGAGCCATCCTCACATACGCATATTCGATGGGTCATTCTTTCATCGTTGTTTCCTTCTTGTCTACATGATACATCTATTGGATGGAGGACCAACATTGGAGATGGACCCTATGGACCTTCAAGTTGAGGAGTGCCATGACATCGACCTATGGTACATCCATGCCGACCGTGTACATGGCGATACGGTTTACGATCCTAGGTCAGATCTTTCCCAAGGGGGAGGGGATGATGCAGAGCATACCACGGTCATCTCCATGGACACCTTCATAGCACATCAAACCCCAAGTGGACCTATCGGACTTAAGGTGAACCCGCTCCTCTTCAGGATTTACATGAATATCCATAGGACTTGGTTGCTACCTCACCATGGATCATTGTGCATCACTAGGTACGAGGACGACCGCCACCAAGCAGTTGGGGAGCATCCCGGAGGCCAAGGAGAAGGACCCCAAGGCCACAAGGAGGAAGAAGGAGTGAAACAAGATCAACTCTGCCCCTCCCAGGCGACCCTGTGCGCACGGACTACTTAGAAAGCTGGCGCTGGAGCACCCCGTGCGCACAGGCTTGTACCGTGCCCACGGGACCCCCATGCGCACGGGCCCAACTTACCCTGTGCGGATGGGCCCATCAGGATGGACAGCTGTGAGCTGTTGTTGGGCCTCCTCTTCGTCCTCTCCATCCACCTACCTATATATTTCGTACCTAGACCATATGTTAGGGTAGTAAAGTATATGAGATGATTATGTGAGCTTTGCTCCTTGTACCCACTCCTCTAGGAGATCATGTCCTCCCAAGGGAGAAGATCCACTTGTGGATACCAAGGCCCCATCTAGGGAAGGATCCCCATCATAGGATCATCAATACCTCTCTCCTCATAGGATTGGGATGAACTAGTACCTTGTATCTTTCCTTTGTTGTTCTTGAATCATTTTGAACTCTTGTGTGTTCTTGGATCTAGCATATGTGTGATTGGATCTAGTCAATTTGAGTGTTTCCTCTCTCTTGTGTTCTTCTTGTTCTTGGGGATTCCCCCTCCAATTCATGAAAGATCTCCACTTAGGGTTCCACCCTACAACACAGTGTTTGTCTGACTCTTTTAAAGATCGTACTAGTCTAGGCTTAATGCCGCTCATGATAAGACCATTAGCTCGTTCGAATTGACCGTTTGTTTGGGGGTGATAGACAGAGGCGTAATCGAGCTTGATGCCCATGTTAGCACACCATGTTTTCACTTTGTAGGTTGTAAAATTGGAGCCATTATCGATGATGATGTTGCGTGGGACACCGTAACAATGTAGAACACTGGATATAAAGTCTATCACTGGTCCGGCTTTGGCCGTTTTAACTGGCTTGGCCTCTATCCACTTAGTGAATTTATCTACCATGACCAGCAACTATTTTTTCTTGTGGCTTCCCCCTTTAAGGAGTCCGACCATATCAAGCCCCCAGACCACGAAAGGCCAAGTAATGGGGATTGTTTGGAAGGTGGTAGGCGGCATATGGCTTTGATCAGCGAAAAGCTGGCATCCCACACAACGTTGGACAAGGTCCTGTGTATCTGCTCAGGCTGTCGGCCAGAAGAAACCGGTACGGAAGGCCTTGCTTATAAGAGCCCGGGCTGTGGCGTGGTGACTACCAAGACCAGCATGGATTTCGGCCAGGAGCTGCCGTCCTTCTTCTTCGGAGATACATCTTTGAAGTATTCCAGTAGCACTCTTCTTGTAGAGCTCTCCTTCATGAACTTTGTAGGCTTTTGAGCGCCGAACAATGCATCGAGCCTCATTTTGGTCCTCGGGGAGCTCTCGCTTATTAAGGTAGGCCAGGAAGGGTTCGGTCCATGGGGAAATTACTGCCATTATTAGATGGGCCGATGGTGTTGTTTCGGTGGATGAGCCCCCGATGATATCGGTATTGTGTTCGGAATCTTGGGGTATGATCGGATCCGGACTAGTGTTGCTGCTCTCATCTTGCCACACCACGGATGGCTTGAAGAGCCTTTCCAAAAAGGTGTTAGGCGGGACGGGGTCACACTTGGCGCCCATGCGAGCAAGGACATCCGCCGCTTGATTACTTTCTCGAGCCACATGATGAAACTCGAGCCCCTCAAACCGAGCTGATATTTTGAGTACGGCATTACGATAGGCCGCCATCTTCAGATCTTTAGCGTCGAAGTCTCCGTTTATTTGTGATATTGCGAGGTTTGAATCCCCACGCACCTCCAGGCGTTGTATGCCCATAGAGACAGCCATCCGAAGACCATGCAATAAGGCCTCGTATTCGGCTGCGTTATTGGAGTCTGTGTATAATATTTGGAGTACATACTGGACTATGTCTCCTGTGGGGGACGTTAAGACAATACCCACTCCTAAACCACCAGCATTTTGGAGTCGTCGAAGTGCATGACCCAGCTGGAATATGTACCGTACTCTTTAGGGAGTTCGGCCTCTGTCCATTCGGCGACGAAGTCAGCCAATACTTGGGATTTAATGGATAGACGTGGTTTGCATGTGATATCAAATGGCAAGAGCTCAATGTCCCACTTGGCAATCCGGCCTGTAGCATCGTAGTTGTTTATTATGTCATTGAGTGGTACTTCGGAAGCCACCATGATTTAGCACTCTTGGAAGTAGTGTCGTAGCTTTCGGGATGCCATGAAGACCGCATATGCTATCTTTTGGTAATGAGGGTACTGGGATTTGCATGGTGTGAGGATAGTGGATACACAGTATACCGATTTCTAAAGTGGGAATTTATGTCCGTCCTCCTCTCGTTCGACGACGAGCACCGCACTCACCACCTGGTGTGTTGCAGAGATGTATAATAACATGGCTTCGCCGACGTTTGGCGTGGCTAGGATTGGGTTTCTCGCTAAAAGAGCTTTTATTTCTTCCAGTCCGGCCATTGCCGCGTCCGTCCACTCGAAGTGGTCGATGCATCGGAGTAGGCGGTATAGTGGCAATGCTTTTTCTCCTAATCTGGAGATAAAGCGGCTTAAAGCTGCCACGCATCCGACTAGTTTTTGGACCTGTTTAAGGTCTATTGGTGTAGCCAATTGTGACAAAGCTCGGATTTTGGATGGGTTACCCTCAATTCCTCTATTGGAAATGATGAAGCCCAACAGTTTTCTGGCAGGGACGCTGAAGACACACTTTTTCGGATTGAGCCTGATGTCATATCATACGCACGAAGGTTGTCGAATGTGAGATGCAGGTCTTCTACGAGTGACTCGACGTGCTTAGTTTTGATGAAGATGTCATCCACATATGCTTCGACCGTCTTGCCGATTTGTTTCTCCAGGCATGTTTGAATCATGCGTTGGTAGGTGGCGCCGGCGTTTTTCAGCCCGAAGGGCATAGTGTTGAAGCAGAAAGGCCCATATGGGGTAATGAAAGCTGTTGCGGCTTGACCAGATTCCTTCATTTTGATTTGATGTTATTTGGAATATGCGTCGAGGAAACATAGTGAGTCATGTCATGCGATAGCGTCAATGATCTGATCGATGCGGGGGAGGGGGGAGGGATCCTTAGGGCAGACCTTATTGAGGTCTTTGAAATCGACACACAGGCGCCAGGATTTATCCTTCTTTGGTACCATCACCAGGTTTGCTAGCCAGTCCGGATGTTTTATTTCTTTGATGAACCCGGCCTCAATTAACTTGGCTAGCTCCTCCCCCATAGCTTGTCGCTTGGGTTCGGAAAAGCGCCGCAGTGTTTGCTTGACCGGCTTGTATCCCTTCAATATATTGAGGCTGTGTTCGGCCAACTTGCATGGGATTCCAGGCATGTCAGAAGGGTGCCATGCGAATATGTCCCAGTTCTCGCGCAAGAACGCGTGTAATGCGGCGTCGACAGTAGGGTCCAGCTGTGCCCCGATGGAAGATGTCTTCTTTGGATCCGTCGGGTGAACTTGAAACTTGACTATTTCATCTGCTGGTTTGAAGGAGGTGGATTTGGGGCACTTATCGAGGATTACGTCGCCCCTGTCCACCGTGGAGCGTAGTGCGGTCAATTCTTCGGCCACAAGGGCCTCGGATAGTGCCTCGAGGGCCAGAGATGCGGTTTTGTTTTCAACGCGGAGTGTGATAGGTCTCCAACGTATCTATAATTTTTGATTGTCCCATGCTATTATATTATCTGTTTTGGATGTTAATGGGCTTATTTATACACTTTTATATTATTTTTAGGACTAACCTACTAACCCAAGGCCCAGTGCAAATTGTTGTTTTTTTGCCTATTTCAGTGTTTCGCAGAAAAGGAATATCAAACGGTATCCAAACGGAATGAAACCTTCTGGAGAGTTATTTTTGGAACAAACGTGATCCAGGGGACTTGGAGTGGACGTCAAACAACCAACGAGGAGGCCATGAAGCAGGGGGCGCCTACCCCCCTGGGCGCGCCCTCCACCCTCGTGGGCCCCTCGTGGCTCCACCGACCTACTTCTTCCTCCTATGCATATCCATATACCCCGAAAACATCCAGGAGCACCACGAAACCCTATTTCCACCGCCGCAACCTTTTGTACCCAAGAGATCCAATCTTGGGGCCTTTTCGGAGCTCCACCGGAGCGGGTATCGATCACGGAGGGCTTCTACATCAACACCATAGCCTCTCCAATGATGTGTAAGTAGTTTACCTCAGACCTTCGAGTCCATAGTTATTAGCTAGATGCCTTCTTCTCTCTTTTTGGATCTCAATACAATGTTCTCCTCGATCTTCTTGGAGATCTATTTGATGTAACTCTTTTTGCGGTGTGTTTGTTGAGATCCGACGAATTGTGGGTTTATGATCAAGTTTATCTATGAACAATATTTGATTCTTCTCTGAAATCTTTTATGTATGATTGGTTATCTTTGCAAGTCTCTTTGAATTATCAGTTTGGTTTGGCCTACTAGATGATCTTTCTTGCAATGGGAGAAGTGCTTAGCTTTGGGTTCAATCTTGCGGTGTCCTTTCCCAGTGATAGCAGGGGCAGCAAGGCACGTATTGTATTGTTGCCATCGAGGATAAAAAGATGGGGTTTATATCATATTGCTTGAGTTTATCCCTCTACATCATGTCATCTTTCCTAATGCATTACTCTGTTCTTATGAACTTAATACTCTAGATGCAAGCTGGATAGCGGTCGATGTGTGGAGTAATAGTAGTAGACGTAGAATCGTTTCGGTCTACTTATCGCGGACGTGATGCCTATATACATGGTCATGCCTAGATATTCTCATAATTATTCGCTTTTCTATCAATTGCTCGACAGTAATTTGTTCACCCACCATAATACTTATGCTATCTTGAGAGAAGCCACTAGTGAAACCTATGGCCCCCGGGTCTATTCTCCATTATATTAATCTCCC
The DNA here is from genome assembly GCF_003073215.2 of Triticum urartu. Taxonomy (NCBI): domain Eukaryota; kingdom Viridiplantae; phylum Streptophyta; class Magnoliopsida; order Poales; family Poaceae; genus Triticum; species Triticum urartu. The sequence continues at coordinate 392,809,484 of NC_053022.1, read as the reverse complement.
GTCAACTAGCTATTTCAGTCGCCGTTTATTTTTGCAATCTTTATATTCCAATCTATATCATAAAAATACCAAAAATATTTATATTATTATTATCTCTATCAGATGTCACTCTCGTAAGTGACCGTGAAGGGATTTACAACCCCTTTATCGCGTTGGTTGCGAGGTTCTTATTTGTTTGTGTAGGTACGAGGGACTTGCGTGTAGTCTCCTACTGGATTGATAGCTTGGTTCTCAAAAACTGAGGGAAATACTTATGCTACTTTGGTGCATCACCCTTTCCTCTTCAAGGGAAAACCAACGCAGTGCTCAAGAGGTAGCTAGAAGGATTTCTAGCGCCGTTGCCGGGGAGATCTACTCACAAGTCAAGACATACGAAGTAACCATCACAAACTCTTATCCCTCGCATTACATTATTTGCCATTTGCCTCTCGTTTTCCTCTCCCCCACTTCACCTTTGCCATTTTATTCACCCTCTTTTTCTGTTCGCCTATTTTTTGCTCAACTCTTGTGTGCTTGTGTGTTTGTTTGTTTGTCATGATGGCTCAAGATAATACTAAATTGTGTGACTTTTCTAATACCAACAATAATGATTTCATTAGCACTCCGATTGCTCCTCTTACCGATGCTGAATCTTGTGAAATTAATACTACTTTGCTGAATCTTGTCATGAAAGATCCGTTTTCCAGCCTTCCTAGTGAAGATGCCGCTATCCATCTAAACAGCTTTGTTGATTTGTGTGATATGCAAAAGAAGAAAGATGTGGATAATGATATTTTTAAATTTAAGCTATCCCCGTTTTCGCTTAGAGATCGTGCTAAAACTTGGTTTTCTTCTTTGCCTAAAAATAGTATTGATTCTTGGAATAAGTGCAAAGATGCTTTTATCTCTAAGTATTTTCCTCCCGCTAAGATCATCTCTCTTAGAAACGATATTATGAATTTTAAGCAACTTGATAATGAACATGTTGCACAAGCTTGGGAGAGGATGAAATTAATGATACGTAATTGCCCTACACATGGTTTGAATCTTTGGATGATTATACAAAAAAATTATGCCGGATTGAATTTTGCTTCTAGAAATCTTTTAGACTCGGACGTGGGAGGCACTTTTATTGAAATCACTTTAGGAAAAGCTACTAAACTCCTAGATAATATTATGGATAATTATTCTCAATGGCATACTGAAAGATCTACTAGTAAAAAGGTGCATGCAATAGAAGAAATTAATGTTTTGAGTGGAAAGATGGATTAACTTATGAATTTTTTTGCTAAGAAGAGTGTTTCTTCTGATCCTAATGATATGCCTTTGTCTACTTTGATTGAGAATAATAATGAATCTATGGATGTGAATTTTGTTGGTAGGAACAATTTTGGTAATAATAGTATAGAGGTAATTTTAATCCTAGGCCATTTCCTAGTAATTCCTCTAATAATTATGGTAATTCCTACAACAATTCTTATGGAAATTATAATAAGATGCCCTCTGATTTTGAATCTAATATTAAAGAATTTATTAGTTTGCAAAAGAGTTTCAATGCTTTGATTGAAGAAAAACTATCTAAGATTGATGAGTTGGCTAGGAACGTGGATAGAATTTCTCTTGATGTTGATTCTTTGAAACTTAGATCTATTCCACCTAAGCATGATATCAATGAGTCTCTCAAAGCCATGAGAATTTCCATTGATGAGTGCAAAGAAAGAACCGCTAGGATGCATGCTAAAAAAGATTGCTTTGTAAAAGCGTGTTCTTCTAGTTTTGACGATAATAAGGATGAAGATCTAAAAGTGATTGATGTGTCCCCTATTAAATATTTGTTTTGCAATATGAATCTTGATAATGTTGGGACTGGAGATGAGTCAACTTTAGTTAAAAGGCGTTCCAATGATTCGTAGTTTTTAGATCTTGATGCAAAAATTGGTAAAAGTGGGATTGATGAGGTCAAAACTTTAGATAGAAATGAACCCACTATTTTGGATTTCAAGGAATTTAATTATGATATTTTTTCTTTAATACATTGTATTTCCTTGTTGCAATCCGTACTAAATTCTCCGCATGCTTATAATCAAAATAAAGCTTTTACTAAACATACCGTTGATGCTTTAATGCAATCTTATGAAGGAAAGCTTGAATTGGAAGTTTCCATCCCTAGAAAACTTTATGATGAGTGGGAACCCACGATTAAAATTAAAATTAAAGATCATGAATGCTATGCTTTATGTGATTTTGGTGCTAGCGTTTCCACGATTCCAAAAACTTTGTGTGATGTGTTAGGTTTCCGTGAATTTGATGATTGTTCTTTAAATTTGAATCTTGCGGATTCCACTATTGAGAAACCTATGGGAAGAATTAATGATGTTCTTATTGTTGCAAATAGGAATTATGTGCCTGTAGATTTCATTGTTCTTGATATTGGTTGCAATCCTACATGTCCTATTATTCTTGGTTGACCTTTCCTTAGAACGATTGGTGCAATTAATGATATGAAAGAAGGGAATAATAGATTCCAATTTCCGTTAAGGAAAGTCATGGAACACTTTCCTAGAAAGAAAATTAAATTACCTTATGAATCTATTATGAGAGCCACTTATGGATTGCATACCAAAGATGATAATACCTAGATTTATCCTTGCTTTTATGCCTAGCTAGGGGCGTTAAACGATAGCGCCTGTTGGGAGGCAACCCAATTTTATTTTTTTTCCTTGCTTTTTGGTTATGTTTAGTAATAAATAATTCATCTAGACTCTGTGTAGATGTGGTTTTATGCTTTTAATTAGTGTTTATGCCAAGTAGAACCTTTGGGAAGACTTGGGGGATGTCTTTGCGGTCTTGCTGTAAAAAACAGAAACTTTAGCGCTCACGAGATTTGCTTCCATTTTTTACTGAAGAGTGAGATTAGGTTCATTCTTTTTGAAGATGATTAATAGATAAATTCCTAACATCCAAAAATTTATTTTAGAATTTTGGGGGTTACATAAGTATTCGAAACCTACAGATTACCACAGACTGATCTGTTTTTGACAGATTCTGTTTTTCGTGTGTTGTTTGCTTATTTTGATGAATCTATGGCTAGTATCGGAGGGTATGAACCATAGAGAAGTTGGAATACAGTAGGTTTAACACCAATATAAATAAATAATGAGTTCATTACAGTACCTTAAGTGGTGGTTTGTTTTCTTATACTAACGGAGCTCATGAGATTTTCTGTTTAAGTTTTGTGTTGTGAAGTTTTCATGTTTTGGGTAAAGATTTGATGCATTATGGAATAAAGAGTGGCAAGAGCCTAAGCTTGGGTATGCCCAAGGCACCCCAAGGTAAAATTCAAGGACAACAAAAAGGCTAAGCTTGGGGATGCCCCGGAAGGCATCCCCTCTTTCGTCTTCTTCTATCGGTAACTTTACTTGAGGCTATATTTTTATTCACCACATGATATGTGTTTTGCTTGGAGCATCTTGTATGACTTGAGTCTTTGCTTTTTAGTTTACCACAATCATCCTTGCTGTACACACCTTTTGGGAGAGACACACATGAATTAGAATTTATTAGAATACTCTATGTGCTTCACTTATATCTTTTGAGCTAGATAATTTTGCTCTAGTGCTTCACTTAAATCTTTTAGAGCTCGGTGGTGGTTTTATTTTATAGAAATTATTGATCTCTCATGCTTCACTTATATTATTTTGAGAGTGCTTTATAACAGCATGGTAATTTGCTTTGGTTATGAAATTAGTCCTAATATGATAGACATCCAAGATGGGTGTAATAAAAACTATCATAGAAAGTGCATTGAATACTATGATAAGTTGGATACTTGATAATTGTTTTGAGATATAAAGGTGGTGATATTAGAGTGTGCTAGTTGAGTACTTGTGAATTTGAGAAATACTTGTGTTGAAGATTTCAAGTACCGCAGCATGCATGTATGATAACCGTTGTGTAACAAATTTGAAACATGAGGTGTTCTTTGATTGTCTTCCTTATGAGTCGCGATCGGGGACGAACGATGGTCTTTTCCTACCAATCTATCCCCCTAGGAGCATGCGCATAATGCTTGGTTTTTGATGACTTGTAGATGTTTGCAATAAGTATGTGAGTTCTTTATGACTAATGTTGAGTCCATGGATTATACGCACTCTCACCCTTCCATCATTGCTAGCCTCTTCGGTACCGTGCATTGCCCTTTCTCACCTCGAGAGTTGGTGCAAACTTCGCTGGTGCATCCAAACCCCGTGATATGATACGCTCTGTCACACATAAACCTCCTTATATCTTCCTCAAAATAGCCACCATACCTACCTATTATGGCATTTCCATAGCCATTCTGAGATATATTGCCATGCAACTTTCCACCGTTTCTGTCGGCGTTCTGGGAACGGGGGTCCCCAGACTTGCCTGCCTGCGGCCCGCGGCGTGGCTAAGCCAGCAGGCCGTACTGCCCATCTTCATCAACAAGGCATCCAAGACCCTCGTGAGGGTCCAAGCCTCGCGAGGCGGACGATGCAAGACCTCCTGGGGAGTGGCCTAGCCAGGCAGGCTCACGAGGAGCGGAGATATCAAGGCGGGCAAACCTCACGAGACCCTCGTGACGTGAACGCTGACGCACGACACCAGGCGGGCGCCAGCGCGTGCAACATCCTTGTTTCCTATTTGGTGCTAAGGAGGCTAGCGCAGGCGAAGAGTACCGAGGCATCAGGCAAATGTTGCTATATTGGTGCAATGAGACCAAGACCAGGAGGACGGCAAGACGGAGGTCATCATGGAGCCCAAGATGGCGTCACCATAGAGCTTTTCGTAGGCGAAGACCACTTTTGTCAGGATAGCTTGTACTAGCTGCCCCCCTTCAAACTGGCCCACCATTGTTGGCTCCCTTCCCGCTCGATATTTGGGAAGAGGACCGGGGCCAATATAAATAGGTCTAGCCACCATAGTAGGGGAGAACTGATCATTGAGAGACGGATGATTCAGACCATCCTCACACACACAAGCTCACCGAGCTCAAGAACACCTCAACCTTAGGAGGTTGTTCTTTCCTTGTACTGTTCATCATTAGCCCTAGAGGCAATCCACCACCACCACACTAGAGTAGGGTATTACACCACAACAGTGGCCCGAACCAGTATAAATCTTGTGTCTTTCTATGTTGCGAGTTCGTCGAGTTCGTCCGCGAGATCTTAGTGAGCTAGGGCGTAGATCGGTGGGAGGAAAAGACTTCGCGCACACCCCAGTGTTCGAACCTTAAGGGTTTGCCGGAACCCCACATCCGACATTTGGCGCGCCAGGTAGGGGTGTGCCGTAGCTTCCCTTCCATCAGTTCGTCGCTCTGTCGCTCCCTCGTCTCCATGGCGGACGCACGCCGTGCTCGAGTTGAACGTCGGGTTGCCCTCACCACCCGCGTCGCTCAGACGGCTCCCATCGGCAGGCCACATCACCGTTCTCCGTCCCCCGCACCAACGCTGCCACCGGCCCGGCGGGCAACAAGCAGCAGGCGTCCTCGCTGCATCCTTTGGTGCGGCAGGACGGCCGCACCGCCACTCCATCGCTAACCCTTGCCAGTTCTTCGTCTAACACGCACCGCACTCCCATGGAGGCACGGGCCGCGCTCCTCGCTGTGAATGAGCTCCTGCTCTACCGCCCCATCGACGACCTCTACGAGGAGTGGCTCGAACACGTCGCCGAGCTCGTCTGCGCCGCGGGGGGCTCTCCGGCGCCGTCCCACTCTCTGCCTCCCCCTCAACCAGCCGCGGGCGACGGGGCTCATCGCATGCCTCCACCACCTCAGCCCCAAGACGTCGCCTTGGCACCAAGGCGCGCGGCTCCGCGATGTGATCCGCCGTGCCCGGCGCCCGTGCGTGAAGAGAGAAGCTGCCAAGAAATTCCACGGCTGCGAGAAGCTGCACCTGCGCTCCCCACGCCACCTCGTCAAGACCGCGCACCGCCCGCAGCGGTGCAGTGTGGACCTCGTCAAGACCAAGCTCCACCTCTGAAGCGGGCCCCGGCAAGCACGGCTGGCTGCCGCGCCTTCACTCCCGAGCCGCGCAGCGTCGCCTGGCCGGGCAAGTTCAAGCCGGATCTGCCTCCTCGCTATGACGGTACCGCCGACCCCGCAGAGTTCCTGTAGCTCTTTGAGTTGAGCATCGAAGTGGCCAACGGCGACGAAAAGGTCATGGAGAACTGGTTTCCCATGGCTCTCAAGGATGGAGCTCGCTCCTGGCTCCTGAACCTGCAGCATGGCTCGATCTCCTCCTGGGATGAGATGCGCGACCGCTTCGTCGCCAACTTCCAGGGCACCCGCGACCGCCCACCGGCCGCGGGTGACCTACGCCGCATCAGGCAGCAGCCAGGAGAGACCCTCCAAAAGTACATCCAGCGCTTCAACAACACCCGCCTCAAGATCCCCAAGGTCACGGACGAGGCCATCATCTCCGCGTTCTCCGACGGCGTCCGTGACGTCAAGATGAAGGAAGAACTCGCCATCCACGAGGAGCTCTGCACATCTCAGGAGCTGTTCAACCTGGCGACCAGGTGCACAAGAGCTGAGGAGGGGCGCCTCTCTCTCCTTGAGCGGCCAGCCGTGGGCGCGGAGGAGAAGAAGGCCAAGGCCAAGGACGTAAAGCGCAAGGAGGTAGTTGTGCTCGCAGCGGAGCCCGACATCAAGCGGGGCAGAGATCAGCCCGAGTCACCCAAGAACAGCCGACAGTTCTGCACCTTCCATGACCTGAACACCCACAACACCAGCGACTGTCAAGAGCTCAGAGCCATACGAGAAGGACGCTACGGTCGACGCCCCGAGCGCAACGACTGGGGCTACGGCCACGGAGGAGGACGTGGAGGCGGATGCTGGGACGACCGTGGCCTGCGCCAGGAGTGGCGCGACCGGCCTCATGAGGACAGCTGTCAGGACCAGCCTCGTGAGGGCGCCTGGAGGGACCCACCTCGTGAGGATCGCCCCCAGGGCAACGCCGGTCTTCCCCCTCTGCCGCCGCCAAGGAGGAACGACGACCACCACCAGGACGAGGGGGCTGGGGGCTTCCAGGAGCCGCGCGCGATCGCCTGCATTTTGGGCGGCGCCCAGGCCCTAGCCTCTCAGCGCGTCTTCAAGCAGTTTGCTCGCGAGGTGAACACGGCGCTCCCCAAGCTCGAGGCCACGCGCCCGCTTAGGTGGTCCCAGTGCGCCATCACTTTCAACTCGGTGGATCAACTCTAGTGCGCAGCCACCGCTGGCACCCTCCCTATGCTGTTTTCCCCAGTGATCAACAATGTGCAGGTCACCAAGACCCTCATCGACGGCGGTGCAGGGCTCAACGTCCTGTCTGTTGACACGTTCGACAACCTCCAGGTGCCATATGAGCAGCTCCTGCCCACCAAGCCTTTCTCAGGAGTGACCGACGGCTCCACCATGTCGATAGGGCAGGTCCGCCTGCCTGTCACCTTCGGGGAGCGCAAGAACTACCGCATCGAGCTCATCGATTTCAATGTCGCACACATCCGCCTGCCGTACAATGACATCCTCGGGTATTCAGCCCTGGCCAAGTTCATGGCAGTCACTCATCATGGCTACAACGTTCTCAAGATGTCAGGAAGCGGAGGAATCATCACGGTCCCGTGTGAAGAGAGGGATGCGGTGTGCTCCCTCAAGTGCGCCTTTCAAGTCACAACAATCGACGACCCTGACAGCAGAAATGAAGGCCCTCTGGAGGCCATCCCCAAGAAGAAGCAGTCGCGCCATGCAGGACCTCGGGAGGATGGCGTCACGGCAGAAGCCACGTCAGGACCAGCGCCCACTCCAGGGGCGCCTCCCTCCATCGCATAGGAAGGCGCACCCGGCGCCCTCCTTAGGCAGGGCTCGGGGGCTCTCTTCTGGAGGGCCTCAGACCTTGCCAACCTCATGAGGGAGGCACTTGGGCACCACTTGGAAGCATGCTTCACGGCACGTGACCCTCAGGAAAGCACAGGGCAAGGAGTGCCCACCACCCAGGAGTTCATCACCAAGACCACCCAGGAACTGCAAGAAGCAAGAGCCATGTGCGGTGATAGCCGCCCATGGGGCGCAGCTCCGCATCCTGGCGAGGATGCTGGCTGCATGTCTGCATCGCTGTCCCAGGGCTCAACATGGCCGCATCTCAGGAACATTTCTGGCCTTCGCGTGTGGACCGCTGCGAGGGCCCGCCGCACAGCTACGTTCGTATGCCCTTTGGCTTGCCGAACGTGGCGTCGGCCTATCAGCGCAACATGCGACGTGTCTTGGCGGCTTAGGAACCCAGGTACCACGCCGTTCTGGAGGAGATGGAGATGGTCTTCAGGGAACCTCCCGAACCCTGGAGCCTCCCGAGGCTCAGGGTTCTGGCGGCTCATGAGGAGTCATTTCTTCAACGCACGCCTTCAGCTGCACCAACTCTACTTCATCTACAGATCCAGGTGACATCTTCCAAGCTCGTTTAGCTGGGAGTGCCCCTCGGGCTGCATTATTCCCAGGCCGCGTGGGTCCGTCCCTGCGGCATGTATCCCTTTTGCTTATGTCTTCAGCTTACCTTGTTGGGGGTGCCCCTCGGGATGCATCATCCCCAAGCCGCTCGGGCCGGACCCGGCGGCATGTATCTTCCTGCATTTATCCAATCTGATCTACTCTTCATGCTTAACCTGCAAACTGCTATCACCTGATCGATCATCGCCTCCCCCGGGGCCTCCACACAGGCACGGCGCTGGTGCATGGGTCCGTCCCTACCATGCCGACAAATCTGAGCGGTCGAGCTCTAGCTCGCGGCACACCCCGCGCACGTCACCTCACCAGGCCCTCAGTGCCTTCTCCTCATCCAGAGCAACCAGCGGCAGGCTGACAGCTGTAACGGCAAACCGTGTTTCTTCTTGTGCCTGTTAACAGGGACCCCAAGGGAAGGATAGCAGGCGATACTGCAAGTCTCCTTTTCTCTCGTGCAATTCGCTTGCATGTTAAAAGGGGGCTCCTGAGCATCGCGACTCAGGAGCTCTTACTGGCTCTCCAGCCCTCACCCCCCGGCCTTGACCACGGCATCGCGACCCGGCATACCAGCGGCGGCTGAGCTCGCTCAAGGGCCGGGACCTGAGGACATAGAGCATTAAGGAGATCATGAGGGGAGGGAAATTCGTATGGGCCAGCCTAGCTATGCCGCACGAGTAGGCGCGCAACCCTAGCGCAACGTCAGGAGTCACCACGAGATCTACGAGATAAGTCCTGCACTCGGATTGGCTAAATGTTTGGGCCTAATGGTCAGTCACGCCTTGCCGCAGCCCTGTTGCGGCCACGTCAACTCCCTTTCTAGCCTTACGATGGCTGCTTGAGCGCTAAGGGGGACCTCCTGAGCATCGCACCTCAGGGGCTCTTACTGGACCTCGGGCCGCACACCTCTTGGCCTTGACCACGGCACGCAACCTGGCATACCAGCGACGGTTGTAGCCTACCTGGGGACCGGGACCTGTCGGCGCAGAGCAACAAGCTATCGCGAGGAAAGAAACGGGGGACCGAGCCTTAACGGGACATGCGTTCACCAAATTCTCATAACAGGGAAGATAAGCACAAAAGACATTACGGACCCTTACATACCCCACGGGGTAATTCATGATTCATTGCAGGAAACAAAAGCCGATACTAAGGGGAATCCTATCTACATCCTTCCATGGTGGACGCCATCATCAACAGTGGGCCACGGGAGGCCGGCACCAACCCCATCCAGATCAGCGGCGGTGACGGCCGGATGCCGTAGCTCTGCTGCGAGCGCGGCGAGAGCTCGGGGGCACGTAGCTGTCGTCACTCGTCTTCGGAGTCTCATAGAGCTCAGGAGAGCTACTGGACTCCCAAGGGCTGCTGCTGGAGTGGTCGCGAGCGGGGCGCGCATCAGCCTCGCGCTCCTCTCCGAAGCAGCACTCCAGGAGGCAACCCTCGACATCGAAGACATTGAAGAAGAGCGTGGAGACACCGTCGTAATCGAAGTAGATCGCGAGGGCGCCCCTCGCACGGCAGACCCGCGCGATCTCGCCCCAGCCGCGCGTCATGAAGATCTTGCCGATGGGGACCGCTTCGATCTCTGCTCCGGTTGCTGGAGCGCTACAGTCGGCGTGCTGCAGCCAGAGCTCGAGAGGCCCCCTCGGCGGCATCACGTCGGAGAAGAACCGCAGGAAGCGGATCCAGGAGCTTGGAGGCATCGGTGCCCACAGCACCAACTCGCGCGAGGAGTCCGTGGCGTGAACCCCACGGGCGACGGCGTGCGTCACCGTGGCGCGGTGGCCCTGGATGCGGCGTGGGCGGCGCTACTCGTCACTCTGTCCTCCTGATCCCTCGTCTTGGGCGTACAAGGGCAGCGGGTACCCCGGAGGAGGCTGCTCGCACCAAGGCCGTGACACCACGTGCATCGACGCTTCATCGCAGCGATGGATCGGCCTCTTTCTTGGCGGAAGAGGCCCCGGATCGTCGCGGGGAGCCTTTCCATTCTCTTCAGTAGAGAACTTTCTGATGGGCACCATTGTTGTCAGCAGTGGAGTGAGGAGGAAGGAGCAAGCAAGCAAGGAAGAGATGGGCAACGGGGGCTCCGCCCCCTCCCCATTTATAGCAAGGGAAGGCCAACCGGCGTCTTCCACGATCGCAGGTAATGATGGTTTTCCTTGCATGTCGCAGGGACCTGACAAGTCGAGCAGTTGCCGAGGCAATATGGGGAAGCGGAGACGCCCACGTCCAATCATCCACCACGCATCGATCGAGGCCGCAGGATTTTAGGGCCCGCGGTGCTCCGAACTTGGCCCTTGGCTTTGTCGCGAAGCCAAGCCCGAGCGCACCTTGGGCCCGGGGGGCTACTGTCGGCACTCTGGGAATGGGGGTCCCCACACTTGCCTGCCTGCGGCCCGCGGCGTGGCTAAGCCAGCAGGCCGTACTGCCCATCTTCATCAACAAGGCATCCAAGACCCTCGTGAGGGTCCAAGCCTCGCAAGGCGGACGATGCAAGACCTCCTGGGGAGTGGCCTAGCCAGGCAGGCTCACGAGGAGCGGAGATATCAAGGCGGGCAAACCTCACGAGACCCTCGTGACGTGAGCGCTGACGCACGTCACCAGGCGGGCGCCAGCGCGTGCAACATCCTTGTTTCCTCTTTGGTGCTAAGGAGGCTAGCGCAGGCGAAGAGTACCGAGGCATCAGGCAAATGTTGCTATATTGGTGCAATGAGACTAAGACCAGGAGGACGGCAAGAAGGTGGTCATCATGGAGCCCAAGATGGCGTCACCATAGAGCTTTTCGTAGGCGAAGACCACTTTTGTCAGGATAGCTTGTACTAGCTGCCCCCCTTCAAATTGGCCCGCCATTGTTGGCTCCCTTCCCGCTCGACATTTGGGAAGAGGACCGGGGCCAATATAAATAGGACTAGCCACCATAGTAGGGGAGAACAAATCATTGAGAGACGGATGATTCAGACCATCCTCACACACACAAGCTCACCGAGCTCAAGAACACCTCAACCTTAGGAGGTTGTTCTTCCCTTGTATTGTTCATCATTAGCCCTAGAGGCAATCCACCACCACACTGGAGTAGGGTATTACACCACAATGGTGGCCTGAACCAGTATAAATCTTGTGTCTTTCTATGTTGCGAGTTCGTCGAGTTCGTCCGCGAGATCTTAGTGAGCTAGGGCATAGATCGGTGGGAGGAAAAGACTTCGCGCGCACCCCAGTGTTCGAACCTTAAGGGTTTGCCGGAACCCCACATCCGACATTTGGCGTGCCAGGTAGGGGTGTGCCGTAGCTTCCCTTCCATCAGTTCGTCGCTCTGTCGCTCCCTCGTCTCCATGGCGGATGGACGCCGTGCTCGAGCTGAACGTCGGGTTGCCCTCACCGCCCGCATCGCTCAGACGGCTCCCATCGGTGGCCCACATCACCGTTCTCCGTCCCCTGCCATCAACGCTGCCACAGGCCCGGCGGGGAACAAGCAGCAGGCGTCCTCGCTGCATCTTTCGGTGCGGCAGGACGGCCGCACCGCCACTCCATCGCTAACCCTTGCCAGTTCTTCGTCTCACACGCACCGCGCTCCCATGGAGGCACGGGCCACGCTCCTCGCTGTGAATGAGCTCCTGCTCTACCGCCCCATTGACGACCTCTACGAGGAGTGGCTCGAACACGTCGCCGAGCTCGTCCGCGCCGCGGAGGGCTCTCCGGTGCCGTCCCACTCTCTGCCTCCCCCTCAACCAGCCGCGGGCGACGGGGCTCATGGCATGCCTCCACCACCTCAGCCCCAAGACGTCGCCTTGGCACCAAGGCGCGCGGCTCCGCGATGTGATCCACCGTGCCCGGCACCCGCGCGTGAAGAGAGAAGCTGCCAAGAAATTCCACGGCCGCGAGAAGCTGCACCTGCGCTCCCCACGCCACCTCGTCAAGACCGCGCACCGCCCGCAGCGGTGCAGCATGGACCTCGTCAAGACCAAGCTCCACCTCCGAAGCGGGCCCCGGCAAGCACGGCTGGCTGCCGCGCCTTCACTCCCGAGCCGCGCAGCGTCGCCTGGCCGGGCAAGTTCAAGCCGGATCTGCCTCCTCGCTACGACGGTACCGCCGACCCCGCAGAGTTCCTGTAGCTCTATGAGCTGAGCATCGAAGTGGCCAACGGCGACGAAAAGGTCATGGAGAACTGGTTTCCCATGGCTCTCAAGGATGGAGCTCGCTCCTGGCTCCTGAACCTGCAGCACGGCTCGATCTCCTCCTGGGATGAGATGTGCGACCGCTTCGTCGCCAACTTCCAGGGCACCCGCGACCGCCCACCGGCCGCGGGTGACCTACGCCGCATCAGGCAGCAGCCAGGAGAGACCCTCCAGAAGTACATCCAGCGCTTCAACAACACCCGCCTCAAGATCCCCAAGGTCACGGACGAGGCCATCATCTCCGTGTTCTCCGACGGCGTCCGTGACGTCAAGATGAAGGAAGAACTCGCCATCCACGAGGAGCTCTGCACATCTCAGGAGCTGTTCAACCTGGCGACCAGGTGCACAAGAGCTGAGGAGGGGCGCCTCTCTCTCCTTGAGCGGCCAGCCGTGGGCGCGGAGGAGAAGAAGGCCAAGGCCAAGGACGTAAAGCGCAAGGAGGTAGTTGTGCTCGCAGCGGAGCCCGACATCAAGCGGGGCAGAGATCAGCCCGAGTCACCCAAGAACAGCCGACAGTTCTGCACCTTCCATGACCTGAACACCCACAACACCAGCGACTGTCAAGAGCTCAGAGCCATACGAGAAGGACGCTACGGTCGACGCCCCGAGCGCAACGACTGGGGCTACGGCCACGGAGGAGGACGTGGAGGCGGATGCTGGGACGACCGTGGCCTGCGCCAGGAGTGGCGCGACCGGCCTCATGAGGACAGCTGTCAGGACCAGCCTCGTGAGGGCGCCTGGAGGGACCCACCTCGTGAGGATCGCCCGCAGGGCAACGCCGGTCTTCCCCCTCTGCCGCCGCCAAGGAGGAACGACGACCACCACCAGGACGAGGGGGCTGGGGGCTTCCAGGAGCCGCGCGCGATCGCCTGCATTTTGGGCGGCGCCCAGGCCCTAGCCTCTCAACGCGTCTTCAAGCAGTTTGCTCGCGAGGTGAACACGGCGCTCTAGTATCATTTATGACATGCTTCATCATTGTCATATTGCTTTGCATGATCATGTAGTTGACATCGTATTAGCCTCCATGCAAAATTTATCATACATGTCACTCTTGATTCATTGCATTTCCCGGTACACCGCCGGAAGCATTCATATAGGGTCATATTTTGTTCTAGTATCGAGTTGTAATCATTGATTTGTAAATAAATAGAAGTGTGATGATCATCATTAATAGATCATTGTCCCAAATAAAAAATAAAAAAATAAGAAAGGCCAAAAAAGGAAAGTCCCAAAAAAAGAAAAAAGGAAAAAAAGAAATAAAAAGGGGCAATGCTACTATCCTTTTTTCCACACTTGTGCTTCAAAGTAGCACCATGATCTTTATGATAGAGAGTCTCTTTGTTTTGTCACTTTCATATACTAGTGGGAATTTTTCATTATAGAACTTGGCTTGTATATTCCAACAATGGGCTTCCTCAAATGCCCTAGGTCTTCGTGAGCAAGCAAGTTGGATGCACACCCACTTAGTTTCTTTTGTTGAGCTTTCATACATTTATAGCTCTAGTGCATCCGTTGCATGGCAATCCCTACTCCTTGCATTGACATCAATTGATGGCCATCTCCCTAGCCCGTTGATTAGCCGAGTCGATGTGAGACTTTCTCCTTTTTTGTCTTCTCCACATAACCCCCATCATATTATTCTATTCCACCCATAGTGCTATATCCATGGCTCACGCTCATGTATTGCGTGAAAGTTGAAAAAAGTTTGAGATTACTAAAGTATGAAACAATTGCTTGGCTTGTCATCGGGGTTGTGCAAGATGAGAACATTCTTGTGTGACAAAAATGGAGCATGACCAAACTATATGATTTTGTAGGGATGAACTTTCTTTAGCAATGTTATTTTGAGAAGACGTGATTGCTTAGTTAGTATGCTTGAAGTATTATTATTTTTATGTCAATATTAAACTTTTGTCTTGAATCTTTCAGATTTGAACATCCATGACACAATAAAGAAAATTACATTGAGAATTATGCTAGATAGCATTCCACATCAAAAATTCTATTTTTATCATTTACCTACTCGAGGACGAGCAGGAATTAAGCTTGGGGATGCTTGATACGTCTCCAACGTATCTATAATTTTTGATTGTTCCATGCTATTATATTATCTATTTTGGATGTTAATGGGCTTATTTACACACTTTTATATTATTTTTGGGACTAACCTACTAACCCAAGGCCTAGTGCAAATTACTGTTTTTTTGCCTATTTCAGTGTTTTGCAGAAAAGGAATATCAAACGGAATCCAGATGGAATGAAACCTTCGGGAGAGTTATTTTTGGAACAAACGTGATCCAGGTGACTTGGAGTGGACGTCAAGCAACCAACGAGGAGGCCACGAGGCAGGGGGCGCACCTACCCCCCAGGGCGTGCCCTCCACCCTCGTGGGCCCCTCGAGGCTCCACCGACCTACTTCTTCCTCCTATATATATATCCATATACCCCGAAAACATCCAGGAGCACCAGGAAACCCTATTTCCACCGCCGCAACCTTCTATACCCAAGAGATCCCATCTTGGGGCCTTTTCCGGAGCTCCGCCTGAGGGGATATCGATCACGGAGGGCTACTACATCAACACCATAGCCTCTCCGATGATGTGTGAGTAGTTTACCTCAGACCTTTGGGTCCATTGTTATTAGCTAGATGGCTTCTTCTCTCTTTATGGACCTCAATACAATGTTCTCCTTGATCTTCTTAGAGATCTATTTGATGTAACTCTTTTTGCGGTGTGTTTTTCAAGATCCGATGAATTATGGGTTTAGGATCAAGTTTATCTATGAACAATATTTGAATCTTCTGTGAAATCTTTTATGTATGATTGGTTATCTTTGCAAGTCTCTTCGAATTGTCAGTTTGGTTTGGCCTACTAGATTGATCTTTCTTGCAATGGGAGAAGTGCTTAGCTTTGGGTTCAATCTTGCGGTTTCCTTTCCCAGTGACAGCAAGGGCAGCAAGGCACGTATTGTATTGTTGCCATCGAGGATAAAAAGATGGGGTTTATATCATATTGCTTGAGTTTATCCCTCTACATCATGTCATCTTGCCTAATGCATTACTCTGTTCTTATGAACTTAATAGTCTAGATGCATGCTGGATAGCGGTCGATGTGTGGAGTAATAGTAGTAGACGCAGAATCATTTCGGTCTACTTGTCGCGGACGTGATGCCTATATACATGATCATGCCTAGATATTCTCATAATTATTCACTTTTCTATCAATCGCTCGACAGTAATTTGTTCACCCACCGTAATACTTATGCTATCTTGAGAGAAGCCACTAGTGAAACCTATGGCCCCCGGGTCTATTCTCCATTATATTAATCTCCCGTCAACTAGCTATTTCTGTCGCCGTTTATTTTTGCAATCTTTATATTCCAATATATATCATAAAAATACCAAAAGTATTTATCTTATTATTATTATCTCTATCATATGTCACTCTCGTAAGTGACCGTGAAGGGATTGACAACCCCTTTATCGCGTTGGTTGCGAGGTTCTTATTTGTTTGTGTAGGTACGAGGTACTTGCGTGTAGTCTCCTACTGGATTGATACCTTGGTTCTCAAAAACTGAGGGAAATACTTACGCTACTTTGCTGCATCACCCTTTCCTCTTCAAGGGAAAACCAACGCAGTGCTCAAGAGGTAGCAGAGTGCTATGTCCGGATCACCAGCGAGAGTGATAATACCATTGGGCCCGGGCATCTTGAGCTTCATATACCCGTAATGAGGTATGGCTTGAAAGCGCGTGAATGCGTCCCGCCCTAACAGGGCGTGATATCCACTGTTAAAAGGGGCCACTTGGAAGGTTATCTCTTCGGACTGATAGTTCTTCGGCATGCTGAATACCACGTCAAGCTTAATTTTTCCCGCACATTGCTACCTCTTGAGCACTACATTGGTTTTCCCTTGAAGAGGAAAGGGTGATGCAGCAAAGTAGCGTAAGTATTTCCCTCAGTTTTTGAGAACCAAGGTATCAATCCAGTAGGAGGCCACACGCAAGTCCCTCGTACCTACACAAACAAATAAGAACCTTACAACCAACGCGATAAAGGGGTTGCCAATCCCATCACGGTCACTTACGAGAGTGAGATCTGATATAGATGATAAGATAATATTTTTGGTATTTTTATGATAAAGATTGGAAGTAAAGATTGCAAAATAAAAGGTAATAGAAATAGCCTGTTGGCGAAAGATTAATATAATGGAGAATAGACCCGGGGGCCATAGGTTTCACTAGTGGCTTCTCTCAAGATAGCATGAGTATTACGGTGGGTGAACAAATTACTGCGAGAAATTGATAGAAAAGAGAATAACTATGAGAATATCTAGGCATGATCATGTATATAGGCATCACATCCGTGACAAGTAGACCTACTCCTGCCTGCATCTACTACTATTACTCCTCACATCGACCGCTATCCAACATGCATCTAGAGTATTAAGTTCATAAGAACAGAGTAACGCATTAGGTAAGATGACATGATGTAGAGGGATAAACTCAAGGAATATGATATAAACCCCATATTTTTATCCTCGATGGCAACAATACAATACGTGTCATTTCCCTTTGCACTGGGCCTTGGGTTAATAGGTTAGTCCCAAAAATAATATAAAAGTGTATAATAAAGCCCATTAAACATCCAAAACAGAATATATAATAGCCTGGAACAATAAAAAATTATAGATACGTTGGAGACGTATCAAGCATCTTGCTTCCCGACTGGGAATGATTCCTCGGAAGGTCGTATCACTTTGCTCGATGTGGCTTCTGTGTATTTGCATTTTACTGAGTGTGTCCTCGTAGATGAGGTTCAATCCGCTACCGGCGTCCATGAGCACTTTAGTGAGTCGAAAGCCATCCACGATTGGGTTGAGGACCAAGGCGGCTGGTGCCCGGACTTAGCTCAATTTTGGTTCGTCGTTGGCATTTAAAGTTATTGCCGTGTTGTTCCAGGGATTTATTGTTGTGACTTGGCAGACTTCGGCGAGGTCACGGAGTGCTCTCTTGCACCAATTGTTTGAAGCGAAAGTCTCGAAGACCGTCAATACTCTGAGGCTGTCGTCTTCCGGAGAGCGTGGCTCTGAGGTATTTTTGGTGAGGATATCCTCGCCACTCTTGGCTACTTGCCAGAGTATCCAACATGCTCTGAGGCTGTGGGTTGGTTGGTATCCGGTGTCGTGTGTATTTTGCATGGCCTATCAAGCCAGCCTTCAAGAACGGTGCCACGTCCCGTAATGGGTTTAATTTTCTTGCCTACGGGGCCGGGTTCCCCTCTAGGGTGCATCCTTTTTTCCTGCCAGGAAGGTGGCGTGAAGGCCGGTGGTTCCCAGCGAGCTATTTGAGTTTTCCAGGCGCTTTCTATTGCCTAGTACTTCCGTGCTATGGTTGCCAAGTCAGCGACGTGTAGTATGCGACGGCGGTTGAGGGCGTTGAGGATTCCTTTGTCCGTGCAATTATCGTTGAATGCTAAAATCGCGTCCTCGTCACGACAATCCTTAATCTTGTCCTTGACAGGGAGGAATCTGGCCCAGAAGTTATGGACTGTTTCCTGAGGCTGCTACCATATGTACATGAGGTCACATATATCCAGGGGATCGGAATTTCTTGGCGAATATTTCTTGTGGTTGGTGGGTGGCGTTAAATTCGAACCCTGACCCAATGTGGAGTCCGGAGTTTGAAGAACTTATGAGTTTATTAGTTCGGGATCCGGGATGTCCAAGAGAGAAGAAGCCATCTAGCTAATAACTATGGACCCGAAGGTCTAAAGTAAACTACTCATTCAACATCGGAGGGGCCATGGAGTTGATGTAGAGGCCCTCGGTGATCGATGCCCCCTCCGGTGGAGCTCCGGAAAAGGCCCCAAGATGGGATCTCTTAGGTACATAAGGTTGCGGCGGTGGAAATAGGGTTTCGTGGTGCTCCTGGATGTTTTCAGGGTATATGAGTATATATATGTGGAAGAAGTAGGTCGGTTGAGCCACGAGGGGCCCACGAGGGGGGAGGGCGCACCCCTGCCTCGTGGCCTCCTTGGTTGTTTCTTGACGTCCACTCCAAGTCCTGTGGATCACGTTTGTTCCAAAAACACACTCCCGAAGGTTTCATTCCGTTTGGACCCCGTTTGATATTCTTTTTGTGCAAATCACTGAAATAGGCAAAAAACAACAATTTGCACTGGGCCTTGGGTTAATAGGTTTGTCCCAAAAATAATATAAAAGTGTATAATAAAGCCCATTAAACATCCAAAACAGAATATATAATAGCATGGAACAATCAAAAATTATAGATACGTTGGAGACGTATCAAGCATCCCCAAGCTTAATTCATGCTCGTCCTCGAGTAGGTAAATGATAAAAATAGAATTTTTGATGTGGAATGCTTTCTAGCATGTTCTTCAATGTATTTTTCTATATTGTGGCATGAATGTTCAGATCCGAAAGATTCAAGATAAAAGTTTATTGTTGACATAAAAATATAAATACTCCAAGTATGCTAACTAAGCAATTATGTCTTATCAAAATAACATAGCCAAAGAAAACTTATCCCTACAAAATCATATAGTTTGGCCATGCTTCATTTTTGTCACACAAAATGCTCTCATCATGCACAACCCCGATGACAGTCCAAGCAATTGTTTCATACTTAGCCTTTTCAAACTCTTTCAACTTTTACGCAATATATGAGCGCGAGCCATGGACATAGCACTATGGGTGGAATAGAATATAATGATTGAGGTTGTGTGAGAAGACAAAAAGGGAGAAAGTCTCACATTGACGCGGCTAATCAATGGGCTATGGAGATGCCCACCGATTGATGTCAATGCAAGGAGTATGGATTGCCATGCAACGGATGCACTAGAGCTATAAATATATGAAAGCTCATCAAAGAAACTAAGTGGGTGTGCATCCAACTTGCTTGCTCATGAAGACCTAGGGCATTTGAGGAAGCCCATCATTGGAATATACAAGCCAAGTTCTATAATGAAAAATTCCCACTAGTATATGAAAGTGACAAAATAAGAGACTCTCTATCATGAATATCATGGTGCTACTTTGAAGCACAGGTGTGGAAAAATAAGATAGTAACATTGTCCCTTCTCTCTTTCTCTCTCATTTTTTGGGCCTTATTTTCCTTTTTATGGCCTTTTTTCGTCCGGGGTCTCATCCCGTCTTGTGGGGGAATCATAGTCTCCATCATCCTTTCCTCACATGGGACAATGCTCTAATGATGATCATCACACTTTTATTTACTTACAACTCAAGAATTACAACTTGATACTTAGAACAAAATATGACTCTATGTGAATGCGTCCGGCAGTGTACCGGGATTGCGATGAATCAAGAGTGACATGTATGAAAAATTAAGCATGGTGGCTTTGCCACAAATACGATGTAAACTACATGATCATGCAAAGCAATATGACAATGATGGTGCGTGTCATAATAAATGGAACGGTGGAAAGTTGCATGGCAATATATCTCGGAATGGCTATGGAAATGCCATAATAGGTAGGTATGGTGGCTTTTTTGAGGAAGATATAAGGAGGCTTATGTGTGATAGAGCGTATCATATCACAGGGTTTGGATGCACCGGCGAACTTTGCACCAACTCTCAAGGTGAGAAAGGGCAATGGACGGTACTGAAGAGGTTAGAAATGATGGAAGGGTGAGAGTGCGTATAATCCATGGACTCAACATTACTCATAAAGAACTCACATACTTATTGCAAAAATCTACAAGTCATCAAAACCAAGCACTACGCGCATGCTCCTAGGGGGATAGATTGGTAGGAAAAGACCATCACTCATCCCCGACCGCCACTCATAAGGAAAGCAATCAAAGAACACCTCATGCTTCAAATTTGTCACACAACGTTTACCATAGGTGCATGCTACGGGACTTGGAAACTTCAACACAAGTATTTCTCAATTTCACAATTACTCAACTACCACACTTCTAATATTACCACCTTTATATCTCAAAACAACTATCAAGCATCCAACTTCTCTTAGTATTAAAATTTATAACCAAAGAAAACTACCATGCTGTTCTAAAGGACTCCTAAAATAATATAAGTGAAGTATAAGAGATCAATTATTTCTATAAAATAGAACCACCGCCATGCTCTAAAAGATATAAGCGAAGCACTAGAGCAAAAATTATCCAACTCAAAAGATATAAGTGAAGCACATAGAGTATTCTAATAAATTCCAATTCATGTGTGTCTCTCCCAAAAGGTGTTTACATCAAGGATGATTGTGATAAACTAAAAATCAAAGACTCAAATCATACAATATGCTACAAGCAAAACACATATCATGTGGTGAATAAAAATATAGCTCCTAGTAAAGTTACCGGTGGACGAAGACGAAAGAGGGGATGCCTTCCGGGGCATCCCCAAGCTTAGGATTTTGGTTGTCCTTGGATTTTACCTTGGGGTGCCTTGGGCATCCCCAAGCTTAGGCTCTGGCCTCTCCTTGTTCCATAATCCATCAAATCTTTACCCAAAACTTGAAAACTTCACAACACAAAACTTAAAAGAAAATCTCGTGAGCTCCGTTAGTAAAAGAAAACAAACCACCACTTCAAGGTACTGTAATTGTAGCGACAAGACCTCAAACGGTCCAATCTCTGTGCTCCGGTGTCATCCCTGGATCAGTAATGCTGACACCACACAGTACTTGAAGGATTTATAACAGAGTAGCAATCACACATTTATTACATCGAGTGTCTCAAAAGAGAACTTATTACAATAAATATGGCTTAAGGCCATCTAATAACGATAACAGCAGAAGGCTTGGAAGATAAGTGAGTCCATCAACTCCAACGACATCACTGAGTATAGAACCACGACCTAAAGCTCCTTAATCGTCGTCTGAAAAGTCTGCAACATTAAAGTTGCAGCCCGAAAATGGGTCAGCACATGGAATATGCTGGCAACGTAACACATAGAGAGTAATGGAATGAAACAGCTATACTACATGCATATTTGGCTGGTGGAAAGCTCTATGGTTACAGTTTTGCGTAAAGCCAATTTTTCCCTACTGCAAAGGAATAAATTTATTTAACTATTATGGTGGTTGTTGAACATTGAGAATGGTTGACAGCATCCTCAATCCCAATTAAGTAACCTCATTAAACAAACCCATCAAATTAAATTTTATAGTAACATGTTGAGATTCACATGATAATCCAGGTACTAGATACTCAAGATGTCCATAACCAGGGACACGGCTAACCATGATTAGTTTATACACTCTGCAGAGGTTTGCGCACTTTTCCCCACAAGACTCGGTCGCCTCCGTTTGGTTTCTCGCACTACACGGTGTTTGAGAAACGGACGACCGAGACATAGTCTTTCAGAAGCGCTAGCACCTTATGATGGGTAGACCGTACCAGCTACATCCCCTACATATGCAAGTATACCACTGTAAGAGTTCGCACGACTTAGTCAACTATGCTAGAGCCCTTAATAGCTTGTGGCTGCACACAGAAGTTTCTAGCATGAAAATCTCATGATCCCTTTGAGCCTGGGTGGCGGTCCAAAAGAAAACAGGCAATCCTGGAATACCCAGGTAGCTCAATCCACCCAGATGTGTATTTAAGTTGCCACCTTAGATAAACCATTGATTTAAAAATCTCACATCTGTCATGGATATCACTCACCCAATCCACGTCTACTAGCATAGCATAGCAATAATAAGCAAACGTAGAAGTAACTCCCAAAGGTTTGATAATAAACAGGTAATAGGTACTACCTCAACTACTTCCCAAACCCACAATTTAATTAGATCCTAATCATGCAATGTGTAAGGGTTGATCTAATGCAATAAAACTGGGTAGTAGAAGGTATGATCAAAGTGTTACTTGCCTTGCTGATGATCCGGGAAACCTAGTGATTCGAAGTAACAAGCAGCGCACTCCGGGTACTCTATCGCAAACAAACAAGCATACAATAAGTACTCAACTAATGCACAGGTAAAACTCAAATAAGAGATCTAGCCAGAAATTTCAACTTAAGAACTCCGGTTGGCAAAAAGAATCAAATCGAACGAAGCAACGAAAGACAACCGGCAAAAGAAACAGACTTCGTTTACTATTCTAGATCTAGGGAAATTTTTACAGTGGCAAAAACTTGTTTGAGTTGGTTAAAAGGAAAGAGGGTTTCGAGTCGAAACTCCAGGCGCTTGAATCACCTGATTCCGATAAACGAGCGAGAAGTTATACTAGAACGAAAATCGGATCAGACATCGCGTTCATAAAAATCACGGATTTAATCTGAGAAAAAGAAAAACGACAAAAAGTTTAACGAACGAACATTCGTTAACTGGATCTCAACGACGAACAAGTTCGTTAAAACGAACGAACGAGCGAACGCTCGCTAAATAGAATAAACCGAAAAAAAACCGTTCTAAAAAAATAAACCGCGGTTTTTAAAAAAACCGGGCGGTTTTCTAAAGAAAACCGCCGGCGACGGCAGGTCCGGCGGGCGGGCGGGCGGCTCCGGCAAGGCGGCACGGGGCGGCGAGGATGCGGCACTGGCGGCGAGGTTGCGGCGCTGGCGGCAAGGTTGCGGCGCTGGCGGCGCGGGGCGGCGAGGCGGCGGCGCTGGCGGCGCGGGGCGGCGGCGAGGCGGCGGGGCAACGCGGGACGGCGCGGCGCGCGGCAGCGGCGGCGACGGCGGCCTAGGGTTAGGGTTAGGGCGCGGCGCGGGGCTCGAGGCGGGCTGGGGTGCTGGTGGGCTGGCCGGCTAGGGCGGGTGCCTTATAAAGGCTGCCCCGGGCGGAGTCCCACTCGGGTACGGCCCGGAGTCGGTTCGCGTTTTTTTAATAATAACGCGCAGAAAAACAAATAAAAGAAATACTAAACGGACTCCAAAAATCCCGAAATAAAATTTCCCTGGCTTCTAAAATCAAGCCGCACAGGATGAACATTTATTTGAGGCCTAAATGCAATTTTGAAAAACGCACATTTTTCCTAAATTCAAATAAAATAGCAAATAAAACCAAATAAAATCTTATTTGATTTTTTTATTAAACCCTCAATATTTCTTTATTTTGGGAAAATCATTTTATTCCCTCTCTCATATTTTTGTAATAAAAATTATTGAAGATAAAATAAATAAAATCAAATGAACCTATTTTCAAAATTTGAGACAACTCAAATATGAAAATAACGAAATCCCCAACTCTCTCCGAGGGTCCTTGAGTTGCAAAAAAATTCTAGGATCAACCAAAATGTAATAAAATATGATATGCAATGATGATCTAGTGTATAACATTCCAAATTGAAAATTTGCGATGTTACAAACCTACCCCCCTTAAGGTGAATCTCGCCCTCGAGATTCAGGTTGGCTAGAAAATAGGTGAGGGTGGTCCTTCAGCAAATCTTCCTCTCGTTCCCAGGTGGCTTCATCCTCCGTGTGGTGGCTCCACTGAACCTTGCAAAACTTGATAACCTTGCCGCAGGTGACTCGACTGGCATACTCTAGAATCTTAACTCGTTTCTCCACATAAGTCAAATCACTGTCCAACTGAATTGCTTCCAGTGGTACCGTATCTCTCAGTGGTATGTCAGCCATCTCCGCATGGCACTTCTTCAACTGGGATACATGAAACACGTCATGAACTCATGACAGTCCTTCGGGTAATTCCAACTTGTAGGCTACTTCTCCCATATGTTCCAACACTTTGTATGGGCCTACAAAACGTGGCGCTAGTTTTCCCTTAACTCCAAAGCGCTTAACTCCTCGAAGTGGTGATACTCGAAGATAAACTCGGTCTCCGACTTCGTAAACTGTCTCCTTGCATTTAGAATCTGCATAACTCTTCTGCCTGGATTGAGCTACCTTTAGCCTGTCGCGAATTAATTTCACTTTCTGTTCAGATTCCTTTATCAGATCCGGTCCAAACAACTGGCGATCTCCAACTTCATCCCAGGACAATGGGGTCCTGCACCTCCTTCCGTACAGGGCTTTGAAAGGGGCCATCTTCAAACTGGATTGATAGCTGTTGTTGTAAGAGAACTCTGCATATGGCAAATTCTCATCCCAACTAGATCCATAATCTAGCGCACAAGCTCTTAGCATATCCTCCAAGATCTGGTTGACTCTCTCAGTCTGTCCATCTGTCTGCGGGTGGAAAGCTGTGCTAAACTCTAGTCTGGTTCCCAAAGTCTCATGCAACTGATTCTAGAACTTTGAAGTAAACTGGGTTCCCCTATCTGATACAATGCTCCTTGGAACTCCATGCAGACATACGATCCTGGTCATGTATATCTTTGCCAACTTCGCACTGGTATAGGTAGTCTTCACTGGAATGAAATGAGCTACCTTTGTCAAACGATCGACTACAACCCATATCGAGTCATAGCCTGAACGTCTTCTGGGCAATCCTGTAATAAAATCCATGCCTAGCTTATCCCACTTCCATTCGGGTATCGGCAATGATTGTAGCAATCCTGCTGGCTTCTGATGCTCTGCCTTCACTCTCTGACATACATCACAAACTGCTACGTACTCCGCAATATCCTTCTTCATTCTGGTCCACCGGAAAATATCCTTCAAATCCAAATACATCTTGGTATTTCCTGGGTGAATCGAGTATGGTGAGTCATGGGCCTCTTGCAGAATTAGCTTCCTGATCTCCGAATCATTTGGTACATCGACACGGTCTTCAAACCATAAGGTATCGTGCTCATCCTCACGAAATCCCTTAGCTTTTCCGTTGCTAATTTTCTCCTTAATAGAAGCAATTTCCTTGTCATTCCTTTGGGCTTCTCTGATCTTATCCATCAAAGTAGACTGAATCTCCAATGCTGCTACATAGCCTCTCGGGACTATTTCTAAACATAACTCTCGAAGATTTTTTGCTAACTCCCTTGGTAATTCTCCCATCATTAGGGTGTTGACATGGCTCTTACGGCTTAATGCGTCAGCTACTACGTTAGCCTTTCCGGGGTGATAATGCAATTTCATATCATAATCCTTGATGAGCTCCAACCATCTCCTTTGTCTGAGGTTCAACTCCTTCTGTGTGAAAATATACTTCAGACTCTTATGATCCGTGTACACTTTGCAATGGTTTCCAATCAGAAAATGTCTCCAAGTCTTCAGTGCATGCACTACGGCTGCTAACTCCAAGTCATGCGTAGCATAATTCAACTCATGAGGCTTAAGCTGTCGTGAGGCATATGAAACAACTCTCCCTTCCTGCATAAGCACTGCTCCAAGTCCTCGACGTGAAGCGTCACAATACACCTCATAATCCTTGGTCTGGTCTGGCAAAATCAACACTGGTGAAGTAACCAAACGTTTCTTCAACTCCTGAAAACTAGCCTCACATTCCTCTGTCCATATGAACTTGGTATCCTTCTTCAACAACTCCGTCATAGGCTTTGCAATCTTTGAGAAATTCTCAATAAACCTCCGGTAGTATCCTGCGAGTCCAAGAAAACTCCGGATCTCTCCCACGGTGGTTGGTGCTTCCCACTTGGTCACGGTATCAACTTTAGTGGGATCTACTGCTATACCTTCTCCAGATATAACGTGTCCGAGAAATCCAACTTCCTTTAACCAAAACTCACATTTGCTAAACTTGGCATATAGTTGATGTTCCCTGAGCTTTCCAAGAACCAAACGCAAATGTTACTTATGCTCCTCTTCATTCTTTGAGTAAACCAGGATATCATCAATGAACACTACGACGAACTTATCCAAGAACTCCATAAACACTTTGTTCATCATGTTCATAAAATATGCAGGTGCGTTAGTCAGACCAAATGACATAACGGTATACTCGTACAGCCCATACCTGGTGGTAAAAGCTGTCTTGGGTATATCCTGTTCCCGAATCTTCAACTGGTGGTATCCTGATCGCAGATCGATCTTGGAAAATACCTTAGCTCCTTGCAATCGATCAAACAGATCATTGATCATCGGTAGTGGGCACTTGTTCTTGATGGTTACTTCATTCAATCCTCGATAATCTACAACCATCCTTAACGATCCATCCTTCTTCTCCACTAGAAGTACTGGCGATCCCCAAGGTGAAGAACTTGGGTGAATATAACCTTTATCCAGTAACTTCTTAATTTGCTTCTTAATTTCCACCAAATCCTTTGCAGGCATCCTATATGGTCTCTTTGATATTGGCCCTGTGCCTGGCAATAGCTCAATCAAAAATTCAATATCTCTATCCGGTGGCATGCATGGAAACTCTTCTGGAAATACTTCGGGGAAATCCTTCACTACTGGTACTTCCTCCTGCACAACTCCTGTTAAGCAATTTACTTGAGTCCTCTTTGGCACATGTCGGGATACATACTTGATCCTTCTCCCTTCTGGGGTGGTAAGCAAAATTGACTTACTAGCACATTCAATATTCACTTCATACTTTGATAACCAATCCATGCCTAATATCACATCCAATCCTTGGGATTCCAATACTATTAGGTCTGAGGGGAAAACATAGTTACCAATCCTTAATGGTAACCGATCACACCATAGACTAGCCATATATTCTGCTCCAGGCGAGGTTACTAACATGGGTGACCTAAGGGCTTGGGTTGGCAGTTTATACTTATCCACAAATCCCCTTGATATGTGTGAATGCGATGCACCAGTATCAAAAAGAACGAGTCCAGTAAATGACTTAACCAAAAACTTACCGATTACTGCATTCGGCTGGTCTTCAACCTCCTCCACATTAACGTGGTTCACCTGTCCCCTGTTGAAAGGGTTCAGCTTCTTCCCAGAGCTTCCATTGCCATTTCCATTCTGTGATTCAGGACATTCATTGGCATAATGTCCGGTCTTCTGGCACTTAAAGCAAGTAACTTGGCTCAGGTCTTTCTTGGCTGGGGTTGATGGGTTGGTGCGGTTCTGGCCGTTGCTTCCTCCATTCCCATTACCATTCTTGGGGCCATTGTGATTGTGCGAGCTTCCTCCTCCATGGGTATGCTGAAAATGTCCTCCCGGTCTAGGGGTAAATCGTGGCTTCTGTTGAGCTCCTGAATTGTACTTTCCTTGTGCATATTCCTCTTGCGATTTTCAATTTGCCGCTGCTTCCCTTCAATCATAAGAGCACGATCTACCAACTCCTGGTAGTTGTTGAAGGTTGCTACCATCAACTACATGCTCAACTCATCATTCAGTCCTTCCAGAAACTTCTCCTGCTTAGCTGCATCCGTAGCAACGTCATCTGGGGCATAACGTGCTAATTTACTTAAGTCCTCCACATAC
This sequence comes from Triticum urartu, assembly GCF_003073215.2. Classification (NCBI taxonomy): domain Eukaryota; kingdom Viridiplantae; phylum Streptophyta; class Magnoliopsida; order Poales; family Poaceae; genus Triticum; species Triticum urartu. Next base: position 392,781,599 of record NC_053022.1, on the reverse strand, counting down.
TGGCCAACAGTCCGTCCTCCTTGGTGCAAGTTGTGAAACTCTCGCTTCTTCATGGCCATAGCTCCTGCTGAAACATGGGCAGTTCGAAAAGCCTGCTGAAACTGGTCCCATGTGACAGTATCGACAGGGAAAGTGGCTGTGAAATTCTCCCATCATGATGTTGCGGGTCCTTCAAGGTGATGTGCGGCAAACTTCACCTTCTCCGCATCCGTGCATCCTGCTGTGGTCAACTCTCTAGCTGTCTTACGGAGCCAATCATCTGCTACTATCGGCTCGGTGCTACTGGAAAACACTGGCGGATTCAGCCTAAGAAAATGGGCTAAGTGATCAACAGGTGGTGGTGGTGGTGGTGGGTTGTTGTTGTTGTTCCCCTGATTCTGATTCTGGACTAGCAACTGCATCAATGTTTTCTGCTGCTGTTTCTACTGGGTGAGCTCCGGTGGAAAGGTAAATCCGGGGTCACGTCTCGGAGGCATCTGAGGGTTTAGAAAAGATGAGATTTAAGAATAGAGGGGGTCTAAAGAGAAAACACTACCCATATGCACATGAGGCAAAAGCAAACAATTCACTTCATTCAATCAAACAAGGGCATACAATCGATTCTAACTATCGCAAAAGTGCTCGGGCTACTATATTTACATGGTGGTCTACTACTACTGATGAGGTGGTCTACTAGAAATATTCTTCGGTTGCAGACTCCATGATATCTGCTCCAGCTTCATCAACATAGTCATCATCGCTATCATCTGGATCCGAGTCGGTGTCATCGATAATGATGTAGTCTTCTAGGCGAATCTCCTTGGGTTCTTCGTCTTCTTCTACTGGCGTAGGACCTCCCATAAATATTCCAATCTTCTTGATCAGATCGTCATTCTTCCCCACTAATACTTCAATTTCTTCTTCATAATCTTCACGTGTAGCCTTGAGTTCTTCCTCCAGTTCCTTGATTCTTGTCCTTGCCTTCTTCAGGTCTATCATGTCAGCGCACATTTGGTTCTCCTGACGTCAAATGTGCTGGTTTAACTCCTGGATAAAAGCTGGAATTGATCTATCCTTTCTGGTGCTGATCATCTCCCAGTGCTCATCTCGGCGCCCACAAATATGGTAGATAGTATCCTTGAGATCATTGCGGTAGACTTCTCCAATGTGTCCCATGGCGATGTGAGCTGCAATGCTCTTTCCTAGACTCCAAGTTGGTGCATCAAAGGAAAACTCTATGGGCTCGGTGACTGGCATGAACGTCCTTCCTGTAACTTGAACTTGAATCATCCAGCGCTCTTCTTCAGGTAAAGTGGCGTTGTAGGTTCCGGTGAAGCTTGGTACTCCTATGTTCAGGTATCTAGTGACTTCCTTCAAGTGACGTCCAAAGGGTGTATCTTCATCCGGTTGCATGAACTTGTTCCTTGCATCCGCCATCCTAAAGAGTAGAAAAGATGAGAGGTCAGAAGAGAAGAGTGAGTAGTGATCTAGGTCTTTAGCTTAGTGGTTGTGTCCTACAGTCAGCGTGTGCTCTGATACCATCTTGTAGCGACCAGACCTCAAACGGTCCAATCTCTGTGCTCTGGTGTCATCCCTGGATCAGTAATGCTGACACCACACAGTACTTGAAGGATTTATAACAGAGTAGCAATCACACACTTATTACATCGAGTGTCTCAAAAGAGAACTTATTACAATAAATATGGCTTAAGGCCATCTAATAACAATAACAGCAGAAGGCTTGGAAGATAAGTGAGTCCATCAACTCCAACAACATCACTGAGTATAGAACCACGACCTAAAACTCCTTAATCGTCATCTGAAAAGTCCACAACATTAACGTTGCAGCCCGAAAACGGGTCAGCACATGGAATATGCTGGCAATGTAACACATAGAGAGTAATGGAATGAAACAGCTATACTACATGCATATTTGGCTGGTGGAAAGCTCTATGGTTATAGTTTTCCGTAAAGCCAATTTTTCCCTACTGCAAAGGAATAAATTTATTTAACTATTATGGTGGTTGTTGAACATTGAGAATGGTTGACAGCATCCTCAATCCCAATTAAGTAACCTCATTAAACAAACCCATCAAATTAAATTTTATAGTAACATGTTGAGATTCACATGATAATCCAAGTACTAGATACTCAAGATGTCCATAACTGGGGACACGGCTAACCATGATTAGTTTATACACTCTGCAGAGGTTTGCGCACTTTTCCCCACAAGACTCGATCGCCTCCGTTTGGTTTCTCGCACTACACGGTGTTTGAGAAACGGACGACCGAGACATAGTCTTTCAGAAGCGCTAGCACCTTACGATGGGTAGACCGTACCACCTACATCCCCTACATCTGCTAGTCTACCACTGTAAGAGTTCGCATGACTTAGTCAACTATGCTAGAGCCCATAATAGCTTGTGGCTGCACACGGAAGTTTCTAGCATGAAAATCTCATGATCCCTTTGAGCCTGGGTGGCGGTCCAAAAGAAAACAGGCAATCCTGGAATACCCAGGTACCTCAATCCACCCAGATGTGTATTTAAGTTGCCACCTTACATAAACCATTGATTTAAAAATATCACATCTGTCATGGATATCACTCACCCAATCCATGTCTACTAGCATATCATAGCAATAATAAGCAAACGTAGAAGTAACTCCCAAAGGTTTGATAATAAACAGGTAATAGGTACTACCTCAACTACTTCCCAAACCCACAATTTAATTAGATCCTAATCATGCAATGTGTAAGGGTTGATCTAATGCAATAAAACAGGGTAGTAGAAGGTATGATCAAAGTGTTACTTGCCTTGCTGATGATCCGGGAAACCTAGTGATTCGAAGTAACAAGCGGCGCACTCCGGGTACTCTATCGCAAACAAACAAGCATACAATAAGTACTCAACTAATGCACAGGTAAAACTCAAATAAGAGATCTAACCAGAAATTTCAACTTAAGAACTCCGGTTGGCAAAAAGAATCAAATCGAACGAAGCAACGAAAGACAACCGGCAAAAGAAACAGACTTCGTTTACTATTATGGATCTAGGGAAATTTTTACAGTGGCAAAAACTTGTTTGAGTTGGTTAAATGGAAATAGGGTTTCGAGACGAAACTCCAGGCGCTTGAATCGCCTGATTCCGATAAACGAGCGAGAAGTTATACTAGAACGAAAATCGGATCAGAAATCGCGTTCAGAAAAATCGCGGATTTAATCCAAGAAAAAAAAACGAGGAACAGTTTAACGAACGAACGTTCGTTAACTGGATCTAAATGATGAACATGTTTGCTAAAACAAACGAATGAGCGAACGCTCGCTAAATAGAATAAAACAGAAAAAAACCGTTCTAAAAAAACCGCGGCTTTAAAAAAACGGGCGGTTTTCTAAAGTAAACCGCCGGCGACGGCGACTACCTCGACGGCGGGTCCGGCGGGCGGCGGGGCGGGTCCAGCGAGGCGGCGTGGGGCGGCGAAGCGGCGGTGAGGCGACGGGGCGACGCGGGGCGGTGCGGCGCGGCGCGCGGCAGCGGCGGCGGCGGCCTAGGGTTAGGGTTAGGGCGCGACGCGGGGCTCGAGGCGGGCTGGGGCGCTGGTGGGCTGGCCGGCTCGGGCGGGCGCCTTATAAAGGCTGCCCCGGGAGGAGTCCCGCTCGGGTACGGCCCAGAGTCGGTTCGCGTTTTTTTAATAATAACGCGCAGAAAAACAAATAAAAGAAATACTAAACGGACTCCAAAAATCCCGAAATAAATTTTCCCCGGCTTCTAAAATCAAGCCGCACAGGATGAACATTTATTTGGGGCCTAAATGCAATTTTTAAAAATGCGCATTTTTCCTAAATTCAAATAAAGTAGCAAATAAAACCAAATAAAATCTTATTTGATTTTTTATTAAATCCCCAATATTTCTTTATTTTGGGAAAGTCATTTTATTCCCTCTCTCATATTTTTGTAATAGAAATTATTGAAGATAAAATAAATAAAATCAAATGATCCTATTTTCAAAATTTGAGACAACTCAAATATGAAAATAACGAAATCCCCAACTCTCTCCGAGGGTCCTTGAGTTGCGAAAAATTTCTAGGATCAACCAAACTGCAATAAATATGATATGCAATGATGATCTAATGTATAACATTTCAAATTGAAAATTTGGAATGTTACAGTAATGAACTCATTCTTTATTTATATTGGTTTTAAACCTACTGTATTCCAAATTTTCTATGGTTCATAAACTCTATTACTAGCCATAGATTCATCAAAATAAGCAAACAACACACGAAAAACAGAATCTATCAAAAACAGAACTGTCTGTAGTAATCTGTAGGTTTCGAATACTTATGGAACACAAAAAATTCTAAAATAAATTGCTGGATGTGAGGAATTTATATATTAATAATCTGCAAAACGAATTAACTAAATATCACTCTCCAGTAAAAAATGGCAGCAAATCTCGTGAGCGCTAAAGTTTCAGTTTTTTACAGCAAGATCGCAAAGACTTTCCCCAAGTCTTCCCTAAGGTTCTAATTGGCACAAACACTAATTAAAAGCATAAAACAACATATAAACAGAGGCTAGATGAATTATTTATTACTAAACAGAATCGAAAAGCAAGAAACAAAAATAAAATTGGGTTGCCTCCCAACAAGCGCTATCGTTTAACGCCCCTAGCTAGGCATAAAAGCAAGGATAGATCTAGGTATTATCATCTTTGGTATGCAATTCATAGGTGGCTCTCATAATAGATTCATAAGGTAATTTAATTTTCTTTCTACGAAACTGTTCCATGCCCTTCCTTAACGGAAATTGGAATCTAATATTCCTTTCTTTCATATCAATAATTGCACCAATCGTTCTAAGGAAAGGTCAACCAAGAATAATCAGACATGTAGGATTGCAATTTATATCAAGAACAATGAAATCTACGGGCACATAATTCCTATTTGCAACAATAAGAACATCATTAATTTTTCCCATGGGTTTCTTAATGCTAGAATCCACAAGATGCAAGTTTAAAGAACAATCATCAAATTCACGGAAACCTAGCAAATCACACAAAGTTTTAGGAATCGTGGAAACACTAGCATCCAGATCACATAAAGCATAGCATTCATGATCTTTAATCTTAATTTTAAAAGTAGGTTCCCACTCATCATGAAGTTTTCTAGGGATAGAAACTTCCAATTCAAGCTTTTCTTCATAAGATTGCATTAAAGCATCAACGATATGTTTAGTAAAATCTTTGTTTTGACTATAAGCATGCGGAGAATTTAGCACGGATTGCAACAAGGAAATACAATCTATTAAAGAACAATTATCATAATTAAATTCCTTGAAATCCAAGATAGTGGGTTCATTGCTATTTAAAGTTTTGACCTCTTCCATCCCACTTTTATCAATTTTTGCATCAAGATCTAAAAACTCCGAATCATTGGGACGTCTTCTAACTAAAGTTGACTCATCTCTAGTCCCATAATTATCAAGATTCATGTTGCAAAACAAAGATTTAATAGGGGACACATCAATAACTTTTAGATCTTCATCATTATTATCATGGGAACTAGAAGAAGACGCTTTCACAAAGCAATCTTTTTTAGCACGTATCCTAGCGATTCGTTCTTTGCACTCATCAATGGAAATTCTCATAGATTTGAGAGACTCATTGATATCATACTTAGGTGGAATAGATCTAAGTTTCATAGAATCAACATCAAGAGAAATTCTATCCACGTTCCTAGCCAACTCATCAATCTTAGACAATTTTTCTTCAATCAAAGCATTGAAACTCTTTTGCGAACTAATAAATTCTTTAATATTAGATTCAAAATCAGAGGGCATCTTATTATAATTTCCATAAAAATTGTTGTAGGAATTACCATAATTATTGGAGGAATTGCTAGGAAACGGCCTAGGATTGAAATTACCTCTATATGCGTTTACCAAAATTGTTCCTACCAACAAAATTCGCATCCATAGATTCATTATTATTCTCAATCAAAGTAGACAAACGCATATCATTAGGATCAGAAGAAACACTCTTATTAGCAAACAATTTCATAAGTTCATCCATCTTTCCACTCAAAACATTGATTTCTTCTATAGCATGCACCTTTTTATTAGTAGATCTTTTAGTATGCCATTGATAATAATTAATGTAGCGAACCGACCTCAGATGGTCAAGTCTCTGTGCTTAAGTGTCATCCCTGGATCGGTATGCTGACACACACAGTACTCGAGGATTTATAACAGAGGTAAATCACATGTATAAAGTAACGTAAATACTATTACCTCAATCCAAATAGCGGAAGTAACAACAAGGTTGTGGATTCCCATCAACACCAACGACAAAGTCGAGTGTAGAAATTGTAACCCTAACGTATCAGTTACTCGTCGTAAGAATCCTGCAACATGAGAGGTTGCAGCCACAAAGGGTCAGTACATTGAATGTACTGGCAAATTCACACCATAGAGCAATGATGAATAATAACTATCACTACATGCATATATGGCTGGTGGAGGCTCTATGGTTATAATGTTTTTTGCAAAAAGCCAATTTTTCCCTACTGCAAAGGAATATATTTTATTTAACTACAAAGTTGGTTGATAAATATTGAGAAGGTTCCTCCAATTCAATCCCAAAATAATAATCATTAACCCAATCAAATTAATTAAATAAAATGTTGAGATCAACATGATAATTCAAGAACCAGATACTCAAGTTGTCCATAACCGGGGACACGGCTAATCATGATTAGTTTGTACACTCTACAAAGGTGTACGCACTTTTCCCCACAAGACTCGATCTCCTCCATTGGATTTCTTGCACTACATGGTGTTTGAGAAATGGATGACCGAGACACAGTCTTTCAGAAGCAATAACTCTTTACTCTGGGTGGACAGTCACACCTACTTTCCCGTACATCTGCTAGCCCACGACTGAAAGAGGTCATGCAACATACTCAACTATGCTAGAGCCCATAATAGCTTGTGGCTCCACATGGAAGTTTCTAGCATGAATAATCTTATGATCCCTTTGAGCCTGGGTGGCATTCCATAGGGTGATCACACGGGTCCTCCGGGATCCCCTTGGGCAAGTACTGGGTTCTCCAGGTGCCCGGGCAGACCACTGGGTGCTCCAGGGTGCCCCTACCATTCCACACAGATGTGTATTAAAGTAGCCATCTTAAGTTGACCATTAAATAATAACTCTCACATCTGTCATGAATCACTCAACCAATCCATGTCTACGAGCTTAGCAGAGCAGTATGAGCATAACGTAGAAGTAACTCCCAAGGTTTGATGCAGGACAATAGGTTCCTACTTCATCAACTACTTCCCAATACCCACATGTTATCAATCCTACTCATGCAATGTTTGAGGGTTGAAACTAATGCATAAAAACTGGGTAATAAAGGGATATGATCAAAGTGTGAACTTGCCTGTACTGTTGATGAAGATGATTTGCACTCATAACTCATGATAGTTCTACTCGTCACACTCCGGTCAATATATCATAAGCAAGCAATAGTAACCACACATAAGCAATCACTCAAAAGATTGGAAAGAGTGAAGAAGACAATTCAGAAAACATCAAAACCAAGAAAATAACTATTGCAACATAAAACAATTTCTAACATTACCAAAATTATGTGAATTATGCCTTATCAGAAAGTTTAGGTCAAGAGCTTTAATTTGCAAAAAGAATCAACTCAAACGGAGTTATAAAACTCAAGTTATGAACAAAAGAAGTTTGAATTCAAATCTGTTTGAAATCAAATTTTAAATTTTCAAAAACATGTTTAAGTTCTTTTACTGGATAGAGGGGATCATAACAAAGAAGTGGGCATTGGTTTAGTTGGATTTGGACAAACGAGTAAAAAGTAGTGATCGTTTGAAAATCAGGGACTGAACTGTGAATAAAATATTCACGGATGAGTCCCTGGCCGAAAACTAAAATAAAAAGAAAAATTCTATCGACCGAATGTTCGTTACATAACCCAATCTAATGAATTCGTTCACAGCAGAACCTAAACTAGTGAACGTCCACTAATTAACCTAACTAAAAAGAAAAAATGGCTTAAAAATAAAACCGAAGAAAACCAAAAGACTAAACCGGACCGGGGCGGTTTTTACCGGTTAAACGGGCTTCGGCCGGCGGCAGTCAACGGCGAGGCGGGCGGCAGCTCAGGCGAGGCGATGGCAGCGGCGGAAGGCGACGCGAGGCGGCTACGCGGCTTGAGGCAGCGGCAGCGGCAGGTGGCGCGAGCGGCGACGGCGGTGACGCAATGCAGTGGCGGCGGCGTGGCGATCTGCTGCGGGAGGGGCGGCGAGATGCGGGAGGGGCGGCGGCGCGATCAGAGAGAGGGGCAGGGCCCGGGGCTCCGGATTTATAGGAGGGGAGGGCAGGCGCTGGCGTGGTGGAGGGGCAAGGTCGGCGCGGGGAGTCCGGGCGCCGTACGGCGGCGACGACGTAGTCCAGCGCGCGCAGGCGAGGTAGGCGGCGGCGTCCTGGGCCGGCTGGGCCTTCGGCCCAGTTTGGTCCGTGGGGAAAGGTCTTTTTTTAAATATTTTTCTAGACAAACCAAAATAAATAAAAAATTATATAGGCATTTAATATATCAAAATTTTCAGAAAAAGATTTCCTACAGCATGAACATTTTTCTAACGTCAAATTAAATACACAAAAATTCAGATAAATCAAACACTGCTACTGCTCTAATAAAATCCAATAAAAATCATTTTAAAAATACCAAAATAATTTCAAATTTATTTGTCTCCAATTTTCTATTGTAGGGAATCATTTTACCCTATTTTCCATTTATTTTATTTTTGGAGAAAAATAATTTGAATAAAACCCCAATAGCTCCAAATTGAAAATAATTTCAAAAGGGACTTTAAATTTGATTCTTTTAAACTTCCAACTCATATTTCATATGTTTTGAAGAAGTCATTTTATATTCTCTAATGAAAATCATTGAGTTGCTTAAAGTTTTTGAATTTGAATTATTTCAATATGAAATTCAAATCTTTTCAACAACCCTTTTCATTTATTTAAATGGAATAAGTCATGTCATCTTCTCTCTAGGGTTTTGTGATGACATAAATTTGAATTCTTGGAGATCAGAAAGCAAAGTGAAAGTTTTGGGAAAGTCATTTTATTCCCTCTCATTTAACTTTCGAAAAGTTTCGAATTTCACTCAATTTCACACAAGCAACCACACCACAATCAAACAATCAATCAAATCTATTTATTAATATAAAATTCCAAAATTTAGAATTTTGGGATGTTACAGTTAACTATAATATTATCTAGTAGTTTAGTAGCTTCTCCTAAAGTGATTTCCATAAAAGTGCCTCCCGCAGCTGAATCTAAAAGATTTCTAGAAGCAAAGTTCAATCCGGCATAATTTTTTGTTATAATCATCCAAAGATTCAAACCATGTGTAGGGCAATTACGTATCATTAATTTCATCCTCTCCCAAGCTTGTGCAACATGTTCATGATCAAGTTTCTTAAAATTCATAATATCGTTTCTAAGAGTGATGACATTAGTGGAAGGAAAAATACTTAGATATAAAATAATCTTTGCACTTATTCCATGAATCGATACTATTTTTAGGCAAAGACGAAAACCAAGTTTTAGCGCGATCTCTAAGAGAAAATGGGAATAGCTTTAGTTTAACAATATCATTATCCACATCTTTCTTCTTTTGCATATCACACAAATCAACAAAGTTGTTTAGATGGGTAGCAACATCTTCACTAGGAAGGCCGGAAAACGGATCTTTCATGACAAGATTCAGCAAAGCAACATTAATTTCACAAGATTCAGCATCGGTAAGAGGAGCAAGCGGAGTGCTAATAAAATCATTATTCTTGGTATTGGAAAAATCACACAATTTAGTATTATATTGAGCCATCGTGACAAGCAAGCAATCCAACACACAAGCAAACAAGAAACAAGCAAAAAGAGACGAACTAGAAAAGAGAAGGGGAACGGAAAAAGAGGGAGAATAAAACGGCGAGGATGAAGTGGGGGAGAGGAAAACGAGAGGCAAATGGCAAATAATGTAATGTGAGGGATAAGAGTCTGTGATGGGTACTTGGTATGTCTTGGCTTGTGTGTAGACTCCACGGCAACGGCGCCAGAAATCCTTCTTGCTACCTCTTGAGCACTGCGTTAGTTTTCCCTTGAAGAGGAAAGGGTGATGTAGCAAAGGAGCGTAAGTATTTCCCTCAGTTTTTGAGAACCAAGATATCAATCCAGTAGGAAGCCACACGCAAGTCCCTCGTACCTACACAAAGAAATAAGAACCTCGCAACCAACGCGATAAAGGGGTTGTCAATCTGTAACGCCCTCGATGCGACCATATCTCCCACGTGTCGAAGCACGACTTAGAGGCATAACCGCATTGAAAGCAATGTCGCAAGTGAGGTAATATTCGCAAACAACCCATGTAATACAATAAGGGAAAAGATACATAGTTGGCTTACAATCGCCACTTCACACAAATACAAGAATAAAGCATTACATCATCCAAGTACAATCAGGGCCTGACTATGGAGCCAAAATAACAGAAGACTACCCCAAATGCTACACATATCCCCGATCGACCCCAACTGGGCTCCACTACTGATCAACTAGAACGGAACAACACAAAGGACAAGATCTTCATTGAGCTCCTCCTTGAGCTCGGCTGCCTCATCTGCACGGTTCAACGGCACCTGCAAGCTGGTTTTGGAAGTAACTGTGAGTCACGGGGACTCAGCAATCTCACACCCTCGTGATCAAGACTATTTAAGCTTATTGGTAAGGTGAAAGGTATGAGGTGGAGCTGCAGCAAGCGACTAGCATGTATGGTGGCTAACATACGCAAATGAGAGCGAGAAGAGAAGGCAAAAGCACGGTCGAACAACTATGATCAAGAAGTGATCCTAGAACAACCTACGTCAAACATAACTCCAACACCGTGTTCACTTCCCGGACTCCGCCGAGAAGAGACCATCACGGTTACACACGCGGTTGATGTATTTTAATTAAGGTCAACTTCAAGTTTTCTACAACCGGACATTAACAAATTCCCATCTGCCCATAACCGCGGGCACGGCTTTCGAAAGTTCAAATCCCTGCAGGGGTGTCCCAACTTAGCCCATCACAAGCTCTCACGGTCAAAAAAGGATATTCCTTCTCCCAAGACAATCCGATCAGGCTCGGCATCCAGGTTACAAGACATTCTCGACAATGGTAAAACAAGTCCAGCAACACCGCCCAAATGTGCCGACAAATCCCGATAGGAGCTGCACATATCTCGTTCTCAGGGCACACTCAGATGAGACATCCTACGAGTAAAACCAACCCTCAAGTTGCCCCGAGGTGGCCCCGCAGTCTACTCGGTCGGACCAACACTCAGAGGAGCACTGGCCCGGGGGGGTTTAAATAAAGATGACCCTTGAGTCTGCAGAACCCAAGGGAAAGAAAAGGCTAGGTGGCGAATGGTAAAACCAATGTTGGGCATTGCTGGAGGAGTTTTATTCAAGGCGAACTGTCAAGGGGTTCCCATTATAACCCAACCGCGTAAGGAATGCAACATCCGGGAACATAACACCGATATGACGGAAACTAGGGCGGCAAGAGTGGAACAAACACTAGGCAAAAGGCCGAGCCTTCCACCCTTTACCAAGTATATAGGTGCATTAAGATAAACCAGATAATATGGTGATATCCCAACAATAAACAATGTTCCAACAAGGAACGATCTCCAATCTTCACCTACAACTAGCAACGCTATAAGAGGGGCTGAGCAAAGCAGTAACATAGCCAATCAACGGTTTGCTAGGACATGGTGGGTCAGAGGTTTGACATGGCAATTTGGGAGGCATGATAAGCAAGTGGTAGGCATCGTAGCATAGGCATAGCAAAATAGTGAGCATCTAGCAAGCAAAGATAGAAGTGATTTCGAGGGTATGGTCATCTTGCCTGAAATCCCGCAAGGAATAAGAATGAGTCCATGAAGAAGACAAACGGACGTAGTCGAATGGATCCTCACAAACGCGACATTACCGGATTACCGAGAAGAAGTACACCGGAAAGAAAGCAAACAACATAGTAAACAACCACCACATAAACATGGCATGATGCACAATCAAGTATGATGCATGTCCGGTTTAATGAAGCATGGCATGGCAAAATGCACAAACAATCCTACAAATTAAGTGGAGCTCAACATACAACTCCGTTGCATATTGACGAAACACCACATTCAAGTATTTAGTTCGATCTCGTTTATGTACCCAACAAAATTAAATGTTGTCAACCATAGCAAGGGGTGAAGCATAAGTAAACTAACTATCTAGTCAAGTTTAAATGAGGCCGGAAATAACAAACAACAATTCCGGAAACTACTCATGTGCATATTTTAAGGTTTGGTACTGTTCTGCCCTAAACCATGTTTTAGAGTTGTTAAGCATGCAAAGTAAGGCCACCATGTTAAACTAGGCAAAATTCTACCCCATTTAAATATAAAGTTTGTTAAATTCCGAGTTACGGTTATTTAGTTATGAAATAAAGCATTTTAACATGGCATAGGAGCAAATTTAACCAAACAACATTTTAAACAAGTCAAACATTCATGAAAGTTGCAAATTATTAATCTACACAAAATTCTCAGCATTTTTCATATTTAGATCATTTTAAACCGATGCATGGTTATTTAGTTATTTAATGCATGAAGCTGAGGGGTTTTTCTGAAAAACTACAGTTTTCTAGATAATGTTGAATTCGCAGGGACTGGAAAAAACATTCACAGGCCGCATCTATAAACTGGGCTGCACAGAAGAGGAATGAGGCGCTCAACACCTCGGGCCTTGAGGCCTTGGAGAGGCCGCAGCCCACGCGAGCAGGGGAGGCCACTCGGTCCATGTGGAGGCAGAGGACGAGGGGAGCGGTCAACGCGGGCGCGGGCGAGCGGGACTTGGCGCTGTCCTCGCTTGGGGAGGCCGGGCGCTGACTTGCTGCTCCTCCCGCAGTGAGACGAAGCAGGGGCGCGGCGCTTGGCGAAACGGGGGCAGCGGCGGCGGATGGAGCTTCAACGGGCAGGCGAGGTGGAGGCCACCGGGAGCGGAGCAGAACGGTGCAACGCGGGACTTGGCAAGGCGGCGACCTGCGGGATTCACCGGCGTCTGCACTCGCGGCAACAGGGCGACGCAGGCGCAGCAACAGGGAGGCCGGCGGGACTTGCCGCAGCAGGACCGACTGGAGGAGGGACTTGGCGCATCAGGGCTTCACGGGAGGGCGGAGGAGGACTGGACCCGTGGCCGGGGATGCAGTATCCGGTGAAGAACAACGGCGAACGGCAACGACCGAGGACGGTGGCGCGACGCTCCACTTCTCCTGTGCTTGTGAACAGAGAGAGAGAGATATGAGCAAGAGCAGGGAGATGGATAAAAGAGAGAGGGGGAGGACGGAGAGTGGGACGGTCTGGTCGCCGGCAGCTCGAACCGGTGGCCGGACGGCAGGGCACGGATGCCCGAGGAGCTCCTAGACAGGGGCTCGGGCGGCTGTAGGCGTGAGCGAGTGGGAGGCTCGCAGTTGAAGAGCTTGGGCAGGGGAAGGCATCCATGGGGATCGGGAGGAGCTCGAGCGCAGAGAGAGCGTCGGGCTCCAGATCGATGCGAGGAAGGGGCGGCCTTGGGGGTGGTTGCAGGAGGGGGGTGGTTGGCTGGTTGGATCGATGGAGGGATTGGGTGGATTGGGATGGATCCCGAGGAAGGAGAGGAGTGGATGACTGGCGGCGGCGCGATGGGACAACGGGCTAGATTTTAGGGTTGCTGCCTAGGGATTGGTCTATATATATAGCACTGGATTTTGGTTAGGGGCTATTTCGTGCCTCCGATCGAAATCGGACGGTCGGAAAAAAAATAGGCTAGGGAGTCCAATAAATAAAACGATGATATGTTGTAGATGTCTGGGGATGTTCCGGACCCAACGGTGACGACTCCCCGGGTCGGGTTCGGGACAACTTCCGGGCGCGCGCGAGGAGGACGGCGGGCTGACGAGAGAGATTAGGTTGGGCCTGACGGTGGTAGTGGACTGTGAAGAAGACCTCAGACTGAGAAAAGAGAAGAGCGAAAGGCCCGGTGACTGTTTTCGGAGACTGAAAACGTTCGATGCTTGGCCCACTATACTGCCGCTATAGTTTAACGATTGGGCTATCAGACGAACTCTGAATGTGATGAAACTTGACAGGCGGTCTATCTACACTATAATAAGACCACACACCAACTTTCATCCCATTCCGAGAAAATTATCCGGCCACTTATAAAAATAATATCTTGGACGTGTTGCGGGCGCGTGCAAGTGTGGCTGGGCTCAGAACGGACAACAGAAGGAACTAGGGGAACCCGGACGAATGCAGGTTTTGAAAACATGATGATGCAATGCACATGATGACATGATATGAAATGCATGACACGCAAGCAAAGACAAGGCAACAACAGCGAATAACTGGAGGACACCTGGCACATCGGTCTCGGGGCGTTACAACACTCCACCACTACGAGAGGATCTCGTCCCGAGATCTAGAATGGCACCGGAGGGAAGAACGGAAGAGCAAGAGAAAAGGTAAAACTAAGTTGCTTCTTTGACAAACGAATGAAACCACGAGCCTTGAGAGGTTGAACAAATTGCAAGAAAGAAGGCAACGAAGAAGAACAAGGTTGAAAGCACTCCATTAAGAAAGGGAAAAAAGAAAGAACCGATTCGGGGTAGCACTTTGGTTGAAAAGATGTGAAAGACCTGATAAAATGAAAAAGCTTGAGCAAAGGGACCCAATACTCCGGTTGAAAGGATAAGCATGAAAAGAACAAGGTCTTAGACAAAACGAGATGACGGTTGAAAAGAACAACATCACAATGCCTCCGGGAGAAAGAATAGAAGCTAGATCGTTGGAAAAGAAAGAATTGAGAAGAAAATGACAACTTCTGCCACAATTGAGCTTGGAAAAACACCCTTCCAAGAAAAATATAACGGAGTTGTTGGAAAACAAACAACGAAACGAATAAGCTTGTAGTGGACTTATGGAAAACATCCCAAAATTATGAGTTGAAATTCTGCCACTAACTGTAACAATAGATTGGATAGATATGAACAAGGCGACGAGAAATTTATTTCACCGGGAGGATAAATGAAGAAATTGGGTCATATATGAGCACCATAGATAGCAACAATCCTTAGGGAAGGCTTTAGGTGAAACATGACACAAGATAACTCCAACGAAGAGATTGATGGATTTAAGATACCTCAGTCTTGACAACATGGGAAGCATGAAACACAAACTAAAATAATCAAGAATGACATAAAACCACCTCCAATGATATGGAAGAAAGACTTGCACTCCGGATAGCAAGAAGAAGAATGCTTGAACTCCTCTGAAAATAATCTTGATGAATACTTCAAGAAGGAATTAAATCCTTGAAGAACCATCATGTAGAACCTCCATGAAGAACTCCGGTAAGCAAAGGGATGATCAAACGAAAGGAGAGAGAAGTTGGAAACACAAGGTGAATTCTTGCAATGATTAGATGGATCTTTGAAATGATATAATTAAAAGAGCTTGGAACTCTGGTAAAGAAAGACGAGCACTTGAAACCAAGAATTTTATCATCATGAACAAACTCCGGAAGAAAAGATTAACATATGGATGAAACAGGAATAAGAATTATATTATGCTTAACCTTCACCAATTAGATTGATGACAAACAAATGTATTTGGCACACAACTTATTCTCGTAGCAAGGATTAAGATAGATATAGCGCAAAACTTGAGAAGGTCTTCAACGAACCACCGGAAGGGTTGAAACAACGAATAAATTGATATGATAACCCACGAATAGAGCTCTTGAACGAACCACCATATGAATTGTAAAAAAAATTGAACGAAGTAAAGGGATTAATCACCAGGTAAGAATTGTGAAATGAACGAAGATACTTGAGACAATGTAGATACATGAAAACGAAAAGATCACTAGCTGATAAGAGAATGTTTGAACGATGCACCGGTAAGATTTGGAGAACGAGAGCTGAAAGCTGAGAATGAATAAGTCTTCTAAAATGATGGGCTCCGGATGAATCGAATTGAATAGAATCTTGAATTTCTCCGGATGGGTGAAAAAATCTCACAACCGAAAACAATTATGAGAGGATGGCAGAGAATGAGGCAATATTTAAAAGAAACTCTTCTTCGGTCTTCAAAAACTGAGAATGACGACGGGAAACACCACCAAGAATTGTTTAGACACTCCGAAATGAAGAATAGAAAAGGTTGAGCCAATGATGAAAAGAATTTGAAAGATCTTGAAGAAAATACATATGACTGATGACAATTCATTCTTATGTCAAACTTTACACAAGAATTTGAGGATAGCTCCGGAAAAAAATAAGAAGAGTCAGGTAAGATCCTAGGAAAAGACCTGTGGGTTAGGGCCCACTCAAAAGAAACACCGTTGAATGATTTAGAAGATAGATTGCGCCGGTTGAAATAAATGGCTTGAATGAGGTAACATCCTCGAAAGATCTTGAACGAATGCAGAGTGGAAACACGAATCTTCGAGATATCTTGAGCACTCCGGAACAAATGAATAGCGAGAGGTGAATGATAAAGAGGTGCACCGGTAATAAAAGGTATTTGAAACGAGGAAAAAGGATATGATCCACAAAGCTTGACTTGGTTCCACCGGAGAAGAAAAAGAATGAATAATGGTGAACTAGAAACTCCGTTAAAATCTTCATAAGCATCACCGGGTAAGAACATTGATTGAAAAGAAAGAAGAGGCTTCACATGAATAAGATGGATAGTTTTTAAGAATTCTTAGTCCTTGAAGAAAAAGGGTGGGTGGGCGGGAAAAACAAAGGCAACTTGGAGACGGATGAAACAAACACCGGTGAGAAAACCGAGAGGTGATCTTGCGATGTTAAAATGATCGGATCCACTTGAAGAGAAGCACACCGGTCGAAAAGAAATTGAAAAGACAAACTCGATGATCGAGAAGGATAAGTATTCACATAGAAATATGAGAACACCGCTTAGAAAAGGTATGGAATCAACACTTGACTTTGAAGCAACTCGAATACCACAACTCAAAACAAAACAAAGTATTGGCTTGCAGAATAAGCCGGAACAAACATATGATAGAGATTCCGTCCGAAGTTTTTGTGGTGGGGCCTACACGGGCTCGATCGTACAGCACCATCATGTACAAGGCAGTGCACATGACATACGAAGCGTCCCCGAGTCGACATAGCCAAGGACTCTTTAAGACACAACGAGACCACTGTAAAACCAACCATGGATAGGCGGACCACTAGACGTCGAACCCCAATTTCATATCATACATCCGTCGGAAAGAAATCCTAAGAGCTACTTGAATTCCCACTTATAAACTCCCGAAATTTTCCGGTTATGCAATCAGGTGTTGGGGATACAGGGGAAGCATAATATCTCACCCAAACTAACAAATCCTACATCCAGCTGTATCCATCCTTCAACACATAACCAAGAAACCTTCGGAAATCGTTTACCTCAACCTTCGAAAAGCATCCGTTATACGAGTTATGGCAATACTCCCGAACTCCCGCCCCAGTACTGGGTGGCGTCGAGGTTATCTCACCAACAACTGCATAAAAGAGATTTTCGATGTCGGCGAAACTACTCTCGGGTATTCCAGAACTGCAACGATAAAATTGTGATGACAACACCTCGGAGCTCAACTCCCCGGGACACTGCCACAACCACTAAATGTCAGGAGGCACCAAGAACAATGTTCTCGTCACAAAACCATCAGAACGATTCCAAGATACCCGCGTGATCCTAAAAAAATTAGTGAAATTTGAGAAGAGAAGAGTCAAAACTCTACGTCACGATGCCTTACCAGAGCGATGAAGGGACTGGGGAGTAAAAAGAAGTCCTAACTCTCCGATGTATATAATCCTAAATGACTAAAAACATTTTTCTAGACTCAACAACGCCAGCTATTCGATCAAGCAAGGGGCTCCTAAGGTCGGGGAAGGCTCTGATTACCAACTTGTAACGCCCTCGATGCGGCCATATCTCCCACGTGTCGAAGCACGACTTAGAGGCATAACCATATTGAAAGCAATGTCGCAAGTGAGGTAATCTTCGCAAACAACCCATGTAATACAATAAGGGAAAAGATACATAGTTGGCTTACAATCGCCACTTCACACAAATACAAGAATAAAGCATTACATCATCCAGATACAATCAGGGCCCGACTACGGAGCCAAAATAAAAGAAGACTACCCCAAATGCTAGACATATCCCCGATCGACCCCAACTGGGCTCCACTACTGATCAACTAGAACGAAACAACACAAAGGATAAGATCTTCATTGAGCTCCTCCTTGAGCTCGGTTGCGTCATCTGCACGGTTCAACGGCACCTGCAAGCTGGTCTTGGAAGTAACTGTGAGTCATGGGGACTCAGCAATCTCACACCCTCGCGATCAAGACTATTTAAGCTTATAGGTAAGGTGAAAGGTATGAGGTGGAGCTGCAGCAAGCGGGAGGCTCGCAGTTGAAGAGCTTGGGCAGGGGAAGGCATCCATGGGGATCGGGAGGAGCTCGGGCGCAGAGAGAGCGTCGGGCTCCAGATCGATGCGAGGAAGGGGCGGCCTTGGGGGTGGTTGCAGGAGGGGGGTGGTTGGCTGGTTGGATCGATGGAGGGATTGGGTGGATTGGGATGGATCCCGAGGAAGGAGAGGAGTGGATGACTGGCGGCGGCGTGATGGGACAACGGGCTAGATTTTAGGGTTGCTGCCTAGGGGATTGGTCTATATATATAGGACTGGATTTTGGTTAGGGGCTATTTCGTGCCTCCGATCGAAATCGGACGGTCGGAAAAAAATAGGCTAGGGAGTCCAATAAATAAAACGATGATATTTTGTAGATGTCTGGGGATGTTCCGGACCCAACGGTGACGACTCCCCAGGTCGGGTTCGGGACAACTTCCGAGCGCGCGCGAGGAGGACCGTGGGCTGATGAGAGAGATTAGGTTGGGCCTGACGGTGGTAGTGGACTGTGAAGAAGGCCTCAGACTGAGAAAAGAGAAGAGCCAAAGGCCCGGCGACTGTTTTCGGAGACCGAAAACTTCCGACGCTTGGCCGGCTATACTGCCGCTATAGTTTAACGATTGGGCTATCATACGAACTCCGAATGCGATGGAACTTGACAGGCGGTCTATCTACACTATAATAAGACCACACGCCAACTTTCATCCCATTCCGAGAACATTATCCGGCCACTTATAAAAATAATATCTTGGACGTGCCGCGGGCGCGTGCAAGTGTGGCTGGGCTCAGAACGGACAACAGAAGGAACTGGGGGAACCCGGATGAATGCAGGTTTTGAAAACATGATGATGCAATGCACATGATGACATGATATGAAATGCATGACACGCAAGAAAAGACAAGGCAACAACAGCGAATAACTGGAGGACACCTGGCACATCGGTCTCGGGGCGTTACACAATCCCTTCATGGTCACTTACGAGAGTGAGATCTGATAGAGATGACAAGATAATATTTTTAGTATTTTTATGATAAAGATTGAAGGTAAAGATTGCAAAATAAAAGTTAATAGAAATAGCATGTTGGCGGAAAATTAATATAATGGAGAATAGACCCGGGGGCCATAGGTTTCACTAGTGGCTTCTGTCAAGTTAGCATAAGTATTACGGTGGGTCAACAAATTACTTTGGAGCAATTGATAGAAAAGAGAATAATTATGAGAGTATCTAGGAATGATCATGTATATAGGCATCATGTCTGTGACAAGTAGACCGACTCCTGCCTGCATCTACTACTATTACTCCACACATCGACCGCTATCCAGCATGCATCTAGAGTATTAAGTTCATAAGAACAGAGTAATGCATTAGGTAAGATGACATGATGTAGAGGGATAAACTCAAGCAATATGATATAAACCCCATCTTTTATCCTCGATGGCAACAATACAATACCTGTCGTTTCTCTTTCTGTCACTGGGATCGAGCACCGAAAGATTGAACCCAAAGTTAAGCACTTCTCCCATTGCAAGAAAGATCAATCTAGTAGGCCAAACCAAACTGATAATTTGAAGAGACTTGCAAAGATAACCAATAATACATAAAAGATTTCAGAGAAGAATAAAATATTGTTCATAGATAGACTTGATCATAAACCCACAATTCATCGGATCTCAACAAACACACCGCAAAAAGAGTAACATCGAATAGATCTCTAAGAAGATTGAGGAGAACTTTGTATTGAGATCCAAAGAGAGAGAAGAAGCCATCTCGCTAATAACTATGGACCTGAATGTCTGAAGTAAACTACTCACACATCATCAGAGGGGCCATGGAGTTGATGTAGAGGCCCTCCGTGATTGATGCCCCCTCCGGCGGAGCTCCGGAAAAGGCCCCAAGATGGGATCTCTAGGGTACAGAAGGTTGCGGTGGTGGAAATAGGGTTTTGTGGTGCTCCTGGATGTTTTCAAGGTATATGAGTATATATAGGAGGAAGAAGTAGGTCGGTTGAGCCACGAGGGGCCCACGAAGGGGAGGGCGCACTCAGGGGGTAGGCGCGCCCCCTGCCTCGTGGCCTCCTCGGTTGTTTCTTGACGTCCACTCCAAGTCCTTTGGATCACGTTTGTTCCAAAAATCACGCTCCCGAAGATTTCATTCCGTTTGGACTCCGTTTGATATTCCTTTTCTGGGAAACACTGAAATAGGGAAAAACAACAATTTGCACTGGGCCTTGGGTTAATAGGTTAGTCCCAAAAATAATATAAAAGTGTATAATAAAGCCCATTAAACATCCAAAACAGAATATATAATAGCATGGAACAATCAAAAATTATAGATACGTTGGAGACGTATTAAGCATCTTGCTTCCCGACTGGGAATGATTCCTCGAAAGGTCGTATCACTTTATTCGATGCGGCTTCTGTCTATTTGCATTTTACTGAGTGCGTCCTCATAGATGAGGTTCAATCCGCTACCGGCGTCCATGAGCACTTTACTGAGTCGAAAGCCATCCACGATTGGATTGAGGACCAAGGCGGCTGGTGCCCGGACTTAGCGGAATTTTGGTTCGTCATTGGCATTAAAATTTATTGCCGTGTCATTCCAGGGATTTATTGATGTGACTTGGCAGACTTCGGCAAGGTCACGGAGTGCTCTCTTGCACCAATTGTTTGAAGCGAAAGTCTCGAAGACCGTCAATACTCTGAGGTCGTCGTCTTTCGGAGAGCGTGGCTCTGAGGTATTTTTGGTGAGGATATCCACGCCGCTCTTGGCTACTTGCCAGAGTATCCAACATGCTCTGAGGCTGTGGGTTGGTTGGTATCCGGTGTCGTGTGTATTTTGCATGGCCTATCAAGCCATCCTTCAAGAATGGTGCCACGTCCCGTAATGGGTTTAATTTTCTTGCCTATGGGGTCGGGTTCCCCGCTAGGGTGCATCCTTTTTGCCCGCCAGGGAGGTGGCGTGAAGGCCGGTGGTTCCCAGTGAGCTGTCTGAGTTTTCCAGGCGCTTTCCATTGCACAGTACTTCAGTACTATGGTTGCCAAGTCAGCGAAGTGTAGTATGCGACGACGGTTGAGGGTGTTGAGGATTCCTTTGTCTGTGCAAGTGTTGTTGAACGCTGAAATTGGGTCCTCGTCACGACAATCTTTAATCTTCTCCTTGACAAGGAGGAATCTGGCCCAGAAGTGATGGACTATTTCCTGAGGCTGTTGCCGTACGTACATGAGGTCACATATATCCGGGGGATCAGAATTGCTTGGAGAATATTGCTTGTGGTTGGTGTGTGGCATTAAATCCGAACCCTGAACCAATGTGGAGTCCGGAGTTTGAAGAACGTATGAGTTTGTTAGTTCGGGATCCGGGATGTCCAATGATTCCTTAGGCTCAACGCCTGATTCTAAGTTCAAAGGACCGGGAGTGTCACCCCGCAGATGAGTAT
This sequence comes from Triticum urartu, assembly GCF_003073215.2. Classification (NCBI taxonomy): domain Eukaryota; kingdom Viridiplantae; phylum Streptophyta; class Magnoliopsida; order Poales; family Poaceae; genus Triticum; species Triticum urartu. The sequence continues at coordinate 392,759,595 of NC_053022.1, read as the reverse complement.
CCGGCTCTCTGAGCTCAGAAATCCGGACATAGCTTGTTTTCAGTATAGGGGAAGAGTTGTTGTTGTTTTGCTCCTCCACGACCGCTATCTAATGGGTGATCGTCGAAGATTTGATTCTCTCTGATCGGGTTTAAGCCCAATCCGATCATAGTCTGTAGCAACTCCCAGGGCGGCGATGCGATCCAGGAGTTCATTTAAGGACGACAAATTCGCCGGATCCATCTGTTTGGAGTATTCGGAGTCGACACGGAGACGATTTTCGATGACTTAGGAAGTCATCATCGGCTTAAAGGCCGAACGGGTGGCCATTGTAAAGCTACCCAGCCGGAGGTTTTGGCCTGAGGACAGGGTTTCTCAGGAAGTGATACCGTCCTTGATAACAAGGTGAGCCATCAATCCTGTTGTCGACGCAACAGAGGAACTCTCAATGAAAGCACCAATGTCAGTGTCAAAACCGGCAGATCTCGGGTAGGGGGTCCCGAACTGTGCGTCTAAGGATTGATAGTAACAGGAGACAAGAAACACGATATTTTACCCAGGTTCAGGCCCTCTTGATGGAGGTAATACCCTACGTCCTGCTTGATTGAGTTTGATGAGTATAGGGGTTACAAGAGTTGATCTACCACGAGATCGTAATGGCTAAACCCTAATTGTCTAGCCTGTATGATTATGATTGCCTTTACAGACTAAACCCTACGGCTTATATAGACACCAAAGGGGGCTAGGGTTGTATAGAGCCGGTTTACAGAGAAAGGAATATTCATATCCGCACACTAAGCTTGCCTTCCATGCCAAGGAGAGTCCCATCCGAACACGGGAGGAAGTCTTCTGTCTTGTATCTTCATGACCCATTAGTCCGGCCCACGTCACATAGCCCGGACACCCGAGAACCCCTTAATCTAGGACCCCCTCAATGGTCAAGACGTGATGAAATATAAATTGTTGTATGAGATGATCATGTTTTTTAAAAGTTATCGGCAACTCGTAGGAGCCTTATGGTTGTCGCTTTATTGTATGAAATGCAATCGCCATGTAATTGCTTTAATTTATCACTAAGTGGTAGCAATAGTTGTAGAAGAAATAGTTGGTGAGACGACAACGACTCTACGATGGAGATCAAGGTGTCAAGCTGGTGATGATGGAGATCATAACGGTGCTTCGGAGATAGAGATCAAAGGCACAAGATGATGATGGCCATATCATGTCACATATTTTGATTGCATGTGATGTTTATCCTTTATGCATCTTATTTTGCTACGGCGGTAGCATTATAAGATTATCTCTCACTAAATTTCAAGGTATAAGTGTTCTCCCTGAGTATGCACCATTGCTACAGTTCATCGTGCCAAGACACCATGTGATGATCGGGTGTGATAAGCTCCACGTTCACATACAACGGGTGCAAGCCAGTTTTGCACGTGCAGAATACTCGGGTTAAACTTGACGAGCCTAGCATGTGCAGATATGGCCTCGGAACACTGAGATCGAAAGGTTGAACGTGATTCATATAGTAGATATGATCAACATAGTGATGTTCACCATTGAAAACTACTCCATCTCACGTGATGATCGGACATGGTTTAGTTGATATGGATCACGTGATCATTTAGATGACTAGAGGAATGTCTATCTAAGTGGGAGTTCTTAAGTAATATGATTAATTGAACTTCAATTTATCATGAATTTAGTACCTGGTAGTTTTTGCATATCTATGTTGTTGTAGATCAATGGCCTGTGCTATCGTTCCCTTGAATTTTAAAGCATTCCTAGAGAAAGCTAAGTTGAAAGATGATGGTAGAAACTACACGGATTGGGTCCGTAACTTGAGGATTATCCCCATTGCTGCACAGAGGAATTACGTCCTGGAAGCACCGCTAGGTGCAAGACCCGCTGCAGGAGCAACTTCGGACGTTATGAACGTCTGGCAGAGCAAAGCTGATGACTACTCGATAGTTCAGTGTGCCATGCTTTACGGCTTAGAATCGGGACTTCAAAGACGTTTTGAACGTCATGGAGCATATGAGATGTTCCAGGAGTTGAAGTTAATATTTCAAGCAAATGCCCGTGTTGAGAGATATGAAGTCTCCAACAAGTTCTATAGCCACAAAATGGAGGAGAATAGTTCTGTCAGTGAACACATACTCAGAATGTCTGGGTACCACAACCACTTGACTCAGCTGTGAGTTAATATTCCTGATGATAGTGTCATTGACAGAGTTCTTCAATCACTGCCACCAAGCTATAAAGACTTTGTGATGAACTATAACATGCAAGGGAGGGAAAAGACAATTCCCAAGCTCTTCGCGATGCTAAAGGCTGCGGAGGTAGAAATCAAGAAGGAGCATCAAGCGTTGATGGTTAACAAGACCACTAGCTTCAAGAAAAAGGGAAGAAGGGAAGAAGGGGAACTTCAAGAAGAATAGCAAGCAAGTTGCTGATCAAGGGAAGAAGCCCAAGTCTGGACCTAAGCCCGAGATCGAGTGCTTCTACTGCAAAGGGACCGGTTGCTACCTCTTGAGCATGCGTTTTTTCCCTTGAAGAGGAAAGGGTGATGCAGCAAAGTAGCATAAGTATTTCCCTCAGTTTTTGAGAACCAAGGTATCAATCCAGTAGGAGACTACACGCAAGTCGCCTAGTACATGCACAAACAAACAAGAACCTCGCAACCAACGTGATAAAGGGGTTGTCAATCCCTTCACGGTCACTTACAAAAGTGAGATCTGATAAAGATAATAAGATAAATATTTTTGGTATTTTTGTTGTATAGATTGAAAAGTAAAGATTGCAAAATAAACGAAGATAGAAATAGCTAGTTGACGGGAAAATAATATAATGTAAAGTAGACCCCGGGGCCATAGGTTTCACTAGTGGCTTCTCTCAAGATAGCATAAATTATGGTGGGTGAACAAATTACTGCCAAGCAATTGATAGAAAAGCGCATAGCTATGATGATATGTAGGCATGATCATGAACATAGGCATCGCATCCGTGTCAAGTAGACCGAAACAATTCTACATCTACTACTATTACTCCAAACATCGACCACTATCCAGCATGCATCTAGAGTATTAAGTTCATAAGAACAGAGTAACACATTAGGCAAGATGACATGATGTAGAGGGATAAACTCAAGCAATATGATATAAACCCCATCTTTTTATCCTCGATGGCAACAATGCAATACGTGCCTTGCTGCCCCTACTATCACTGGGAAAGGACATCGCAAGATTGAACCCAAAGCTAAGCACTTCTCCCATTGCAAGAAAGATCAATCTAGTAGGCCAAACCAAACTGATAATTCGAAGAGACTTGCAAAGATATCGAATCATGCATATAAGAATTCAGAGAAGGATCAAACAATGTTCATAGATAATCTTAATCATAAACCCACAATTCAATGGATCTCGACAAACACACCGCAAAAGAATTACATAGAATAGATCTCCAAGAACATCGAGGAGAACTTTGTATTGAGATCCAAAGAGAGAGAAGAAGCCATCTAGCTAACAACTATATATGGACCCGAAGGTCTGAGGTAAACACAAGGCAGTTTCGACCGTGGCCGGTCGAACACAAGGACGTTTCCTCCGTTCTGCGGTACGCCAGGCCTCGTTTCCATCGGCTGTTCCGTCCAAGCCGGTTGGCTCCCGATGAACAGCACGCGTTCCATTGCCTCCCGATTAACACGACGCATTCCGTTGCTTCCCCATGAACACGACGATGACGTAGTTTCTCCGTTCTGACCCAGCCATGTACACGAGCCTTGGCCATACGTATGCATGAGTAGGCGTTCGAGACCCCGCCCGTATGTACATACGTGGCCGTATTTACTTTCTTCCACCCTGGCCGCTGTATGTACATGTACATGCTACGTGCACGCCTCTACTACGACACATGCGCGACTCTACTACGAGACATGCCCTTCCTTACACGGCCATGGATCATTGCTGCAGCCTGCAGACAGACCGGTCGTATGTACGTACATGTTCGAGACCAGAATGACAACGCTACGTACGCTTCGACCAGGTGAGTCCCGACCGTCAGGCACTTCCTTGCGTGCGAAGATGTAGCTGGTGGGTCCCACCAGTCAGGGGGGCGAAACATTTTTTTGCCCGTAATATCGACGCACTTCCTTGCGTGTGAAGATGTAGCTCGTGGGTCCCAGCAGTCAGGGGAAACGTTTTTTTCATGAAATACGGTGGCCCGTCCGGTGGGTCCCTGCTGTCAGGTGGAGGAATCATTATTTTGTGTGTAATAAGGAGGCATTTCCTTGTGTGCGGTCGTGGTCCCAGCTGGCATCCCCTCCACGTACAGTATGTCGGCATTCTGGGAACGGGGGTCCCCAGACTTGCCTGCCTGCGGCCTGTGGCGTGGCTCGAGTGGGGGCCCAGTGCAGCCCGGCTTCATCAGCTCAAGCTCAAGACCCTCGCAAGGGACCAAGCCTTGCAGGGCGGACGACAGGAGGCTTCCTCAGGAGCAGCCTCATCAGGCAGGCTCGCGAGGAGGCGGAGAGATCAAGGCAGGGGCACCTCGCGAGGAGCCCGTGACGCAAGCCATGACGATCGAGATTAGGCGGGCGCCGGCCTGCGCAGTGTCCTTGTCTCCCCTTCGGTGCAAAGGGAGAAAGCACAGGCCAAGGCATCGGGCAAAGGTTACCATTCCGGTGCAACGAGACCAAGACCAGCAGAGCGGCAGGACGGAGGTCACCGTGGAGCCCAAGACGGCGTCATCACCAGTGCTTTTGGCAGCCGAAGACCACCTTTGGTCAGGATAACTTGTACTAGATGTTCCCCTTCAAAATGGCCAATTGTCGGCGCCCTTCCCGCTCATTATTTGGGAAGAGGACCAGGGCCTCTATAAATAGGACTAGCCCCCGAGAGGAAAAAAAGGGAGAAAGAAAGAGAAAGAGAGAGAGAAGAGAAAGAGAGAGAGAAGAGAAAGAGAGAGAGAGAGATCCGGACCAAGTAGAACACACTGCACTAGCTCAAGAACACCTCTCGCGAGACCGTTCTTCCCCCTATATTGTTCATCATCAGCCCCTGAGGCAATCCACCACACCAGACACTGGAGTAGGGTATTACACCACATCGGTGGCCCGAACCAGTATAAATCTCGTGTCCTTTGTGTGTTCTTCTTTCCAGCCTAGATTTCTTGTGAGCCATAGAAGCGCGAGTCGGTAGGGGAAAGATCTCCATGCGCACCCCAGAGTTCGAACCTTAAGGGTCTGCCGGAACCCGAAATCCAACACAATACTCTGCCGATGGAAGTCTGTCATTGGTGGAAGACGACGCGGCCTGGGAACGGGACGACACGGAGCCGGGGAAGACGCGGCAGTGGATGCCTATGCCAAGAGGAGTACGAGGGTTCACTGGTTCGGCTGCGGTGTGAGGCTGTCGTCGCCGCAGGGCCTGGCCAGCGGTGGGAGTAGTAGGGGGCGGTGAGGCCTCCGCGGCAGCACAGCCGGCCACGGGAGGCAGCAGCAGGCGGCACGACCGGCGCTGCTTTGGGCGGTTGGAGCAAGAAGACCAGATGTTGAAGAAGCACTATAGCCGTTGGATGGACATCGTACGGTCACTCGAGCTAGAATCGTTCATATTGACTAAGTTAACAAAGCCCTCCGTCCCCGTCAACTTAGTAGGCCCACATGTCAGCCTCCCACTATGTTGGGTCCCAGCTAGCAGCGGGAGTATTCATTTTTTTTTGTGCGTAATAAGGAGGCACTTCCTTGCGTGCGAAGATATAGCTGGTGGGTCCGACTGTCAGCGGGGAGGGGGGAGGATGTTTTTTTCACGAAATACAGAGGCCCTTCCGGTAGGTCCCAGATGTCAGGTGGAGGAATCATTATTTTGCACGTAATAAGGAGGCATTTCCTTGTGTGCGGCCATGGACCCAGCTGTCAGCCTCTCCACGTACAGTCCACGTTCGATGGATGTTGTTCGTTGACCATGTTGACCACAGTGCGCCGAGAGCACCAGGGTGTGATACGTATCTAACGTATCTATAATTTTTGATTGCTCCATGCTATATTATCTACTGTTTTGGGCAATATTGGGCTTTATTTCCCACTTTTATATTATTTTTGGGACTAACCTATTGACCGGAGGCCCAGCCCAGATTTGCTGTTTTATGCCTATTTCAGTGTATTGAAGAAAAGGAATATCAAATGGAGTCGAAACGGAACGAAATCAACTGGAGAAGTTATTTTTGGAAGGAAACCTACCGGATAGACTTGGACCCTACGCCAGAAGATGAAGGAGGTGCTCATGAGGGGAGGGGGGGCGCGCACCCCCCTGGGCGCGCCCCTTGCCTCGTGGCCCCCCCTTCGGTCCACCGACGTACCTCTTTCACCCATATATACCCACGTATCCTAAAACTTCCAGAACAGAGATTAGATCGGGAGTTCCGCCGCCTGAAGCCTCCGTAGCCACCGAAAACCAATCTAGACCCGTTCCGGCGCCCTGCCGGAGGGGCAATCCTTCTCCGGTGGCCATCTTCATCATCCCGGCGCTCTCCATGACGAGGAGGGAGTAGTTCTCCCTCAGGGCTGAGGGTATGTACTAGTAGCTATGTGTTTGATCTCTCTCTCTCTCTCGTGTTCTTGATTTGGCACAATCTTGATGTATCGCGAGCTTCGCTATTATATTTGGATCCTATGATGTTTCTTTCCCCCTCTTCTCTCTTGTAATGAATTGAGTTTCCCCTTTGAAGTAATCTTATCGGATTGAGTCTTTAAAGATTTGAGAACACTTGATGTATGTCTTGCCGTGGATATCTGTGGTGACAATGGGATACCACGTGCCACTTGATGTATGTTTTGGTGACCAACTTGCGGGTTCCGCCCATGAACCTATGCATAGGGGTTGGCACACGTTTTCGTCGTGATTCTCCAATAGAAACTTTGGGGCACTCTTTGAGGTCCTTTGTGTTGGTTGAATAGATGAATCTGAGATTGTGTGATGCATATCGTATAATCATACCCACGGATACTTGAGGTGACATTGGAGTATCTAGGTGACATTAGGGTTTTGGTTGATTTGTGTCTTAAGGTGTTATTCTAGTACGAACTCTAGTGCTGTTTGTGACACTTATAGGAATAGCCCAACGGATTGATTGGAAAGAATAATTTTGAGGTGGTTTCGTACCCTACCATAATCTCTTCGTTCGTTCTCCGCTATTAGTGACTTTGGAGTGACTCTTTGTTGCATGTTGAGGGATAGTTTTATGATCCAATTATGCTAGTATTGTTGAGGGAACTTACACTAGCAAAAGTATGAACCCTAGGCCTTGTTTCAACACATTGCATTACTGTTTACGCTCACTTTTATCATTCGTTACCTTGCTATTTTTATAATTTCATATTACAAATACCTTTATCTACCATCCATATACCACTTGTATCACCATCTCTTCGCCGAACTAGTGCACCTATACAATTTACCACTGTATTGGGTGTGTTGGGGACACAAGAGACTCTTTGTTATTTGGTTGCAGGGTTGCTTGAGAGAGACCATCTTCATCCCACGCCTCCTATGGATTGATAAACCTTAGGTCATCCACTTGAGGGAAATTTGCTACTGTCATACAAACCTCTGCACTTGGAGGCCCAACAACGTCTACAAGAAGAAGGTTGTGTAGTAGACATCAAGCTCTTTTCTGGCGCCGTTGCCGGGGAGGTTAGTGCTTGAAGGTATATCTTTAGATCTTGCAATCGAGTCTTTTAGTTTCTTGTTTTATCACTAGTCTAGTTTATAAAAGAAAACTACAAAAAAATGGAATTGAGTTTGTCTCATACGCTTCACCTTTTTAATATCTTTCGTGAGTATGATGGAAAGGATAATTGTGCTCAAGTGCTAGAAGAAGAAATCTATAAAATGTTTGGCACTAAATATTTGAATGATGAGCATGATTGCAATGTTGTTAGTATGAATTCCTTGAATATCTATGATGCTAATGATATGCAAATCCACAAGCTTGGGGAAGCTACGTTTGATGAAGATGATATTTTTTGTCCCCCAAGTTTTGATGAGCAAATTTATTATGATGAAATCATGCCTCCTATCTATGATGATTATTGCGATGACGCGTATGCCTTAAAGAATAATAATAACAATGAAATTTGTCATCTTGATTTCAATTTTCAATCCATGATAGTTACTTTGTTGAGTTTGCTCCCACTATTATTCATGAGAAGAATTTTGCTTATGTGGAGAGTAATAAAATTTCTATGCTTATAGATCATGAAAAGAATGCTTTAGGTGCTGGTTATATTTTTGAATTCATTAATGATGCTACTGAAAATTATTATGAGGGAGGAATATATGCTTGTAGGAATTGCAATAATACCAAGTTTCCTCTCTAGGTGCTTAAAGTTTTGAAGTTATGCTTGTTTTGCCGTCCTATGCTAGTTCATTCTTGTTCCCACAAGTTGTTTGCTCACAAAATCCCTATGCATAGGAAGTGGGTTAGACTTAAATGTGCTAGTCATATTCTTCATGATGCTCTCTTTATGTTTCAATTCTTATCTTTTATGTGAGCATCTTTGAAATCATCATGCCTAGCTAGGGGCATTAAACGATAGCGCTTGTTGGGAGGCAACCCAATTTTATTTTTGTTCCTGTTTAGTAATAAATAATTCATGTAGCCTCTGTTTAGATGTGGTTTTATGTTTTAATTAGTGTTTGTGCCAAGTAGAACCTTTGGGAAGACGTGGGTGAAGTCTTTATGATCATGCTGTAAAAAACAGAAACTTTAGCGCTCACGAGAATTACTGCCATTTTTATTTGGAGAGTGTTTTTAGTTAATTCTTTTTGCAGATGATTAATAGATAAATTCCTCAGTTACAGCAATTTGTTTGAGAATTTTATGAGTTCCATAAGTATGGGTTTGATCCATATTACTACAGACTGTTCTGTTTTTGACAGATTCTGTTTTTCATGTGTTGTTTACTTATTTTGATGAATCTATGGCTAGTAAAATAGTTTATAAACCATAGAGAAGTTGGAATACAGTAGGTTTAACACCAATATAAATAAATAATGGGTTCATTACAGTACCTTGAAGTGGTGATTTATTTTCTTATGCTAACGGAGCTTACGAGTTTTCTGTTAAGTTTTGTGTTGTGAAGTTTTCAAGTTTTGGGTAAGGATTTGATGGAATATGGAATAAGGAGTGGAAAGAGCCTAAGCTTGGGGATTCCCAAGGCACCCCAAGGTTATATTCAAGTAAAACCAAGAGCCTAAGCTTGGGGATGCCCCGGAAGGCATCCCCTCTTTCGTCTTCATTCATCGGTAACTTTACTTGGAGCTATATTTTTATTTACCACATGATATGTGTTTTGCTTGGAGCGTCAATTTATTTTGTTAGGATTTGCTTTCTGTTATTTAGAACAATGTTTTACATCTTTTATTTCAATAAAAGTGGCATTGATAGTCTTTACTATGCCTATTTTAGAAGTCCACATGTTTCTGTTTGAAAACAGAAAGTTTACCGCTGTTGCAATAATTCCCTAGAAAAGTCAGAATGTGATAAAATGTTGAAACCTTTTGCATATTAAGATCTGATAAATTTACTATAGTGGGAATTTTCTTTCATAATTTTTGGATCTAGGGAAGTATGGATGTTGCTGCATTCTTTACAGACTGTCCTGTTTAGGCAGATTGCTGTTATGTTTGCATTGTTTGCATATGTTTGCTTCTTTAATGATTCTATTTGAGGATAGGACTATTAAATATGCAGAGGCATTTAGTATGAAATGTTGAATAATAATTTTAGTGATTTTCTACAGTAGAGTATGATATGGTTTTTGCAATGGTTTATACTAATTTATCTCACGAGTCCTTGGTGAGTTTTGTGTGGATGAAACTTTTGAGATTTAGGGAGACCGTGATATGAGAGGAATTAAGGAGAAACAAAAGCTCAAGCTTGGGGATGCCCAAGGTTGGCATCCCACCTTTCTTCTTCAACAACTATCGGTTAGTATCGGTTGATCCTAAGTTTTTGCTTCTTCACATGATGTTTGTTATTCTTAGATGTCATTTTATTTTGCTTTGCTTGCTGTTTGAATAAATTACCAAGATCTGAAATTATTAAATGTTAGAGAGTCTTCACATAGTTGCATAATTATTCAACTACTCATTGCTCTTCACTTATATCTTTCGGAGTAGTTTGTCATTTGCTCTAGTGCTTCACTTATATCTTTTAGAGCATGGTGGTAGTTTTATTTTAAAAAAATAGATGAACTCTCATGCTTCACTTATATTATTTTGAGAGTCTTAAATAGCATGGTAGTTTTCTTAAAATACTAATATTCTAGGTATTCAAGAATAATAAAATTCTCTTATGAGTGTGTTGAATACTAAGAGAAGTTTGATACTTGGTGATTGTTTTGAGATATGAGGATGGTAATATTAGAGTCATGCTAGTTGAGTAGTTGCGTATTTGAGAAATACTTGTGTTGAAGTTTGTGATTCCCGTAGCATGCACGTATGGTGAACCGTTATGTGATGAAGTTGGAGCATGATTTATTTATTGATTGCCTTCCTTATGAGTGGCGGTCGGGGACGAGCGATGGTCTTTTCCTACCAATCTATCCCCCTAGGAGCATGCGCGTAGTACTTTGTTTCGATAACTAATAGATTTTTGCAATAAGTATGTGAGTTCTTTATGACTAATGTTGAGTCCATGGATTATACACACTCTCACCCTTCCACCATTTCTAGCCTCTCTAGTACCGCGCAACTTTCGCCGGTACCATAAACCCACCATATACCTTCCTCAAAACAGTCACCATACCTACCTATCATGGCATTTCCATAGCCATTCCGAGATATATTGCCATGCAACTTTCCACCGTTCCGTTTATTATGACACGCTCCATGATTGTCATATTGCTTTGCATGATCATGTAGTTGACATCGTATTTGTGGCAAAGCCACCGTTCATAATTCTTCCATACATGTCACTCATGAGTCATTGCACATCCCGGTACACCGCCGGAGGCATTCATATAGTCATATCTTGTTCTAAGTATCGAGTTGTAATCATTGAGTTGTAAGTAAATAAAAGTGTGATGATCATCATTATTAGAGCATTGTCCCAGTGAGAAAAGGATGATGGAGACTATGATTCCCCCATAAGTCGGGATGAGACTCCGGACGAAAACAAATAAACAAAAGAGGCCAAAGAAGCCCAAAAAGGAGAAAGAGGCCATAAAAAAGAAAAAGAGAAGGCCCAAATAAAAATAAATAAATAAATAAATGAGAGAAAAAGAGAGAAGGGGCAATGCTACTATCCTTTTACCACACTTGTGCTTCAAAGTAGCACCATGATCTTCATGATAGAGAGTCTCCTATGTTGTCACTTTCATATACTAGTGAGAATATTTCATTATAGAAATTGGCTTGTATATTCCAATGATGGGCTTCCTCAAAATGCCCTAGGTCTTCGTGAGCAAGCAAGTTGGATGCACACCCACTTAGTTTCTTTTTGAGCTTTCATACACTTATAGCTCTAGTGCATTCGTTGCATGGCAATCCCTACTCACTCACATTGATATCTATTGATGGGCATCTCCATAGCCCGTTGATACGCCTAGTTGATGTGAGACTATCTTCTCCCTTTTTGTCTTCTCCACAACCACCATTCTATTCCACCTATAGTGCTATGTCCATGGCTCACGCTCATGTATTGCGTGAAGATTGAAAAAGTTTGAGAACATTAAAAGTATGAAACAATTGCTTGGCTTGTCATCGGGGTTGTGCATGATTTAAATATTTTGTGTGGTGAAGATAGAGCATAGCCAGACTATATGATTTTGTAGGGATAACTTTCTTTGGCCATGTTATTTTGAGAACACATGATTGCTTAGTTAGTATGCTTGAAGTATTATTATTTCTATGTCAATATGAACTTTTGTCTTGAATCTTATGCATCTGAATATTCTTGCCACAATTAAGAAGAATCACATTGAAATTATGCCAAGTAGCACTCCACATCAAAAATTCTGTTTTTATCATTTACGTACTCGAGGACGAGTACGAATTAAGCTTGGGGATGCTTGATACGTCTCCAACGTATCTATAATTTTTGATTGCTCCATGCTATATTATCTACTGTTTTGGGCAATATTGGGCTTTATTTTCCACTTTTATATTTTTTTGGGACTAACCTATTAACCGGAGGCCCAGCCCAGATTTGCTGTTTTATGCCTATTTCAGTGTTTTGAAGAAAAGGAATATCAAACGGAGTCGAAACGGAACGAAATCATCTGGAGAATTTATTTTTGGAAGGAAACATACCGGATAGACTTGGACCCTACGTCAGAAGATGAAGGAGGTGCTCACGAGGGTAGGGGGCGCGCCCCTGCCTCGTGTCCCCTCCTTCGGTCCAACGACGTACCTCTTTCACCCATATACACCCACATATCCTAAAACTTCCAGAACAGATATTAGATTGGGAGTTCCGCCGCCAGAAGCCTCCGTAGCCACCGAAAACCAATCTAGACCCATTCCAGCGCCCTACCGGAGGGGCAATCCTTCTCCGGTGGCCATCTTCATCATCCCGGCGCTCCCCATGACGAGGAGGGAGTAGTTCTCCCTCAGGGCTAAGGGTATGTACCAGTAGCTATGTGTTTGATCTCTCTCTCTCTCGTGTTCTTGATTTGGCACGACCTTGATGTATCGCGAGCTTTGCTATTATATTTGGATCCTGTCGGGGATATACCCCGCAGCGTAAACCGGCCGGAAGTATAACCCGGCCGGACTTGGCGGTTTACTTGAGACCCGGCTGACACTTGGCGATTCACTGGCGACCCGCCCTAACTTGGCGGTTTACAAGCAACCCGCCTGAACATTATGACTCACTGGTAACCCGGCGAGCGGGACAGATGGATGACAAGGCCCAAGGCCCAGAAGGCCGGTTTATGCTAATGGTGGGCCGGTTTAAGAGAAAAGGTGTATTTCCCTTACAAGGAGTCAAGACCCGGACTTGTATCCGGTTTGTATTAGAAGATAGACCAGTCCTAATTCTAATAGGACTCCACATGTAACCCGCCCCTTCAACATATATAAGGAGGGGCAGGTCTCCCCAAAAGGGAGAAGAGGGACAAGTTCCACAAGTTGGACAAGTTAGGTTTAGACAATAGCTCTCGAGATAGAGCACACTTGTAACCGTGATCATCATCATCAATATCAATGAAGCAGGATGTAGGCTTTTACCTCCACCATGAGGGGCCGAACCTGGGTAAAACATCGCGTCTCTCATCCCGCTCAACCCCTCTCAAGCTACCGCATAGATGCGTTGGCCTCGCGACTAAGTCCTCACACTAGGACATCTGCCGTGACAATTCCACGACAGTTGGCGCCTACCGTGGGGCCTGCGCACGGTGGTGTTAAGTTCTTGAAGGGATTTTTTTAGGGATCGAGAAGCTCGCCATTGACCAGATGAAGAAGAACCGGCACAGAACAATCGCGTAGGGTGACCTGGCATATGACAACCTCGGGCAGAGCCGGAATGTTCATTGTCTTTGCGATTACAATCATGATTAATTTTTGGGCTGACAGTGCGAAATTTGAGTTGTGGAGAAGTTAGAATTGCGTACAGGGGCGCTGCGGCAAAGTCGCCGAGACCGATTCCGCGGCAGAGTCTTTATCAATATATGCTATCGGCAATATTGCAAAACTTTCAGGTTTGAGCCGGTCCAGATCGAAGTCCGCAGATGATCAAGTTGAACAATACGGAATTACAAGTTGTGGCACTTTTTGCTCACGAGTAGGATCGCCATGGTCTGAGTTCGCTTGCCCCGAAAAATTATAGCAGAGACAAAGGAGGGGAAGAAGGAGCAGCTAAGCTAACCGGGCAAAAAACAATTGGGGCGCAAGGTCTCTTGCCTAGCATCACGGGAAAAGCTAAATCTGCACGCCCACCAAGGCTGTCCGATCACATCAATCGACGAAAGATGCTACTCCTAGTACTACACGGAACCGGAGGCAATTAGGAGTTGCAAAAATACAGCTGCTACTAAGGGCCTGTTTGGTTCCACTAAGTCACCTGACTTATAAGTCAGGTGACTTAAAATCAGTAACTTATAAGTCACGTCTGTTTGGTTACCACCTCACTTATAAGTCATCTGAGCATATCTTTCTACCTTGTTTTTTTATATAAAGGTGATGGGACCCATGCAAAAGGGGCTGACTTATAAGTTTTAAGTTGGAGTGGAGCAACTTATAACTTATAAGTTGAGGTGACTTATAAGTTGGGTCCGTTTGGCAAAATAAGTTACTTTTTGCACTTTTTAACTTATAAGTTGGTGACTTATTTGAAACCAAATAGGGCCTAATTGCATAGACCAGCGTCCAGATCAGCCTAACAAATGTGTCTACGCCGGGGTACTTGTTTCATTGTACTACCTTTCATAACAAAGGACAGACGACGAAGATTGTCTGGCTCCGACTGCATGGTTTCCTGTACTGGCCGCCGGCGTCATCTGCAATTGATAACATAGATCAAATCACTTTCCAGCCAGATTAGCAGAGCCTGTGAGCCGCCCTCGACTGCAGCCTCAAAACCGCGCGACCCGGCCTCGACCACTGTCAGCAAGCCGCCGCTTCGGCATGTTTCCGCGACCGTGTTTTCCGTGAGCCGTCATGTTCACTGTTCGTCTCGCCGTGTCACTTCCAAGACGCCGCACGCTGAGCCGCCCATTGCTATGTCAAAAGGTCCGGCCTCCGCAAGTCGCCCCGTCAGCCGCCGTTGTCGGAACCCCCTCGCTTCGTTGCTCACTTCCACCCAAGGGACGCGTGCACAGGGCTCCGCCTCGTTCTGCTGCGGCCCTCGGAGGCGGGCTCAGAGGCGCAAAGGCCCGCTGGAGCGCCTTCACCTCGTCAGATTCATTTTTTCCGGAGCTGTAGAATGAGTAGCTATGGAGTATGGAAAAGCAGCGGTCTGCTGGGATATAAAAATACACAAATACGGTGGGAGTACTTCAACTTGTATGGGACTGTCGCTGTTGACTGTTACAACCACGCTTTTGTGCTAGAACTGGCGTGGAGCTTGAAGCCAGACCGGCTAGTGCGCGTACATGAGATTCAAAAAAAGGGATAAGAGCACAGGCGGCCGGCGAACAAATTGATAGTCCAAATACCAAGACCACAGCCTGGGGATGTCTCGACTCACATTTCAAAGCTGCACATCATTATACATGAATCAGGGCACAAATCCCATCGATCATAGCTCCTACAATCAATCTATGTGAGATTAAGATCAACGGAAATTAAACTTATGTCAGTACGGCCTGTCTTTTTAATCTGACTATGTCCAGCATTATCCAGCATCAGTCTGTGTTCATCCAACAAATCACCAGGTGCTTTCTATGTATCTTATCAACATATATTAAATTGTTTGGAAACAATTACCTTGGTCTCTGATATTTTTTCGCAGAACCATTATTCGTTACAAAGGTGTTGCAAAGGGGCATGCGTCAATATTATTTTTGCACTAGCGCTTGTCCGTGCCATGCTGCTGGACGGATACGTGAGCAAGTCACCGCCCCCGCTACATCAACACATGCGACTGACTCGTCGTTCGTGCCCACGGCCGACTCACCCGCGTCCGTGCCATTTCCAACGCCGCGGTCGACTCTCTTATCCGCGCCGGCTTACAACGCCGCGGCCGACTCTCCCGTCCGCGCCAGCTTACAACGCCACGTCCGACTCATCTGTCTGCTCGCGCGGTGATAATTACTGGCCTGACGTATCAGGTGAAATCCATCCAATATATTTTTATATTATATATTGCTTTATTTAAAAGAGCAATTACTCTCGTTTGCAAATTGTCCGATGCAGTATTCAAACAGGTCTATATCACGGTTAATTATGAAGAATCTCAAGCCAACTCCTCAAGTCGCCTTGAGACTCGGGGGCTATGATGACATGGCTCAGTAAATATTGCCAGTTTAAAGGCCGTCAGAAAGTTTTCGGCCCAAAATAAAGAAAAAAATCCGGTTTAAAATCCTGTTCAAGAGACATCTCTCTCCTGCAAAGCTTTCAAGCTCTCAAATCCGGTTCAAACATCCGACTCAAGGTTTAAAAAGGAATTAACTTCTCGCAAGTTCGAGTTTAAAGGCCGTCAAAAAAAATTCAGCTGAAAATGAAGATTCCGGTTTAAAATCCGGTTCAAGGGAAAGATGTCTCCCACAAAGCTTTGAAGCTCTCAATATCCGGTGCAAAATCCTGGTTCAAGAAGAATTTGTCTCTTGCAAAAAGTTAAAAGTTGCCGAAGAGAACCTGCTGCCATGATGCGCGGTTCAAACATGGGTATCCCGCCTTATTGGCTTATCATATTATTAATCACATGGGGGCGTCTATTTCATAAAGCAGCGTCCGGTTTACCCCTTGATTTAGGTTATCAAAGCTTTATATAACATCACTTGGGGGCTTGGTCGTATCCGAACCATAGCTACACCTCTTGATCGACGCAATGCCACAACATCACTTGGGGGCTTGGTCGTATCCGAACCATAGTCACACCTCTTGATCGGCTCAAAGCCAAATCAATACGGGGCCAAAGAGAGTGTTGTAAAACAACAATTCAAACATAGGCACCCACTGAGCACAGCTCAAAACGTTACTTGGGGATTCTTTGCTATCGCAATGAACTTAGAATCTACACTTGTAATGGGCTATCAAGCCATGGCTTGGAAGCCTGGTGTATACACCTAAAACCCCGGGTTAACCTGCCTCTTTAAGTAAGTTACTCCGCCCAGGTAAACCTGGTATCACCCTTCGAACTTTGACAAGTTACTCTAAAATACAGACCCTGAACTTGTCAAGTTAAAACGATGATTGGTTAAGTATTGAGGACCATCTTAAAAGGCTTTGCAAAAATGGTTTAACTCAGTGGCCTGGTAGCCCATGAAAAACCTCAAATTTGGGGCCTGGCAGCCCGTGAAAAGCCTCGACTACAACGGTTTTTATTTGCCTTTTGCTAAGTTTTTCTTTTCATAAGATGTGTGATGTTTTTGACCCGGTGTTTATCAACCCGGTTAGGCTGTCAACTATAAGTTGTCAGTACAAGTTACAATCCAGAGATTATTAACCTGGCCTGGTTTCGACTACAAGTCGCCAGCATCGAATATGGATAATCCGGTGTTTATCACAACCCGGTACAGTTTTATCATAAACCGACACAATATGGAAGGAGTTATCAGTACTCAAGATTGGGGTTATCACCTTTACTACAAAAAGTTGGTAAAACCAACAATGTGATTCAATGTCACAGGTATGATGTATTTCATATTTGATTATTCTTAAGTGCAGCCTTGGTTGTAAACCCGGGTTATATGTTGGGCATTATGACCCATCCGGCGGTAAACCGCCAGGACACTTTAAACTTGTTGTATGCAGAAACAGGTTTGTTAAACCGGCCTGGCTTTGGACTATAAGTCGCCAGTATATATATTGGGATTGCGCCGTTAGAATCATGCGCTTATAAATCATTGGGTTATATTATTCAAATAGCCAAACTTGGCTGAATTTTCATTATGATATTGAATGAATATGGTTTTCATACTGGATTATATTATCTTGAATAGCCAACATGACTGGATTTTTATGGTTATTAATAACCGGTATTATTAAGTTTTCAAAGTCGCTTTAGCACAATAGCTATTATTTTATCAAAGGATATGATTTATTCTACAATGGAAGGAATAGTCCCGAGTCGCTGCAGGCTTACAACCCGGCACTTGGGGGCTACATTATTCAAATTGAGATTACATGCAAGTCTCATGTCGCTGCAAGCATGCACCATGACACTTGGGGGCTAATGCAAAGTCATTTTTACTAGTCTTATTGAAGACCCGACTCATCATATTATAATGAGCCGGCCCTTGGGGGCTACCAATTGCTCCTATCAACAATTCAAGGTACACAAGTTTTCGTCCATAATATTGAAGGATCCATTGCTCAGTTGGTAAAGCACAAGGCTCTTAACCTTGTGGATGTGGGTTCAAGCCCTATGATGGAAGCTACATTATAAGATGTTATTTTCATTGAAGTATATATCAAGTCCCGGTTCAGTATTATCTTACTAAGCCGACCCTTGGGGGCTACACATCACTGCTCAAGTCTACATGATTATATTTACAAAGTCCCTGCTCATTATTGCATAATGACCCGACCCTTGGGGGATACAGTGCTTGAAGTTTTTATAAGCAATTACAAGTCCCAAGTTGCTGCAAGCATGACAACCCGGTACTTGGGGGCTACATAATATGGAGTATTTAGTTTTTACTAGTGACTGGGATGAACAACATGGATTTCTTCAAAATTGGTAGTATTTATATTGAAGCAAGTCTTAAGCCATCACTTTGTTCTGCTCAAGACTTGGGGGCTACAGGTATTATATTATTATCGAAGAAATATTTTCAATTCTCTGTTTGAGCAAACCAGATTGACCCGGCGTCACCAATCATTATGACCCTGTGGCTGCAACCCGGCGTCATCAATAATCATGAACCGGCGTTGTGAACCGGCGTTGGCAACAATCATGACCCAGAATTATCAGTTTTTATAACCCAACAATGGTGGTAATCATAAACCGGCAAGTTCTACATCTTCAAGCCGGCTGAATATCAGTTGAATATTTGAAGACCAATATTTTTGTCAAATCAGAGCATTGAAGGCCGATTCGAATGGATTCTTTATTTACAAAATATCTTCTACAAGCAAATTGATTATGAAGTTGGTCTATTGACTCGGATTTTCTAGAAGGAGGAAATAACAAGGATTTAAGGATGATCAGGTGCCGGTTTACAAGAATTTTTAACCTGGAGTACAACCTGTCAAAGTTGTTCTTGTGTTTGTTTACAGGATCAGTTTACCATGGATAAATCCAAGCTAAACTGGGGGCTAATGTCGGGGATATACCCCGCAGCGTAAACCGGCCGGAAGTATAACCCGGCCGGACTTGGTGGTTTACTTGAGACCCGGCTGACACTTGGCGATTCACTGGCGACCCGCCCTAACTTGGCGGTTTACAAGCAACCCGCCTGAACATTATGACTCACTGGTAACCCGGCGAGCGGGACAGATGGATGACAAGGCCCAAGGCCCAGAAGGCCGGTTTATGCTAATGGTGGGCCGGTTTAAGAGAAAAGGTGTATTTCCCTTACAAGGAGTCAAGACCCGGACTTGTATCCGGTTTGTATTAGAAGATAGACCAGTCCTAATCCTAATAGGACTCCACATGTAACCCGCCCCTTCAACATATATAAGGAGGGGCAGGTCTCCCCAAAAGGGAGAAGAGGGACAAGTTCCACAAGTTGGACAAGTTAGGTTTAGACAATAGCTCTCGAGATAGAGCACACTTGTAACCGTGATCATCATCATCAATATCAATGAAGCAGGATGTAGGCTTTTACCTCCACCATGAGGGGCCGAACCTGGGTAAAACATCGCGTCTCTCATCCCGCTCAACCCCTCTCAAGCTACCGCATAGATGCGTTGGCCTCGCGACTAAGTCCTCACACTAGGACATCTGCCGTGACAATTCCACGACAGATCCTATGATGTTTCTTTCCCCCTCTTCTCTCTTGTAATGAATTGAGTTTCCCCTTTGAAGTAATCTTATCGGATTGAGTCTTTAAAGATTTGAGAACACTTGATGTATGTCTTGCCATGGATATCTGTGGTGACAATGGGATACCACGTGCCACTTGATGTATGTTTTGGTGACCAACTTGCGGGTTCCGCCCATGAACCTATGCATATGGGTTGGCACACGTTTTCATCGTGATTCTCCGATAGAAACTTTGGGGCACTCTTTGAGGTCCTTTGTGTTGGTTGAATAGATGAATCTGAGATTGTGTGATGCATATCGTATAATCATACCCACGGATACTTGAGGTGACATTGGAGTATCTAGGTGACATTAGGGTTTTGGTTGATTTGTGTCTTAAGGTGTTATTCTAGTACGAACTCTAGGGCTGTTTGTGACACTTATAGGAATAGCCCAACGGATTGATTGGAAAGAATAACTTTGAGGTGGTTTCGTACCCTACCATAATCTCTTCGTTCGTTCTCCGCTATTAGTGACTTTGGACTGACTCTTTGTTGCATGTTGAGGGATAGTTTTATGATCCAATTATGCTAGTATTGTTGAGGGAACTTACACCAGCGAAAGTATGAACCCTAGGCCTTGTTTCAACACATTGGCTTACCGTTCACGCTCACTTTTATCATTCGTTACCTTGCTGTTTTTATAATTTCAGATTACAAATACCTTTATCTACCATCCATATACCACTTGTATCACCATCTCTTTGCCGAACTAGTGCACCTATACAATTTACCATTGTATTGGGTGTGTTGGGGACACAAGAGACTCTCTGTTATTTGGTTGCAGGGTTGCTTGAGAGAGACCATCTTCATCCTACGCCTCCTACGGATTGATAAACCTTAGGTCATCCACTTGAGGCAAATTTGCTACTGTCCTACAAACGTCTGCACTTGGAGGCCCAACAACGTCTACAAGAAGAAGGTTGTGTAGTAGACATCAGGGTGGTAGACGACGGTGTGGCCTAGGAAGGGAACGAGACGAAGCCGGGGAAGACTCGGCAGTGGTTGCCCACGCGGGGGGAGTACGAGGGTTTACTGTCTGGCTGCCGTTGCCAAAAAATAACAGGAGGTGTGGGTGAGTAGAGGAATGGTCTGGCCAGCAATGGAGTAGGGTGGGGGCGGTGCGGCCTGTGCGGCAGCACAGCCGGCCACAGGAGGCGGGAGCAGGCAGTCCCACCGACGATGGTTTGGGCGGATGGAGCAAGAAGATTAGATATTGAAGAAGCAGCACGGCCGTTGGATTAACATCCAATGGTCACTGCTGCTAGAATCATTTGTGGACTAAGTTGACAAAGCCTTTCGTACACGTCAACCTAGTACACCCACAAGTCAGCCTCCAAATCTGTCCCAAACAGCATACAACCCGAAATATCTAGCCAGATTCAAATTAATTTAAAAACTAAACATACCTTAATTTAAATCCAATGAAATTTTACCCGCACAAAAACAATGAAATTTCAAATATCAAAATCCGAAAGAAAAAAGTATTTTGGAACTAATTGCCTGTTTGCTGTATTTTTTCATTTTACAGCCCATTTAATATTACTTATAGCCCATTTCTTATTACTTATAGCCCATTTTCCGGGAAAATGCATCCCTCCTCGTCTTGAAAGATTTCCGGCCCAGCAGGGCATAGAAAATCAAGTAGGCCTACGTTGGTTATTCTGCAAAAAAACAAAATAGCTGGGCTAGCCATTTTCAGAAAGGAAAAAAACAAACTGGGATGGTCATGTGCTAGACAGGCCACAACTCTCGAACAACCTAGTTGATACCCTTCTCCGTCCCAAAAAAACAAAATTATTGCACGCACTGTTGGGTCCCTACTTTCATCCTCACCATGTACATTCATCTCCTTATTCCTCTCGATTGTTGAACATGTTGACAACACCGGAGGGCGGTACCGCGGCGACTGAACCAAGGCGGAGGACGATGGTGATGCCTCGGATGGGAACGAATAGGAGTCGGGGAAGATGCGTAGAGTTTTAGGGTGTGATGTGGCCACAATGCATGCGCGGCAGCACAGCCAGCCATGGGAGGTGGGAGCAGGCGGTCCCGTCGGCGCTGGTTTGGCTTTGGCGGCTTGAGGAAGAAGAGACTGAAGAAACATGACAGACATTGAATGTCAATCCAACGGTGGCACAATCGTTTGTTGACTAAGCTGACACCAAGTAGCATACTTTTTTATATATAGGAAGAAAAGAAAAACTGGACTCATTCGCCTGATAACATTCCCGAAACTGTGACCGTTTGATCTTGCGTCGCAACTAAAACTGTGAGGAAAATGTGTTTGTCTGCGGTCCTCCTCCCAGGGAACGTTCGCCACATAAGTGACTAGCACCCTTGGTTTTCAACTGAGAGGTCTTGGGTTCAAGTCCCAGGAACTCTCAGAAAAGAAAGAAAATCAAAGACTTGAGAAGGCATACAGAACAAGCTAGTGTACCAGTAAAGAGATGTTGCTGAGTTTTAGAAAAAAGAGAGACGTGCTCCTATAGCTGGTTCGAATCCAAACCTAGACTATGACTATATATGGTGCTATGCTACTCTGCAAGTAATGAAACTGACATATCCAACGTTCGCTTCTCCTCTTCTCTACTTACTCTGCCTGGCATCAGAAGCTCTGGCGGCAGCAACCATGTCCGCTGGCTGTTCGTCCACTTGCTCTTCAGCAGGCAACAACCAGATATGCGCCAAGTTGCCACTCGTACCATCGCTTGTGGGTCTCATCACACCCCCGCCAGCACACGCACCGCAACCGTTTGCTCATCGCAACCCACTGCCATTGGTGTGGTGCCACTGCTGCAAATCACGCAGAGTTATCCATCGCGTCTCAAGCACAATCCTCAACCCTGGCCGAGTGTTCTACAAATGCCCGAATCATGGGGTAATAATATGTTTAAGTGTTATTCTGCTGCTTTCAGTTGCTGATTTTTTAATAGTTCAGTTGATGATCTTCCAATTTGATTCGTGCAGAAAAGGAAAGATTCATGTGATTTGTATTTTTGGGAAGTTGCTGATATGTGGGAATGCAACTATGCTGATTATTTGGTTAGCCAAGGAATCCCAATACCAGCAGGTTGGGGTGTTGGACAAGTAACTAAAGGAACGACGGAAGAGGAAGATGCAGAGCAAAAGGTTAAAGATGCAGTTCCTCTGATCATGGCCAAGAAACAGTTGCTGAACGGCCTTGACAGCAATGAGGAGATGAAAAAGCTTGTGAAGATAATGGGCAAAATCAATGTGCTCTGTAGGATGATTGTCTCTTTATTTGTAGTGTACGTAGCACTCATGATGTATTCAGTGGTTATGACATGAGCAATTTGCTGAAACTAGTAATGAATGAAACCTGTGTAGTAGGCTGGGTGTAGTGTTGTGAACATCTAATGATTTCTATTAACAGAAATAGGGGGGTATCCCCTTTTGCTCATAAATAAATAAATAGCATAGGCTCTTTTGGTAATAAATAAATAAATTAGCAGAGGCCCTGTCGGGTCAGCTTTGTTCCCATTCGAAGACGTCGAGCAAATTGCAGTCCAACAACAAACTATGTCATCAAATTCAAGTTTCACAGCCAAATATGAGTACAACTAAACAACAATGGCATCATGTTTTATTTGTCATACAATCACCAAACACAAATGAACATACATAACAAGTGATGTTCTCACATCAAAATACTAAACAACATGTTCATCAGGTTTCAGTTGTCATAGCAAACACAATTTCACATAGTAGATAAAAAAGGTCTTTTGACAGGCAAATATGACAAAAGCAATCTAATCATCATCCACAGTAGCAGCGTCAACATCTTCGCCATGTGTATCAGTCTGAATCATAATTCCCCAGAGTGTCATCTTCTTCTTCATCCTCAATGTCCTCGAACGTTAGCTTCTTCTTGATCAACTCCTATATGTCTACAGCATGACAGGCAATCTTTTCGCCAGCGTCATTGACGTGATGGTTCTCAAAGATATTAGGAACATATATGGAATCTTGTACGTCAGGAGCAGTGTAAGCATCATCTTGTTGTGCAACTTCATTAAACGAATTCCTCTGCTCAAACCTTCGCAATACTCTCCATTCATCGCTGCGTGAAAATGTGTCTTCCAAGAAAAATATCTGTGTTGCTTGATTTGCCGAAATAAAAGGCTCGTTGGTCTGGTACGCCGCCTTGACATTGATGGATTTGAAATAATCATCAGCTCTTGGTTTTGCGATCCTGGAAAACAGGTTATACCAGCGATAGCACAACAGAACCACACACCAATGATCCTCGAAACTGGAGATATACTGCAACTGAACAATGTCTGTTATGTTAGCATACATTTCAGTTGTCTCTCTGTCATATGTATCCGTGCTCATGATGGCACTGTTTTGTGTCTTCCTGCCTTCGTCGCGTGCAAGGGTGTTGTAGCGCACATCTCCAACAATGCAAGATTAATAATGTCTTACCCGAGTATGAGGACCCATTGCTAGTGCGTAAAGGGCATCATCAACTTCCTTCCTATCCTCCCACATCTTCTTAACCTATAGTTAGAAAATAGACAAGCTGATCATCTTATGTACTCAATATATTAAAAAAAACTAACAGTGCAATTCAAAAGCTTACATGGCTCTTGAACCATTTCGCAAATCCTGCCATAACCAGTTTGTCAATGTTTCTTGGATTTTGCAGTAGTAACTCCTTTTTGTAGATGCGGCACAACATAGTAATCGCGTCAAACATCTAAATATATAAGAATGTGCTGCAAGTTTAGTAGATTACGATGTATAAGCTGCAGTACTTAGCACTTACTTGATATAAGGTAGTATCTCAGGACAGTTATTCAACACATACCAAACCATTTTGTCCAAATCTTTAGGTTTGTCCTTTTGTCGACTCTTCCATGTAACTCGAACAGAATAATCTAAAACATTGAGCCCGGGATTGTCTTCACCCACCTCTTTGCTAAGTTGATCAGTTGTTTCAAGGTATTTTGAGCAGAATATCAACACGTATGTAGCAATGTAGGCCTCTGCAATGGAACCCTTGATACGTCTCCGCCGTATCTATAATTTTTGATTGTTCCATGCCAATATTATACAACTTTCATATACTTTTGGCAACTTTTAATACTATTTTGGGACTAACATATTGATCCAGTGCCGAGTGTCAGTTCCTGTTTGTTGCATGTTTTTTGTATCGCCCCTCCACTACCATGGAAGCCATGGACCAGGGGGTAAATCCTTCTCCCATATAGGGAGACGGTCAAGGAAGAATAAGAAGAAGAAGGGGCTCTCTCTCCCCCTCTCTCCCGTTGGCGGCGGAACGCCGCCGGGGCCATCATCGTGTGATAGCGATCTACACCAACACCTCCGTCATTTTCACCAACATCTTCATCACCTTCCCCCATCTATCTACAGCGGTCCACTCCCCCGCAACCCGCTGTACCCTCTACTTGAACATGGTGCTTTATGCTTCATATTATTATCCAATGATGTGTTGCAATCCTATGATGTCTGAGTAGATTTTTGTTGTCCTATCGGTAATTGGTGAATTGCTATGATTGGTTTAATTTGCTTGTGGTTATGTTGATGTCCTTTGGTGCCCATCATATGAGCGCGTGCGTGGATCACACCATAGGGTTAGTTGTATGTTGATAGGACTATGTATTGGAAGGCAAGAGTGACAGAAGCTTCAACCTAGCATAGAAGTTGATGCATACGAGATCGAAGGGGGGCCAATATATCTTAATGCTATGGTTGGGTTTTACCTTAATGAACGTTAGTAGTTGTGGATGCTTGCTAATAGTTCCAATCATAAGTGCATAGAATTCCAACTCAGGGATGACATTCTAGCAGTGGCCTCTCCCACATAAAACTTGCTATCGGTCTAGTAAAGTAGTCAATTGCTTAGGGACAATTTCGCAACTCCAACCACCACTTTTCCACACTCTCTATACTAACTTCATTGCTTATTTTACCTAAAACAGCCCATAGTTTTTATTTACGTGCTCTTTAAATTCTTGCAAACCTATCTCGTTACACCTACAAAGTACTTCTAGTTTTATACTTGTTCTAGGTAAAGCGAACGTCAAGCGTGCGTAGAGTTGTATCGGTGGTCGATAAAACTTGAGGGAATATTTGTTCTACCTTTAGCTCCTTGTTGGATTTGACACTCGTACTTATCGAAAGAGGCTACAATTGATCCCCTATACTTGTGGGTTATCAACCCTCAGGTCTAGCTCTGTTCCTAACATAGCCCTTGAAAGTGCCTAGCCGCCTTTCAATAGGGTACATCCAGCCATACTGTACTGGACCTCTAAGTAGTGCCTCATCAGGTAGATGAACATCTAAATGCACCATCACATCAAAGAAGGTTGGAGGATATATCTTCTCAAGGTCGCATATGATAGTTGGTATCTTGTCTCTAAGACGCTCCAAAGCATCTACCCTGATATTTCTACTACAGAGTTCCCTGAAGAATTGTCCCAACTCTGCAACCACTCTGTATAAGTCAGGGCGGCCCAATCCTCTAAGGATAACAGGTAAAATCCTTTGAAGTAGGATGTGGGAGTCATGAGTTTTCAACCCTTGTACCTTGTTTCCATATGCACTGACTCTCTTTTAAGGGTTGGAAGCAAATCCATGTGGGAATCTCACACGCGATAGGACCTCGCAGAATTCTTTTCTTTTTACCTTGTCCAAGACATACACAGCTAGTGCCATATCCCATGGTTTACCTTCATCTTCCACCTGCAAATCCTTTCTGATACCAATGTGTGTCAAATCAATATGTTGTCACATATATTTTTCTCGATGTGCATCACATCAA
Organism: Triticum urartu; assembly: GCF_003073215.2. Classification (NCBI taxonomy): domain Eukaryota; kingdom Viridiplantae; phylum Streptophyta; class Magnoliopsida; order Poales; family Poaceae; genus Triticum; species Triticum urartu. The sequence continues at coordinate 392,733,171 of NC_053022.1, read as the reverse complement.
GATTATGCCGCAGATCCAAATCTTTCCAATACTCCAAGTCCCACAAAGTGGACCTGCGGGTAAACAATAATCTCTCTTCTGCCCTGCCATGCTTCCTTTTCCCGCTACCATTACCAGGATGGTTTCCTGGTGTAATGTGCCTGAGCTTATCTCATTCCACTTGCAACTCATCGGCGGTGAGCCTCTTTGGCGCATCACGGTTTTCATGCTTTACATTAAACACATGTCTTCGGTATTTTGTAGGACGCGGCTTGTCCTTGGCAAGGAAACGACAGTGTCCAATGTAACAGATCTTGCTAAGTATTGCGTATGACACATGATTCCTATTGAGGGAGTCCTGGACTAAGGGGTCCTCGGGCGTCCGGCCTGTTAGCCATGGGCCGGACTGATGGGCTGTGAAGATACGAAGACCGAACACTACACCCGTGTTCGGATGGGACTCTCCTTGGCGTGGAAGGCAAGCTTGGCGACCAGATATGTAGATTTCTTTCTTTGTAACCGACCTCGTGTAACCCTAGATCCTCCCGGTGTCTATATAAATCGGAGGACTTAGTCCGGAGGATAGATACATTACCATAACCATACAAGCTAGGCCTCTAGGGTTTAGCCATTAAGATCTCATGGTAGATCAACTCTTGTAATACTCATATTCATCAAGATCAATCAAGCAGGACGTAGGGTATTACCTCCATAGAGAGGGCCCAAAACTGGGTAAAACATTATGTCCCCTATCTCCTGTTACCATCGACCTTAGACGCACAGTTCGGAACCCCTTACCCGAGATCCACCGGTTTTGACACCAACATTGGTGCTTTCATTGAGAGTTCCACTGTGCTGTCGCCAAAAGGTTTGATGGCCCCTTCAATCGTCAATAATGACGCTGTCCAAGGAGAAACTTTCCTCCCCGGGAAAATCTTTGTGTCCGGCGGCTTTGCACTGCGAGCTAATTCGTTTGGCTAGCTAGATCAGATCGAAAGCTACGCCCCTGGCCGTCAGGTCAGACTTGGGAGCTTAAAATACGTTGCGGACATCCATGGAGACTTGATCTTCGCCGGATTCGGGACTGCGGCTACCACTCCTGGTCACCCCGAGAGACATGACCTAAATCTGTCATCGGACTGCATCCAGGAAACAGCTCCCATAACCACTTTGGCCTTAGATCCAGAGAAGATTGCACCATCCAAGGATGGGAAGCTCAACCCCGCCATGGAAGCCACAGATTCCCCGGCATTGGAGCCGCACATAGAATTGATCTCACACGATACCTGTGCCACCGGAACTCCGGACTCGTCTCTGGCCGTAAGTTCCGAACCATGTGAGCCCGCGGATGCTGAACTTGATCGGTTATCGATCTTCGAATTCAGCACCGCAGACATCTTCCAGCGCTCGCCTTTGGGCGACATCCTAAACTCATTAAAAACCTTTCCTTGACGGAGGACTCACAACCGAACTCTATCCGGTCCGAACTAGGGGCCGACGGTGGAGAATTTTGCTTCCCACCCGCCACCCACTTCATAGCCACGGTCGAGGATTTGACCGACACACTTGATTACGACTCCGAGGACATCAACGGTATGGATGACGATGCCGGAGAAGAAGAGGCCCAGAACCCGCCGTTCACCGGACGCTGGATGACCACTTCCTCGGATGATATATACATGGTGGATGCACGAAAGGAGAACATCAGCGATGACAAGGAAGATCCACCTGAGGATAAACCTTCCGAAATACAATCCAAGCGACAGCGTCAGCGGCACCGCTCTAAGTCACGCCATAGTAAAGACAGCAACACCGGCACAGGAGAAGATGACACTCCAGAAGGTGCCGAAGACAAGGAAGACCCCGTTGAAATAGCTAATGAACAAGATGAATGGGAAGATGGGCAGGTTAGCCCTGGTAAATAGGCCACACACGAAGACTCAGAGGACGGAAGTTATCTTCCGCTCTCCGAGGATGAGGTGAGCCTCGGCACCGACGATTTCATTGTGCCTGAGGAACTTCTTGAGCAGGAGCGCTTCAAGCGCCAACTAATAGCCACTGCAAGGAGCCTGAAAAAGAAGCAGCAGCAGCTTCAAGCTGACCAAGATCTGCTCAATGATAAATGGACCGATGTCCTAGCAGCCGAAGAATACGGCCTCAAGCACCCAACCAAAAGCTACCCAAAGCGCATATTGCTACCTCAGTTTGACCAGGAGGCGCCATAATACATACCACCATCGTACAATGCGGCTGACCGACCACCACATGGTCAGGACAAAACGGCAACTCATGCTGAACACCAGCCCGCCCCGCCTCATCACATAGGTAGAGGTAAATTAGCCCACGGCCATACATATGACCTCCGGCAAAACCTGAACAATAAAGCAGGACATACCAGATCAATCTACGGATCACGAGGACGTGCCTCGACACGCGACGATGGCCACCTATTTGGACGTGACAAACTTAGTCATGCGCAGGCTGAAAACCGCAGACGGACTCCATCAGAGCTACGTCGTGATACGGCCCGATATAGAGGCATCGCACACCCTCATTGCTTCACTGATGAGGTCATGGATCATAAATTCCCAGAAGGGTTCAAACCCGTGAATATAGAATCATATGATGGAACCACGGACCCCGCAGTGTGGACCGAAGACTTCATTCTCCACATTCATATGGCCCGCGGCGATGACCTCCGCGCCATCAAATACCTCCCTTTAAAACTCAAGGGGCCAGCTCGGCATTGGCTCAACAGTCTGCCTGAAAATTCTATTGGCAGCTGGGAGGACTTGGAAGAGGCCTTCCTCCATAACTTCCAAGGTACATATGTTCGACCTCCGGATGCTGATGACTTAAGCCATACAGTTCAACAGCCCAGAGAGTTCGCCAGGAAATTCTGGACTAGGTTCTTAACTAAAAAGAACCAAATCGTCGATTGTCCGGATGCCGAAGCCCTAGCAGCCTTCAAACACAGCATCCATGACGAGTGGCTCGCTCGCCACCTCGGCCAAGAAAAGCCAAAATCCATGGAGGCCCTCACGGCACTCATGACCCGCTTTTGTGTGGGCGAGGACAGTTGATTGGCCCATAGAAAAAACAATGCAAGCGACGCCGGCACCCCTGAAGTTAAAAATAACAAAGATAAGTCTCGACGCAACAGATACAAGCATCAAAACAACAGTGATAACACCGAGGATACGGCGGTCAATGCCGGATTCAGTGGCTCTAAGTCCGGTCAGCGGAAGAAGCCGTTCCAAAAGAACAATTTAGGCCCATCCAGCTTGGACCGCATACTTGATCGTCCGTGCCAAATTCATGGTACCCCGGACAAACCACCCAATCATACAAATAGAGATTGCTGGGTTTTTAAATAGGCCGGAAAATTAAACACCAAGAACAGGGAAAAGGGATCGCAAAGCGAGGACGATGACAAAGAGCCCCATCAACTGAACACAGGGGGACAGAAGAAGTTTCCCCCTCAGGTCAAAATGGTGAACATGATATACGCTACACACATCCCCAAGAGGGAGCACAAGCGTGCACTCAGGGACGTCTACGCGATAGAGCCAATCGCCCCAAAATTTAATCCATGGTCGTCATGCCCGATCACTTTTGATCGCCGGGATCATCCGACCAGTATCCGTCACGGTGGCTCAGCTACACTGGTCCTAGACCCAATAGTTGATGGGTTCCACCTGACTCGCGTCCTTATGGACGGAGGTAGCAGCCTCAATCTGCTCTACCAGGATACATCGCGAAAAATGGGCATTAACCCATCACGAATCAAGGCCACCAGGACTACCTTCAAAGGAGTCATACCAGGTGTAGAGGCCCGCTGTACGGGCTCAATTACACTAGAGGTTGTCTTTGGATCTCCGGACAACTTCCGAAGCGAGGAGTTAATCTTCGATATTGTCCCCTTCCGTATTGGCTATCACGCACTACTCGGACGAACTGCATTTGCTCGATCCAACGCAGTACCACACTATGCTTATCTCAAGCTCAAGATGCCTGGTCCACGTGGTGTCATAATGGTCAATGGAAATACGGGATGCTCCCTCCGTACAGAAGAGCACACAGCTACCTTAGCGGCATAAGTACAGAGCGGCCTTCTCAACCAGAACCTTAATTCGGCTGCCAAGCCCACGGACACCGTTAAGAGGGTCCGAACTACTCTACAGCAGGAGAGCTCGGCTCGTTAGGAGCTCGACTAGCAATCCGGCCACCGTCTCAGTCCCGATCAAGTGGTGGCATAACTATGCACTCCAAATCCCATGGGCATCGACGGAGGAATAGCTAGATTGTGGTCCATAGTACGGCTCAACCGACATCGGATACACACATACTTTCACTTTTACTTGTTTCCTTTTCAGGTCTCAATACCATAGGCCCCATCTGGTGGTCTGGTCATCGGTCCTCTTGAAGGATATACACACCAAGACGGCGAGAAACGCAGACATATGGGGGACTTTTTAGGTGATTCCGTTAACGATAACTCTACCTGTTTTTCAGGACCCACAGGCAGCTCTCCCTTGGTTTCGGCATGTCAAATAACCTGTTTCTTATCTCACTACCTATATCAATGCGCCTTGACGTACTAATTGAATTACAATGAGAACAGTTTGCGGATGGAGCTTTAGGACCCCATCTTTTTACCTTTGCACCTTTTCTGTTTTCTTTCTCTTTTTTTCTCTCAGCTCCCCTGTGGATAACCCTATCAAGTAGCACACGTACACTTTGGTACGTTTGATGTTTTCCAGGGGCTTCATAGCATCCCACATTACAGCAACAAAAGCCCGAACACTTTTTATAAGTATAGTTCAGCACCCTGAATTTAGCATTATATGCATTGGCTCCGAATCATGTCTTTGGTTAATAGTTGGGTTGCCCGGCTCCTGTGCTTGCTACCTTACGTTCCGCTATATCGGCTAAGGTAGTAAAGGGAGATCTACTGCGATTGTGCCTTGGTTTATCCAAAGGAGCACCTCAGTAGAGAAAGCCAAAAACTGACTGTCATGATGCGGCGAGAGCTGGTCAGCTGTTCGGAGGTTACAAATTGTTGGAGATTTCTTCCGCATTACGCGAAGGATTGGTACTTCCCGATTAGACGCTTATAGCACTCTAGTTCGGATACTAGGGGCTGCACCCATGTTTTTATTGTCGAACTCCTATGGCTAAGTGAGGGCGTTACAGCTGCATAGTCTGGTTGCCTGGTTCGTTGCGCTAAACAACTCCTTGAAGGACCATCTAATTGGATCAAGATTGTTTAAATTCCATCCTGAACACCCCCGTACTACCTACGTGGGGGTAGAAGCTGACGACTGGTTAACCCTCAGATTTCATACAACATGGCTGCACAGGAAGTAAAAATTTAAAAACATAACAAGCATTATATTGCACAATCACTTTGTTTTATCATACAAGGTAGAGGGAGATCCAATACATTCATTCAAAGATAGTGTCTTACGCACAATGATCCGCAACAATGCGGGACCCCTCCAAGACATCGCTGAAGTATCGCTCAGGTGTGCGGTGCTCCTTGCCCTCCGGCGGCCCCTCGGTCGCTAATTTGACAGCTTCCAGCTTCGCCCACCAGACCTTGCAATAGGAGAAGGCCAGATGTGCGCCCTCGATGCAGACGGACTGCTTGACGATGTCCAGCCGAGGATAGGCACCCACCAGCCGCTTCATGAGGCCGAAGTAACTGCCGGGTATAGCTTCGGCTGGCCACAACTGGATTATTAAATCCTTCATGGCCAGTTCGGCCACCCTATGCAGCTCGACCATCTATTTTAGCTGATCGTTGAAGGGCACCGAATGTTCTGGCGCAAGATATTGCGACCAGAACATCTTCTCCGTGGAGCTCCCTTCTTCGGCTCGGAAGAACTCTGCGGCGTCAGCCAGACTGCGTGGCAGATCAGTAAAAGCCCCTGGAGAACTCCGAATCCGGGTTAGTAAACGATATTTCATCTTCACATTCTTTCTTTACATATTGAATGCCTTACCCGCCGCGATCTTCCTGGCCTCCTGGGTCTCTTGGAGGGCGCCCTGGGCCTCATTCCGGGCTGCCTCCGCACTCTGACGAGCCTTGGTGAGTTCGGTCTCTTGAACCGACGCATCGCGCTCCAAGGCCTCGCACTTCTTCACCGCGTCCTCGAGTTCTTGTTGGACCTCGTTGACCCGGGCCTTGAGCTTCTTCCATGCGGCCTGCTCCTTTACAACCTTCCCTTCGGCTTCGCCCAGGGCCTTTTTTAGGGCCTCGACCTCGGTCGTCACCTCTGTACACATCATGGCATTTCGGTCACTGCATATCATTTTACCTTTTTTTGAATACATAACAGGTTATGACTTACCTTGTTTTCCTTGGAGCTGCCTCTTCACCTGGCCCAGCTCCTCCTCAGCCTCCGCCAGTTTCTGCTTCAGTCCAGAGACTTCGGCAGTATGCGAGGCTGCAGCCAACAGCGACGCCTGTGTTTACATTTCAGAAAAATTTAGTTAGTTTCCTGCAATAGGAGATTGATCCTCTGTCCGCCTTTTTCTTTTCAAACACCGGACAATGTCTCAGGGGCTACTGTCTACATTGGGATTTTCTCTTTTTTGCGTCGCTTACCTCAAAACCTATAAGCAGGCTGCTGCAGGCTTCAGTTAGTCCGCTCATGGCGGACTGAACCCTTTCAATTACCGTGCCCATAAGGACACGGTGCTCATCCACAATGGAAGCGCCTCACAGCGCTTCCAGCAGATTGTCCGGTGCCCCTGGTTGGACAGGGGTCACCGGCGAAATAGGCATCCCCCTTCTTTCAAAGAAGGTCGCGTGCCGGATTCCAGAGCCACATCGGTCTCCGGAATTGAGTCTGGCCGAGGGCCGAACTGAATACGGCCCTCCCCACTAGTCTCCATGGGGATTGATTCCCCAAGTGTCCAGCGACGGGGGTTTCGTCTTCTGGCGCCTCCTGAGCCTCTCCCCCTCCTGGAACAGTCCTTCGGGATAGCACCTCCTCATCGTCCTTGGCCTTGGGGGAGTGAGCGGCCTGCGGTGAATCGCTCGCCATCGCCTTTGAGTCCAGCGAACCTCGTGATGAGGATCGCTGGGAGCTGTCGTGGGCTGGACTGTTATAGCATAACTAATATATCAATACAACGAAGAGGAAAGACTTGGTTTATGGGCGGATATGAGTTTTAGCACTTACGATGCGCCCGAGGCTTAGTGCGGGGGCGTCTCTCCGGACTGCTGTCGACGTCCCTCGCGGAGTTATCCGCAAGGGATCTCTTCCCTTTCTTGGACGTCCCCACCTCCAGATTTGTGGAAGCCGCCCTCTTCTTCCTCCCCTCAATAGGGGGAGGGTTGTTCTCCTCCTCCTCCTCCTCATCGTCGTCGTCTTCGGCGACGGAGGAGCGGGTCTTGTCTTCGGACGTCGCGTCCGAAGCGCCCTTGCGGCGGGGGCCACTCCAGACCCCCTTGGCCTTCCCTGTGGCCTTCTTCTCTGGCGCCTTATAGGGCGCCGGCACCAGCATCTTCGCTAAACGTGGGATGACCGGTTCTTCAGGCAGCGGAGGCGGACATTGGATCCGCTTCGCCTTCTCTAGCCACTCCTAAAGAAGTCATGATAATAAAAGCTTAGATATCATCCCTGAAACAAGCAAGTAAAGGATGCAGTAAAGATTTACCTTGCTGGCGGAGCGATTAACGCTGTACCCGCGGTCTAAGGTTGTGGCCGGTGGTGCCTTGTCACCCTTGAAGAGAAACTTCCAGGCGTCTTCATGGGTTGTCTCAAAGAGCCTCTCTAGGGTTTGGTGCTTCTTCAGATTAAACTCCCGTAGAGAGTGACTTCGGCTTTGGTAGGGGAGAATTCGGCGAACTAGCATCACCTGGATTACATCGACAAGTTTGACATCCTTGTCCACCATGCTTTGAATGCGCGTTTGCAGCACTATCAGCTCGTCTGACGAACACCAGTTCAGGATATTCTCAACCCAGGAGGTGAGTCGCGTGGGAGCTTCGAAATTGAATTCGGCAACTTCGGCCCAGGTGGCATCGTGGGATTCTGTAATGTAGAACCATTGTTTCTGCCGTTCCTTGAGAGACTCCACGAAAGTGCCTTTTGGCTAGGAGACGTTGGCCAACTTGCTCACCATGGCGCCTCCGCACTCCGCCTGCTGGCCATCCACCACCTTCGGCTTCACATTGAAGATTTTGAGCTACAGCCCACACTGGGTTGGATGTGGAGGAAGGCTTCACACACGATGATGAACGCCGAGATATTGAGAAAGGAGTTCAGGGATAGGTCGTGGAAGTCTATCCCGTAGTAGAACATCAGCCCGTGGATGAAGGGGTGGAGTGGAAACCCTAACCCGCGGAGGAAATGAGGGATGAATAATACCCTCTCGTTGGGCTTCGGTGTGGGAATGATTTGTCCCTGGGCTGGAAGGCGGTGGGCGATTCCCTTTCCCAGATACCTGGCCGCCCGAAGCTCGGCGACGTCCTCCTCGACGGAGGAGGCCATCCACTTGCCTTGACCTCCGGATCTAGACATGGTTGGGTGATTGCTCGAGTGGGAAATAGATGAGACCTTGGGTGCTAGAGCTCAAGAGTGGAGGGGAAGAGGAAGAGAGAAGGCGTGGGTGGAGAAAAGGGATTCTTATATCCTTATAAAGGCAGTGAATATTGAACGCCTCCCCACTCGCCTTGAAATTCGCCTACTCCCAAGGGTTGTATAAACGGCACGGTTGGGTTACCCACACCTGTATTGATGAGGATACCGCAATAAGAGGACACAATCTCTGCTTTGACAAGACGTGCCAATGGAAATCGCATCTTGAAACACGGGATGGCAGACAAAACGGTTCGATATAGTGACCGGGGCAGACGTGATGTCATGTTGTAAAAAGTTGTCAGCAGATTGGACTCGTGGAATATTATATTCTCTCTATGGTTGTGTGTGGTGTGTGTTACAGGTCTGGACACGTTCAATACATCCGAAGACTACCCTGGAGTTCGGAAGGAGGAACCTGACTTGCAATGCCAAAGACAGATCTACGCGCCCGATACCTTGTCATTGAAGCCAGGTTCAGGGGCTACTGAGGGAGTCCTAGACTAAGGGGTCCTCGGGCGTCCGGCCTGTTAGCTATGGGCCGGACTGATGGGCTGTGAAGATACGAAGACTGAAGATAGCACCTGTGTCCGGATGGGACTCTCCTCGGCGTGGAAGGCAAGCTTGGCGACCAAATATGTAGATTTCTTTCTTTGTAACCGACCTTGTGTAACCCTGGATCCTCCCAGTGTCTATATAAACCGGAGGACTTAGTCCGGAGGATAGATACATTATCATAACCATACAAGCTAGGCCTCTAGGGTTTAGCCATTACGATCTCGTGGTAGATCAAATCTTGTAGTACTCATATTCATCAAGATCAATCAAGCAGGACATAGGGTATTACCTCCATAGAGAGGGCCCGAACCTGGGTAAAACATTGTGTCCCCTGTCTCCTGTTACCATCGACCTTAGACGCACAGTTCGGGACCCCCTACCCGAGATCCGCCAGTTTTGACACCGACACCCGTCACAACGAACACATGCATTGTAACCATGTGTCGTTCGCCCTGACATAGTTCCCAAAGCCAGATAATCATGGATGCACCAAACTATAACAGCACGCAGAAAGAAATTAGCTAGTGGGCTTCTATATAGGTCTCGAGTGAGAACACCCCTCCATAGATGTTGAAGTTCCTCCACAAGAAGCTCCATGAATAAATCAAAATCCTTTCCAGGACTTTTTGGACCTGGGATGAGCAAGGCCATCATGTAGTTTGATTCTTTGGTGCAGACATTTGGAGGCAAGTTGTAAGGGATAACAAGCACTGGCCACATGCTATATGTGGCGCTCTGGTGGCCAAATGGTTAAATCCATCCGAAGCTAAGCCAAGTCTAATGTTTCTCGGGCCAGCATCAAATTTTTTGTGTTTCTGATTGAAGATTTTCCACTCACTACTATGAGATGGATGGCTCATTACATTCTGATCTCTGTACTCCTGGTTCCTAGAATGCAACAATACATCCTCTCTTGTTTCAGCATCATGAAACAACCTCTGCAATCTTGGTGTAATTGGAAAATGTCTCAGAACATTATGAGGAATCCTCTTCACAGCATCGCCATCTTTCCATCTTGATGATTTGCATTTCGGGCATTCACTTAAGTTGGCATAATCCTTCCGGAATAGAACACATTTATTCTCACAAACATGCATCATATCATATCCAAGTCCAACTACACAAAGGAAATTCTTCATTTTACTATAGGTGTGTGGCAGCTCAGATGCATCTGGGAAAGCTTTGTGGAAAGTATCCAACATCGCATCGAATGATTTGTTGGTCATCCGCTCAGATGTCTTCACCTGAAGAAAGGTGTCCATAGCTGAGAATACTAACAGCTTATTTCCTAGGGTGACAGCCATGTTGCATTGTTCCAACATGCGGGCCCACCAGTTTTCTTCTGCGGGTGAAAGTTCACGAAATGCACGAGCATTTCGTAGCATTGTTTCAATGTTGGTCAGACTCACTGGCTCCACCACCACCACCACCTCCTCCTCTTCCACCTGAGCATCAGGCAGATCAAGATGGTGATCTGCTGCTTCCATGTAGTCAGTAACATTGACGTTCACAGCTTCACCATGATGAACCCACCTAGTATATGTGACCGACATCCCATACAAGTGTAGATGATTTTGCACAGTTGACTGGTGTCTTGTAACTGAATTCATACAACTGCTACACGGGCAGAGCACATCTGATTTCGGACCACCGTACTCAGCTCTAATAAAGTTCGTGAAGTTTTCAACCCCCACGACAGTCCTGTCCATCTGTTAGACATAGAAATTAGTTATTCTACTAGATATTACAGGAAAAACATATATGCTTTTTTATGAAGTCTAGAAAAAAAAATACCTAGGTCGATATCTAAAGCTATGGCAAGATATTTGGACGAGAAGATCTAAGTAACGAAATATATTTAAAGCTAATTTAGCAAATAAATTTGAGTGCTAAATTATGGCAGGTTGTTTCAGCAGTCAATGAGGCTGAGCACACAGCCATCGACTATCAAAGGCCATCGCAGCAACAAAGATCGAGTATAAAACGGTGTAGAGCTATTTCACCTAACAGATTGGCTACTAGACCATGGCAATCTACGTCACAATAAATATATGGCTGGATTTTTTAGCAACTAATCGGGCTTGGCATGCCATCTCAGCTAAGCAGATTGAGTGCAGAACAGGGCAATGAAGCTTCTTAAGTAGAGCATATTGACTGTAAACTACTTCGGCAAACAATGAGATTAATAGCGTCTATTAGCTAACATTCAGCGCTACACCGACATGCACGGGGCCTCAGTCTAGAATGTGCGTACCATGGGAGAAGCTGACCGCCGTGCGTCTCCGCACGAACGTCGCCAGTGGTGGCGGCGCTGACCATCGTGCGCCTCAACAAGAACGTCGCCAGCGGTGGCAGCACGGCTAAAGGACGACAGTCTACGAGAGCGTACTGTGGGAGCGAGAGGATCACCGTGCGTCCCCTCGACAAACCCTGCTGATGTATCGGCGTGGCGGCAAGGGCGGCTTTGGAGGAGCGAATGGAGTGGATAGGGACAGGAGGAGGGGGGTTTGGGTAATATTATTGGCTAGTTCACCGAAGGGCGGGAGAATTTGGGATTTGGTGGGAATTTGGGGGGGGGGATTTTCGCGTGGTGGGCGGTGGGAGTTTGGCGCATGGTCGGTTTCTCCAAGTGCAGTCCCATGTATAAGTGAAGAGTCAAGCCGAAGCGCGTTCCGTTTGCGTGAGCCGTCTGCAGGACCGAACATGTGTGGGGTGCAATGTGATCGCGACAGGGGTGCTGTGAGTGTACTGCCTTTTTTCCTCTTAAACTAGGTGCTTCGCCCCCTCAAAAAAATTGGTGCTTCGCACGATCCACTGATACTACTACTAGTAATCCGGTAATCCCAAGTCAAATGGCGCGGCCGGGTCTTTTCCCGCGTGATATGCTGGGAGGTTAGCTTAGTTGGGTTTTTTAGGACGAGTAATGCTACACCTACATAATCCCAGTTACGTAATTAACGTAATGTGAAACATGTGAGCTGTTGATTGTAGATTGGGGGGAGGGAGGGGCCCACCACCATGAAAATCAGAGAGGAGAGAGAAAGGCAATTTACGTTAACCCTTTCGTAGGTTCCCGTAGATGTAGAAAGATGTGAAATGCGTGAATGTGTAGTGGACGTACTATTGGAGTGCCTAAGATAAATGATAACCCAAAAGTATAGGGGATCGCAACAGTTTTCGAGGGTAGAGTATTCAACCCAAATTTATTGATTCGACACAAGGGGGGCCAAAGAATATTCTCAAGTATTAACAGTTGAGTTGTCAATTCAACCGCACCTGAAAGACTTAATATCTGCAGCAAAGTATTTAGTAGCAAAGTAACATGGAAGTAATGGTAACGGTGGCAAAAGTAACAGTATTGGTTTTGTAGTGATTGTAACAGCGGAAACAGAAAAGTAACTAAGCAAATATCAATATATGAAAAGCTCGTAGGCAATGGATCAGTGATGGATAATTATGTCGGATGTGATTGCTCATGCAACAGTTATAACATAGGGTGACACAGAACTAGCTCCAGTTCATCAATGTAATGTAGGCATGTATTCCGAATATAGTCATACGTGCTTATGGAAAAGAACTTGCATGACATCTTTTGTCCTACCCTCCCGTGGCAGCGGGGTCCTATTGGTAACTAAGGGATATTAAGGCCTCCTTTTAATAGAGTACCGAAACAAAGCATTAACACTTCGTGAATACATGAACTCCTCAAACTATAGTCATCACCGGGAGTGGTCCCAATTATTGTCACTTCGGGGTTACCGGATCATAACACATAGTAGGTGACTATGGACTTGCAAGATAGGATCAAGAACTCACATATATTCATGAAACATAATAGGTTCAGATCTGAAATCATGGCACTCGGGCCCTAGTGACAAGCATTAAGCATAGCAAAGTCATAGCAACATCAATCTCAAAACATAGTGGATACTAGGCATCAAACCCTAACAAAACTAACTCGATTACATGATAAATCTCATCCAACCCATCACCGTCCAGCAAGCCTATGATGGAATTACTCACGCACGATGGTGAACATCATGAAATTGGTGATGGAGGAAGGTTGATGATGACGATGGCGACGGATTCCCCTCTCAGGAGCCCCGAATGGACTCCAGATCACCCCCCGAGAGAGATTAGGGCTTGGCGGCGGCTCCGTGTCGTAAAACATGATAAATCCTTCTCCCTGATTTTTTTCTCCCCGAACATGAATATATAGAGTCAGAGTTGAGGTCGGTGGAGCCTTAGGGGGCTCACGAGACAGGGGGGGCGTGCCCCCACCCTCGTGGAAAGGGTGTGCCCCCCTGGTGTTGATTCTTTCGCCAGTATTTTTTATAAATTCCAAAAATATTCTCCGTGAAGTTCCAGGTCATTTCGAGAACTTTTATTTCTACACAAAAATAACACCATGGCTATTCTGCTGAAAATAGCATCAGTCCGGGTTAGTTCCATTCAAATCATGCAAGTTAGAGTCCAAAACAAGGTCAAAAGTGTTTGGAAAAGTAGATACGATGGACACGTATCAACTCCCCCAAGCTTAAACATTTGCTTGTCCTCAAGCAATTCAGTTGACAAACTGAAAGTGATAAAGAAAAACTTTTACAAACTCTGTTTGATCTTGTTATTGTAAATATGTAAAGCCAGCATTCAAGTTTTCAGCAAAGATTGTGAACTAACCATATTCACAGTAACATTTAGCTCTCATGTTTACTCATATCAATGGCATAATCAACTAGCGAGCAATAATAGTAAATCTTGGATGACAACACTTTCTCAAAACAATCATAATATGATATAACAAGATGGTATCTCGCTAGTCCTTTCTGAGACCGCAAAACATAAATGCAGAGCACCTCTGAAGATCAAGGATTGACTAAACATTGTAATTCATGGTAAAAGAGATCCAGTCACAATCATACTCAATGTAAACTAATAGTAGTACATGCAAATGACAGCGGTGCTCTCCAACTAGTGCTTTTTAATAAGAGGATGATGACTCAACATAAAAGTAAATAGATAGGCCCTTCTCAGAGGGAAGCAGGGATTTGTAGATGTGCCAGAGCTCGATTTTTGGAACAGAGATAAATAATATTTTGAGTGGTATACTTTCATTGTCAACATAACAACTGAGAGATCTCGATATCTTCCATGCTACACACATTATATGCGGTTCCCAAACAGAATGGTAAAGTTTATACTCCCCCTACCACCAACAAACATCAATCCATGGCTTGTCCGAAACAACGGGTGCCTCCAACTAACAACAATCCTGGGGGAGTTTTGTTTGCAATTATTTTAATTTAAGCATGGGACTGGGCATCTCGGTTACCAGCCATTTTCTCATGAATGAGGAGCGGAGTCCACTCCTCGTGAGAATAACCCACCTAGCATGGAAGATATAGACAACCCTAGTTGATACATGAGCTATTCGAGCATACAAAACAGAATTTGATTTGAAGGTTTAGAGTTTGGCACATACAAATTTACTTGGAACGGCATGTAGATACCGCATATAGGAAGGTATGGTGGACTCATATGGAATAACTTTTAGGGTTTATGGAAGTGGATGAACAAGCAGTATTCCCGCTTAGTACAAGTGAAGGCTAGAAAGAGACTGGGAAGCGACCAGCTAGCACTACAAAAAAGACACATCCGTGACATTTTGGGCCGAACAAAAAAAATTTCTGTCATACTTATGACACTTCTATGACGATAATTGTGACAAAACCCGTTATCATCATAGATGTGGTGGGGGTCCTACTTCTATGTCAAAAAATCATGACAAAAAATGGGCTTTTCGTCCTGGGCGGGCCGAAGACACAGCTGCATGACATTCTTTGGGCCGTCCATGACGGAAAAAACCGTGGTAGAAGCGAGGGTGAGGAAAATATCGGGGTGTTCCCGGTTATGGTGGGTGGTCGGGGCCGAGCGATGCACGTTTGTCTCGTACACGCACGCGCGTGGGTGCGAGGCGTTGGGCTCTAACTGAACCCGAGCAAGGCGTTGGGCTCTAACTGAACCCGAGCTATTGCACTGCAGGCTACGTGTTACTGAACCCGAGCGATCGATCGATGGCTCTTAACTGAACCTGTCGTGGGTTTGTCATGGAAGATGTCCTTTTGAAAGGACTTAGTCATGGAGCCATCGCAACGGGTTAGCTTAAAGGGGTTAAACCATACAAGGACACGGGGAGTTTATACTAGTTCGGCCCCTTCGGTGAAGGTAAAAGCCTACGTCTAGTTGTGATTGGTATTGCTAGGGTTTCGAAGGCCAAGGAGCGAATCCGCTTTGTCTGGCTCTCGAGTTGTTGTCTATTGTCCTCAAACCGCGGCTGGGTCGTCCCTTTTATATACATAGGTTGACGCCCACTGGTTTACAGAGTCCCGAGGCCGGATCATAGAAGTGTCCGGCTCGGTCTCTATTCCTCTAACTTACAACACAAGTTACTTGACAGGGTCGGTTTACATCTACAGGCTTTAACCCGCCTTTGGGCCTTGGGCCTTCATAAAGCGCCACCATCTTCACGTCTTCATGGGCTTCTATCTTCAAGGAGCTAACCCGGCTACTCCTGGCCGGTTTACGTCCAGTAGTAATATCCCCAACATTAGGCCCCAGATTGGTTTCAACTTGTTCATGTCAATCTTCAATACTTAGAAAAATTCCTCCCTTGAATCTTCACCTTGATCTTGTAAACCACCGTGACGTCATACTCCAGGATCATGATAAACCGCCCTGACGTCATCTATCCGTTGAAGCTAAAGATTACCTTCATTAATGCATATCCAGTCATCAAAGTGACACCATTATTAACTATCCATTTTTGAGCTCCTGGATTCCCGCACTTGTCGCCTTATCGCTTCGCCTTATAAATAGGGCCAGGGGTCCTTATCATTTTTCCCTCCGTCTCATTCGCTTCTTCTTCCTCCTCGCGACACCTCTGCCCACTACTAGGGAAAACCCTAGCAGTAGCGCTGGTTTTGTGCTCACTAGTAGCGCGGGTAGGTGCACTCCTAATAAGGCTCTACAGCTATTGCTTAGCAGTAACGCGTGCCCGCACGCGCTACTGCTAGGACAAATAGCTGCAGCATTTGTTCACTCCCACGCTACTGCTAATGTAACTACTGGCAGCGTGTTTTCTCTCCATCACTACTAGTATTCTTTTTTATTTTTTATTTTTAGTGTATTTATGCGCCATCGTACAAATATGTGTACAATTCCAGTTATGAGGTTTACAACATTATGTCCGTAACAGTGTGTCAAATGAAGGTGGATTAGGTTCAAGTGGAGGCAATATGTGGTGCATGTCAAAAGTATACTACTAATCCAAACTTGATCAGTTTGGACTAGTAGTACTTTCGATGTGCACCACATGTTTCCTCCACTTGAATCTAATCCGCCAGCACAAGCTATTTAATCATCATCATAGTCATTACCACCAAAAGTATTTATTTAATCACCACTAACACTAGCTAATAATAATCATCATAGTCATTACCACCAACACTAGCTATTTTATCATCATAGTAATAGTGTAGCACATCATCATCCTCAAACTCATTTCTAGCTAGCTAATCACTCCTGTTGCTCTTTGTTAGGTAAAATAACATAAAACATGTGTAGCTCTCCTCCTTGATCAAGTTGGAGCATGCAGATGAACCTATCTCCTAATCGTGGGTAGCGCATCTGTTTGCTGCCCCCTAGTACTTCTCTGCGCTTCTCCATCACACATTTGGTCCAGTCTTGCACTATTAAGCATCCGTCGCTAATCTTGAATGCACTAAAGTAATCTGTAGGATATCTTGGCCGTAAGCTAATAATACTCATGGTACCTTTAGTCTCAATCCCATAAGGCACAATATTCATCGGGAGTCCCTGTTGAAGAACATCATATGGTAACATACTTAGCAATGAAGTTTAGCTTCAAAAATAATGTATGGAAAAGATGCACTGAGGACAGATAGTAAAAATCTTACCATCCTTCCTAAATAGATGTGACCATAGTTCATTATGAACACTATTGGTCGCATGTTTTCAGTACTAACATTTCTAAATGCAAGAAGAAAATTTGTCTTGACAGTATCAAGATCCTCAAGCCATGAAACATAATGACTTAGCACCTCGCAGTTTAGTTCAGTCTCGGGACAGTAGTAGGTCCTGTCTACCAAGCGTTGGACATGTTTGCTTGCACCAAAATAAGCTGACAATACAAATTAGTTGTCAACTATTTTTGAATAAACAATATCAAAGACATAAATATGGCTGAGAAACTTACATAATGGTATAACTGTAGGCGTCTGCACATCGACCCAGATGTCGGTATTACCTTCAATATCATCTTCCGGACGAATATCAAAGGTGATAACCATATCAGGCTCAAATGCATAAGTCTTGCATAGTGCTCGCCATGTTTTGCATCCAAAATAGGTGTAGTTGTCTGAATTGTATAATTTTGCGTGGAAAATATAACCATGCTCGATCTTCAAGTAAACTTTCTTTTCCTCCATAGTATGACTGAAACCTATCTTATCCAATACAAAAACTCTTGCATGGCAGGGGATACGCTAGTAGAATAGTACAAAAAAAGACTTGTCATGCTTAATGTCATGCTTAAATTATAAGTTGAAGCAAATGTCATGCTTAATTACGAAAAAAGACTTGTCATTGTGACTTATTGTATCCACTTCGAAGTTCTCTTCCAGCTTGATGCTGAAGCGCCTATCATCATCTAGGAAGATTCTGTCGCACAGGCTGCGCTCGTCTTCGCAGTATTTGCAAATACCGAAATCCTTTTCATCGTCAGACATTTCCTATGTTCATAGTTATAACATTAATTGAAAATCGATCGAAGACAACTACTAGGATACTCAACGCACAAATCCGGGGCACTCGATATTTCCTACATCTTCTGGCACAAGTCATGCCAAAATTAACGGAAAAATCCGGCATGACCTTTGCTAAAATAGGACATATCGAGCGCCTGAAATTTGCCGGAACGGAAATGAATCAACACTCCGGCAAAACATAGGCCACTCGGAGGTGTAACCTGCAAACATGACCGGCCACTTGGGCAAGCACAAGATATACATTTCAAAATATCTTATAGGACTCAAATTAGCATGCATTCAATAAGCAAAAGTAAATCATCTCATGCATCCATACATCGTCGAATATTATCACTAATACATCCCGAATAGTGTCATACATATAACATCACTAATACAACTAAAACCCTAGCACACGACGGGTATCGGCGCGGGCGGTGGATACCCACAGAGAAGGAACCATCACGGGATCATAGGTCCAGTGAGATCCCTGGAGAACCTGCCAGGTATTGGAGAACCTGTGCTCCAACGCAAACAAGTAGTGACGGACATGCGCATCCTCCTCACTGACATGATGACACACCACCTCCGCGGGGTCCTCGAGCCTCTGGACCATCACTGGCCCACGCGACCGCCACCAAAGAAGGTTCGGGTCAACGAGAGGCTGGCTCCTCACCAACCTGCGCCCCCCGGTAGGTAGCGCCTCCCAGTACCACCCCGGCGGAGCCCAGTCCCGGACATGGCCCATCTGGTCAAGTAGGTGTCGTCCTCCGCCGACTCGACGACAAGGATGCGGGATAGGCATCATCCACGTCGATGCGGGAAAAATTGCTTTAACTAAAAAAATAGCAACAAGTTCTTACTAACTAGTTCTATTAATTCAACTAGTTATTAAAAATAAACTTACTATAAATAAAAATAAACTAGTACCTAATTAGTACCTAGTTCTTACTAACTAATTAGTACCTAGGAACTACTGCCCTAATTACCATCTAATTTGATGAAGCTAGGGGTGGAAAGTGGTAGCGGATATTCCAATTATCCAACTATAAAGTGAAATAAGTGGTCAAATTTTACTCGTTTTATGATTCATCTTAGAAATTTGATTCGTTTCCACCCTTACATGAACCCTAACTCATTTGAGCCGCATCCGCATCCGATACGTTTCCACCCTTACATGAACCCTAACTAATTTGATGCAACTAAAATATAAAGAAACCCTAGGCAGAGGTAGGGGAGAGGGAGGAGCAGGCGTGCTCACCTCGGGTGCCTGCGACGAGGGAGGGGCAGGCGGCGTCGAGGTCGGGGTCGGGGCTCGGGCGCGCGGCGGATGGCGGCGTCGAGGTTGGGGTCGGGGGCGGCGTCCGGGGCGGCGTTGAGGTAGGGGGCGGGGGCGGCATTGAATCTGGGGTTGGGGGCAGCGTAGAGGGTGTGCGGAGAGCGTGCGGCGGCCGACGGGCGACAGCGGCGGCAAGAGTGGAGAGCTGGATTTGGGGGAAGTGGCCGTGGGGAAGGACGAACCCCGTGGTTAAGTCAGAAGTAGCAGTAGCGCGTTCCAGAAAGCGCGCTACTGCTGCGTTAGCTACAACGCGTTCTGGGATACATGCTACTACTACTCCTTTCTCTTTTCCCTCTTTTTCATTTAGTTTTCTTCACATTTTTTTCCTTTCACCTTATTCTATTTCTTTCATTTTCAATTACCTTTCTACGTGCTTTCCATTTAATTTTATATCCTTTAGCAGTCGCGAGTTTAGATTAAAACACGCTGCTACAAAGAAAGTAGCGGTAGCGCGGTTCGATATAGGTCGCTACTACTATGTGTAGCCTATCGGCTAAGCCGTGGGAATTTTAGTAGTAACGTGTTTAGAACAAGACGCGCTACTGCTAAAACTTTATCTACAGCGCGGTTTGCACAAGCGCGCTACTGCTACTTAGCACCAGCGTGCTTCTTTGACCCGCGCTACTGCTAAAGTTCTGTGTATAAGGTTTTCCCTAGTAGTGGCCCCTGAGCGCCGCCGCCGTTACCGAGTTTCTCCTCTGCTTCAACAAAGGCCGCTGCATCAACCTGACTGTTACCAGAGAGCTGTGGCGTTCCTCCGTTGCTTCAACAGTCACTGTAAGTCCTTTTCTTTCCCCCCCTTGTAGATCTGTCTAGGGTTTCCTTATTCTTTGTAGTTCATTGAAGTTCATCGGAGTTCCGGTGCTGCTTTTTCCTGCTCCTCCTTATTCTATGGATAGAAAATCTCAATGTTGATATATTCCGCATAATGGTTTATTTTCCGCTACCACCACAAACTTTTTGCACGCAAAAAACTGATCTGAACCTTTACAACCTGCTTTGGGTCCTACCTTTTTTAGGTCAAAATATTTTTGCCTTTCTGTCTTCGGTAGATCCAAAATTCCCATGTGATCCTGTGAAACTTGTTTTTCCTTACTTAGCCCTTTTCGCCTTAGATCTGCATCCTCTGTACCATGTAGGCGGTTTACCTTTGTAAAAACAATCTATCTCAAACCATTAGTCCCCTAATAATCCGGAAACCCTTCTGCACGTTGATGGTAATAGTCCGGTTTAACAACACATGTATGCCCTTCATATGAAGTTGTCATTCACTATTATATTAGTCTCCGGTTTACGCAATTTCACATACCAGTATATGTTTATTCCATTGCATCTTGCGCTCCTCCATGAATGACTCGTAAACCGGCATTTTCTTTTCAGTTTTTCATTTCACAATGGCAAAACAGTTTGCTGCTTGCAACTGGGTCCTGTACCGGATCACCGAAGATCAATTGAACGAAATGGTTAGTATCGGCACCTTGCCAAAGAAGACGGAGATCCGGTGGCGAGTTCCAGTAACAGAGAATCCTCCTACCCCGAGGGAGGGTGAGGTAGTGATCTTTGTCGACCACATAGGCCGTGGCTTCAAACCGCCAGGGTCAAAGTTTTTCCGGGATATTCTTGCCAGTTTCCAACTCCATCCTCAAGATATTGGACCCAACTCGGTGTCCAATATATGCAACTTCCAAGTTTTTTGTGAAGCATACTTGCAAGAAGAGCCCACTGCTGAGCTATTCCGGGACTTTTTTCATCTGAACCGGCATACAGAGTTTGTAAATGGCCCCAATATTGAACTTGGTGGTGTTTCAATTCAAAAGCGGAAAGAAGTTGAATTCCCTCATGCCAAACTGCACAGCCACCGTAAGGAATGGAACCAGACTTGGTTTTACTGCAGAGATACTTCTCCTAAAGATGAGAATCCCCTTCCAGGCTATCGTGATCACCGGCTTTCCAACACCCATCCAATGCCGCAACGCTTAAGCTCTGCAGAACGGGCCAAATATGCCCCTCAACTCGCCAAGCTCCGGGCCTTTATGGCCAATGGTTTAATAGGCGTTGATTTCGTGCGCTGTTGGATATCTTGGAGTGTCTTACCGCTAAGTCGCCGCCCCGGTTTAATGTGTGAGTACACCGGTGATGTTGAAGACCCTCAACGCCATATCAACATTCAGGTGACCGATGAAGAGGTCACTAAAGGCATGAAGAAAATTTTGAATGAATCGGAATCAGTCTGTCGTCAAACCGTCTTGAACCCCTTCTATACTAAGAACAAACTGCCTGTGGTAAGCACTATACTTTCTTTTCATCTTTGATATCTTTAACTTGTTCAACTTGTAATCCTTCTTCTGTTTATGTATGAATAGGGTGATGATCCCTTCTGGAAACGGAAATTCATAGATAAAGCGGTAAAGCCAACCGGGGATAAAGCGGTCAAACCATCTCGTCCCAAAACCAAAGCCGTCAAGCGGACCTCAAAGCGGAAACCGGCTGACCGGATGGACATGGAACTTGATGAAGATGCTGATGATCCGGAAGTTGAGGTAGAACTTGACTCACTTGGCTCCCTTTTCATGCACCTCATTAACAATGATCTTTATCAGGAGGGTGTAGAAGGCAGCCAAGCTGATGATGTAGAGGTGATTACCCTTTCCTCCGGTTCAAACTCTATGCCAACACAAAAAACCCGTCAAGCAGTCCGGAAAGTAAGCTTTTCTCATCCTCTTGCTTACTTGGACCCAACATTTATTTTGAAGACACAGCAACATGAAGCTCGCTGGACAACCCGGCACAATGGCCAACAGGTCACTTCGGCCGGTTTACCTGATACCCCAGTTCGGAAGCGCCGGTCTGAGGTCTCTTCCACTTCTGACCATTCTTATCCCAAGGAAGGTTATTTCAGACAACCTCTTAATCCGTCCGATTCAAATTATTAGGTGACACTTCCCTCATCCTCTGCCGAGTCGACAGCAACCCAACTCCCTCCTCTAAAAACTGTGGCTGGGTAAGTTTTCAAACTCTTTCTTCCAATGCGTTACAAATCATGAATAAGATGCTAACCCTATTTTAATTTATTTGCAGAGCCAAAGCCAGACCCAGTAAGAAAGCTTGGGTCAACAATCCGTCAGAAGACCAGGCAGTTTTTGAAGAAGAGCAGAGAGGTGAACCGGACCAAACTCGTGAACCGGAGGGTCCTCATCCTGAAGCCGCCTCTGATGAACCGCCCCTTCAAGATCAGAATACTGATGAACCACCAGAAGCTGACCCTGTCGTGCCTGACACTGATCCGGCAGCTCCAAACCGGGCTAGTCCGATGAAAGATACTGAAACTCCGTCATCACCCGCAAAAACCACTGAAGGCCAAGGAGATGATGTTATCGTTACTGGCATAGGCCACAGCTCTCCTGGCCATCCCGTAATCTTGGCCCAACATAGTGCCAAAGAAGAGTGTGCTGCTAGGGAAAAGGGCAAATGGATTACTGACTTATCAAGTTATGACCATCTCAATGCTAAAGAGCTTCACTCCGGTTTCTTAAACCGTTTGCACTCAAACCGTGACTATGAAGCCGGTTTGGTTAATTTGATGAAGGAACGCTATGAGGTATTTTCATCTCCTTTTACTTCTTGATTCCAAAGATGAAATGCTAGCCCAAGTAGCCCCCAAGGGTCGCTTTAGGATGTTAATCGTAAACCGGGTCTTTGTAATACTTTAAGTCTCTCCCACTGACCCGCAAAATGTTAGATCCTTAGCGAAACCCAAGGCCGATACTTTACCAATGTATAGCTTTCCTCAGCGTAGCCCCCAAAGTCCGGTTTAGCATTGCAAGGTAATCCGGATTTTAATCCATGCGTCCATTTTGAACAGATGTACATTAGCCCCCAAGTATCAAGGATAATGCTTGCATTGTTCTGGAGACTTTGTAAAAGATGTAGTGAATCAAAGCAAATAGGCATTAGCTCCCAAGTACGAAGTGCATAACTTGTTATACGCTTTGTACTTTAGAAAATATATATTCTGTTGTTTGACATTTCTGCACTGTTGTAGGCCGAACTAAGCAATAGAGATGCCCGGACCGCTGATTTGCAAGAGAACGTGAAGTCCCAACAAGCAGAAGCTGCGAAAGCCAAAGAAGAGCTGACCAAAGCCCTGGCAGCGATGGAAAAGCTGAAAGAGTCTTTTAACAAAGACCGTGCTGACTGGGAAACCGAGAAAACCGGTTTAACCAAAAGAGCTGAGGATGCCGAAGCAGCCCTGAAACCAGTTGTAGATGAACTAGCTGGTTTGAAACGACAAATCAACGCCATGAATTCCTCTGTCTTTGGTAAGTATCCCGTTGTGCAGTTTGTCGAATTTATGGAACCTCATCATTGATCTGAATGCTGATTTTAAACCGTAACAGGCACTCATATTGCTCATCTGGGCACATATATGCAGATGAAGCTTAAAGCGGCGTATACCTTGATTGAACAGTTGTACTCTGGGTCCCAGCGGGCTATTTGCATCGCGGCTTACAATAAACCGGCACCATCACTGATAAAGGAAACTCTTGAGAAGCTGGCCATGTTACCAGCCCGGATTACCGAACTGAAGAAGGCAGCTGCAAGAGCAGGCGCATTAACCGCACTAATCCGAGACAAGGCATGGATCCCAGATCTTGAAGCGGAGGACATTATTAAAGGATATCCAGGTGTAAAGGAGGACGGTTCAAACTTCGACAATGGTGACCTCCGAAGGCTGACCAAAGAAATGCGGCCAATAGCCAGCAAACTGGCAGAGGACACATACTTGTCTCATTTCCAACCGGCTTATGACACTGAAGGGAAGAGACAGCCTGCCGAAATCCATGAAGTCGAAGAACTTGTGCCTCCAATCCGTAAGCATACCTTTGCTCCTGACATTAACCCCTCCAGCCTTATCCATGAAGAGGCCGTGTTTCAAGCTTTAACTGGAATCGATTGGTCGACGGTTGATTTCCAGCGTCTGGGAAGGGATGAAGGAGAAGTGATCGCACCAACTAACCCTCAACCATCAAACCGTCCAGACGAAGCATCTTAAACCGGCAGCCGGTTTACTAGATATTTGTATGCCAATGCCAAAAAACAATTATGCACTTGTGGCCGCTTTGAAGCTTCGTGTAATAGGATAGAAAAACTCCTTTATCTGTCATGCCATCAGGCATGTTTTGGGACACTTCGTGAAAATTTGTTCCACTTTTTGGGATCTATTTATGCATTGCCCATGATGAGATGTGTTCCTGGATACAAGAACTTGAAAGTATCCTAGCGGTTTACCACTGGATGGGTTATGATGCTCAACAAATATACAATACTTAGATGAATGA
Organism: Triticum urartu; assembly: GCF_003073215.2. Classification (NCBI taxonomy): domain Eukaryota; kingdom Viridiplantae; phylum Streptophyta; class Magnoliopsida; order Poales; family Poaceae; genus Triticum; species Triticum urartu. The sequence goes on along the minus strand of NC_053022.1, from coordinate 392,708,540 downwards.
TCAAAGTTTTTGTATAAAAATTAATATGTGCAACCTACCTCGTTGGTTGACCAACTGCTTGTATTGTAAAGGTGTCAGCACCAATTCGGAGTGTTGATAACTCCGTCCTTATTTTGCCAGATTATGATAATAAACCGTACCAGGATATAATAATCACCGGGTTTTCTTTATAGCACTGGTGTTTTAGTCAAACCAGACCGGGGTAAGGAACGCCGGCTTGTAACTGATCATGTACTGACAACGTGTAGTTGAAAGTCAAGCCGGGCCAAAGACACCGGTTTATCAGAACATATTATGAACCTCAATAAAGGCAGAAAACTTAGCAAATAAGATTCCAAAAAAGAAACATGCAAGGCTTTTTACGAGCTGCCAGGCTCCAAATCGAGGCTTTTCATGGGCTGGCAGGCCTCTAAGTTAAACCGTTTAACAAAGCCTTTTAAGATGGGCCTCCAATTAACCAATCGTCGTTTTAACTTTGACAAGTTCAGGGTCTGTAAAAGATTGACTTTTCAAACGTTCGGCGGGTCATACCAGGATTACCTGGACAGGAGTGGCTTACTTGATGAAGGCAGGTTAACCCGGGGTTTTAGGTGAATACACCAGGCTTCCAAGCCGTGGCTTGATAGCCAATTACAAGGGTCCTTTCAAACTCTTTGTTGCTTTGCACAAAGAGCCCCCAAGTAACTTTGTGAGCTGTGCTCAGTGGGTGCCCATGTTTGAGTTTGTGCTTTGTGCAACACTCTCTTTGGCCCCACATAATTTATTTTGTGGCTTAACGCCTATTAAGAGGTGTAGCTATGGTGTGATAACGACCAAGCCCCCTAGTGAAATCCCTTTGTATCCGTGCGGCTGCATAGACCGGTTTAACAAAATTTTGTTTTGTTAGCAGAAATCCTTATAGGAACACACATGATGTAAAAAAGAACAGAGACCCCGCTTTATTCGAGGCTTTGGTTTATTATATAATATATACATTGTCAGAAATATGTACATATGAAGAGCTTGTGGCTCAAGTATAGTAAGGCCAAAGAAGAGCTATATTCCACGGCTGCTTGGTCTCCTCCTCCGATTTACGTGAGTCTTTGTGCTCTCGAACATCAATGAGGTAGTATGACCCATTGTGCAGATTCTTGATGACCACAAATGGTCCTTCCCAAGGTGGGGATAACTTGTGCATATCAGTCTGATCCTGGATGAGTCGGAGCACCAAATCACCCTCTTGAAAGGTTTTGGTCTTAACCCGACGGCTGTGATAATGTCAGAGATCTTGTTGATAAATCGCCGAACGTTCTGCTGCAAGATCACGCTCTTCATCTAACAGGTCCAGGGAATCCTGACGTGCCTTCTCATTGTCAGCTTCAACGTAGGTTGTCTCCCGGGGCGAGTCGTGACGGATGTCACTAGGAAGAACTGCCTCTGCTCCATAAACCATGAAAAAAGGTGTGTAACCTGTAGACCTGTTGGGTGTGGTGTTGATGCTCCATAACACAGAAGGTAGCTCCTCAACCCAACAACCCGGTGTCCGTTGCAAAGGAACCATATGCCGGGGTTTGATACCTCGTAAAATTTCTCGATTTGCCCTCTCCACTTGACCATTAGACTGGGGGTGAGCCACCGATGCTATATCAAGCCGGATGTGCTCACGTTGGCAAAATTCCTCCATCTCTCCCTTTGACAGATTAGTACCATTATCAGTTATAATCCTGTGTGGAAAACCAAACCGGAATATCACCTTTTTGATAAATTGAACCGCCGTGGCCGCATCACACTTACTGACTGGCTCTGCTTCCACCCATTTGGTGAATTTATCAATTGCCACTAACAAGTGGGTCTTTTTGTCCTTGGATCGCTTGAAGGGTCCAACCATATCAAGCCCCCAAGTCACAAATGGCCAAGTTATTGGAATCATCCTCAACTCCTGAGCCGGAATGTGAGCACGGCGTGCGAATTTTTGACAACCGTCACATCTCTTGACTAAATCCTCCACATCAACATGAGTTGTTAACCAGTAGAAACCGTGGCGAAAAGCTTTAGCAACCAACAACTTTGAACCGGCATGGTGACCAATCCCCTTCATGGATTTCTCACAAAATCTCACAACCCTCTTGAGGAGAGACACAACGCTGAATTGCTCCTGAGACGCTGTAACGATGTAACTCCCCGTTGACTATGGTCATGGACTTGGAACGCCGGATTACCTGTCAGGCCAAGGTTTCATCGTCCGGTAACTCGCCCCGGTTCATGTAAGCCAGATATGGGATTGTCCAATCCGGTATGACATGCAAAGCTGCCACCAATTGAGCCTCCGGATCAGGAATAGCCAACTCTTCCTCTGTTGGTACCTTGACTGACGGATTATGCAGCATGTCAAGAAAGACATTTGGTGGAACCGGTTTCCGCTGAGAACCAAGGCGACTTAAAGCGTCCGCCGCTTTGTTATTTCGCCGGTCTATATGGTCCACCTGATAACCTTTGAAGTGACCAGCCACTGTGTCCACCTCTCGCCGATATGCAGCCATGAGTGGGTCTTTAGAATCCCAAGTGCCAGACACCTGTTGAGCCACCAGATCTGAATCCCCAAAGCACTTGACCCGGCTTAAGTTCATTTACTTAGCCATCCGCAGACCGTGGAGCAAAGCCTCATACTCAGCTGCATTGTTAGTACAAGGGAACATTAAACGGAGGACATAACAAAACTTGTCACCTCTTGGGGAAGTTAGTATGACTCCAGTCCCCGAGCCCTCCAACTATCTGGATCCATCAAAGTGAATAGTCCAGTACGTATTATCTGGCTTCTCCTCTGGTGCCTGCAACTCCGTCCAATCATTGATGAAGTCCACGAGTGCTTGGGATTTGATCGCTATGCGAGGTATGTATTTGAGCCCGTGAGGTCCAAGCTCAATAGCCCATTTGGCAATCCGGCCCGTTGCTTCTCTGTTTTGGATGATATCTCCTAGAGGGGCTGAACTGACCACTGTGATAGGATGACCCTGAAAATAGTGTTTAAGCTTCCGGCTTGCCATAAACACTCCATACACCAGCTTCTGCCAATGTGGATACCTCTATTTTGACTCAATGAGCACCTCACTGATATTAATAAACCGGCCGTTGAACCGGATATTCCTTGCCAGCTTCCTTGCGCTCCACCACAATAGCCACGCTAACAGCTCGGGCATTAGCAGCCACATATAGCAATAACGGCTCCTTATCGATTGGTGCTGCAAGCAAAGGCGGTTCAGCTAACTGCCTCTTCAGATCCTCAAACGCTTTATCAGCCGCCTCGCTCCAGACAAAATCATCTGTTTTCTTCAACATCTGATATAAAGGAATAGCCTTGTCCCCAAGACGACTGATAAACCGGCTCAAAGCCGCAATCCGACCGGCCAAACGTTGAACGTCATTGATACACGTCGGCTTAGCCAAAGATGTAATCGCTGAGATCTTTTCCAGATTAGCCTCAATGCCTCTATTTGACACCAGAAAACCCAAGAGTTTGCCCGCCGGTACACCAAAGACACACTTTTCTGGATTGAGCATTATCTTGTAAACTCGGAGGTTGTCAAAGGTTTCTCTCAAATCGTCTATTAATGTTTCCTCCTTCCTGGACTTTATCACAATATCATCCACATATGCATGAACATTGCGCCCATTCTGCTTATGAAGACAATTCTGAACACAACGTTGATAAGTCGCCTGGGCACTCTTGAGCCCAAAGGGCATGGAGACATAGCAGAAGGCTCCATAGGGAGTGATGAAAGTTGTCTTCTCCTGGTCCTTAACTGCCATTTTGATCTGATGATAACCAGAGTAAGCATCCAGAAAACACAAACGGTCACAACACGCCGTAGCATCAATGATCTGATCAATATGAGGGAGGGCAAAGGGGTCTATAGGACAAGCTTTGTTCAAGTCCGTGTAATCTACACACATACGCCAAGTGCCGTTTTTCTTAAGAACCAACACCGGATTAGCCAACCACTCTGGGTGAAAGACTTCCACGATAAACCCTGCGGCCAACAACCGAGCTACCTCTTCACCGATAGCCTTACGCCTTTCTTCATTGAAGCGGCGGAGAAACTGTCAGACCGGTTTAAACTTAGGATCAATGTTAAGTGTGTGCTCAGCGAGTTCCCTCGGTACACCTGGCATGTCAGAAGGTTTCCATGCAAAGATGTCCCGGTTCTCACGGATGAACTCGATGAGCGCGCTTTCCTATTTGGGATCTAGGTTAGCGCTGATGCTGAACTGCTTGGATGAGTCGCCAGGAACAAAATCAACCATCTTAGTATCTGTGGCCGATTTAAATTTCAACGCCGGATCATGTTCCGTACTTGGCTTTTTCAAAGAAGTCATATCTGCCGGATCATCTTGGTCCTTATAAAACTTCAATTCCTCCGCGGCACAATCCGACTCAGCATAAGCCGCATCACCTTCCTCACATTCCAAAGCGATCTTCCTGCTTCCGTGTACTGTGATAGTCCCCTTATGATTTGGCATTTTAAGGTGTAGATAAACATAACACGACCTCGCCATGAACTTAGCATAAGCCGGTCACCCAAACAAAGCATGATACAGACTTTTGATTTTCACCACCTCAAAAGTCAATGTTTCTGACCTTGAATCATAGTCATCTCCAAAAGCCACCTCTAAGCCTATCTTGCCTACTCGATATGCAGACTTGCCAGGCACCACACCGTGAAAAACAGTATTTGACGGTTTAAGACTCTTATCTCTCAACCCCATACGACGGAAGGTATCATAATATAGAATGTTGATACTGCTTCTCCATCCATGAGTACCTTCGTGAACTTATATCCCCCAACTTGAGGGGCCACCACTAGGGCCAAGTGACCCGGATTGTCAACCTGGGGTGGGTGATCCTCTCTACTCCACAAAATGGGTTGCTCAGACCAGCGCAAATACTGAGGCACCGCCGGTTCAACATACTTTACTGCCCTCTTGTGAAGCTTCTGATCACGCTTACACAAGCTAGTGGTGAAGACATGATATTGCCCACTATTTAGCTGCTTAGGATTACTCTGATAACCCGACTACTGTTGCTGCTACTGGTTCCCCTGATGGTTGTAACCTCCCTAGTTGCCTTGGTGCCCTTGATTGATGTGTTCGGTTTGATTGCCCTGAAATCCTGAACCGGAACTGCCACGTCCATACCCCGGCCCGTGGAAACCACCTCCTGAACCACCAGGCGGGCCATTATCATACTGGAACATATTGGAGTTCTTGAAATCTCGCATGATATAACAATCCTTCCAAAGATGCGATGATGGCTCCTCCTTTGATCCAAGCTTTGGACAGGGTTGATTTAACAGGCGCTCCAACTTGGGGCCTGAACCTCCGCCCCTCTGGGGCTGCTTGCCCTTACGGCGCTAGCCATTCTCCTGAGCATTGGTGTTAGCGACAAAGTCCAAGCTGTTGTCGGCTTTTCGCTTACCACTGTTCCCATGGCCTGCCGGATTGTGCTGCTGACCCTTGGCGTTACCGTTCTTTTTCCATTTCCCCGGTTTGTCCTCCTCTGAGTCAGGGTCTTTGGTATTATCTGAATCGGCGTACTTAACCAAAGCTGCCATAAGCGTTGACATATCATTGCAGTGACGTTTGAGCCTTCCTAACTTCTGTTTGAGCGTCAGAAAACAGCAATTGCCCTCCAACTTTAGCACTACGGTATCTGCATTGATACGATCCGATGAATGCAAAATCGCTAAGACCCACTTGACCCAATGGGTCGTGGACTCCCCCTCCTCTTGGACACAAGCGGCCAGATCCACAATTGACATAGGTTGCTTACAAGTATCTTTGAAGTTCTGGATAAACCGGTGCTTCAATTTGGCCCATGATCCAACAGAGTTAGTTGGTAAGCTCTTCAACCAAGTATGAGTTGTTCCTTCCAACATCATGGTGAAGTATTTAGCACATACCGCTTCATCCACATCTAGCATCTCCATTGCCATCTCGTAGCTTTCAACCCATGCTTCTGGGTGTAGATCGGCGATATAATTGGGTACCTTACGAGGTCCCTTGAAGTCCTTGGGCAATCTCACATTACGCAAAGCGGGGGTAAGGCACGGCACCCCCAAGGAAATGAATACTACCCCTGGTTCAACTGAAGCGGTGGGATGAACCGGAGTAGGTTGACGGGCCCCGTGCAGGGCCGCTAACTCGGCCTCCCGACGTGCACGACCATGATCAACTACATCCTGTGCATTGGCACCGCCCCCTGCCGGGTTGTGTCCTCGCGGCGAGTTACGGTAACGTGCACTGCTTGACACGGCCGGTTCATCCTCCACATGCCTGCTGTAGCTCCGGCTTGGACATGGGGTGGAATAAATCCTCTCACGACTGTGTGAATATGCCTACTGCTGATTTAGGGCTGTTTGAAGGAGATCTCTAGCCCGTCGTGCTTCAACCGCAACTGGTGACTCGCCGTCGGTTGGGAGAGCTGCTAACCGTGATGCGGCGGCCACAATGTTGTCCAACAGGTTGGAGTAATGCCCGGGAGGTGTTGGAACATATTGCGGCACAATGTTATTCTGACGAGGCGGATCCATCGTGCGTGGCTGAACCGGCGCTCCTGTTCCTGGTGCCTCCGTCCGGTTTAATATTGGCTGGTTACTAGTTCCTGCTCCTGGCATGTTGAAGAGATTTCATGGCTCATAACCCGATGGGAGATGCGATCGGTACCTTCTTCTCATGACTTCTTCGGAAGCGTTCTGATCCAGCCTAATCCGGTAGGCCTGAGCTTCCAACTCGGCCCGTTCTGTAGCCATCCTAGCGTTCTCTGCTGCTAGGTCCGCTTTAGCCTGAGCTATATGATCCTTCACCTTTGCAATCTCCGCGTTGTACTGATCCCGGGCTGCTGCATCCACCTCTACGGCCATCAATGTTGCCAAAGCGTCGAACAAGTCAGACAGGACATGAGCCGGAGGCGGCGCATAGTTTCCAGCCCCTGCTGGCGTGGCCGTTGTTGAACCAGAGAGTATTGCTGCGGCAGCTGAGGAATGAGGCGCCTCCTGTGTACCGGCCATGAAGATAGCGGCCCGGTTTGGCAGATCAGGGGAGTCCGGAATACTGTTGCCCTCGGATCCCCCACTAATCCGGCCATCCTGCAACTGATAGAGCGATTCGGTCTCTCCAGAAGACTCGTCGTCGGAACAGACAACGGTTTCTCCATCAGACGCCGGTCCGTCCTCGTATTCTGCTCCATGGATGACACCTAGGAAAAAATGCTTCGCCACGGGGTGAACCGGTGAAGGGATTGCACGCTGAGCCGTCTCGATGATGTCGGTGCAGATGTCCGGCTCAGGGGCCGGTTCGCCAATCTTGCTGATGAATACGTGAATCCCACCAAAGGGGACCCGGTACCCGTATGCGATTGAATCGGCCTCGGGAACCCATCCTGCGTTGTCGATGTAGAGCTTGTCGCGATGACTCTTCGTCATCCGGCCCACAGCGTATCCCTTGAGTTCATCAAAGCTTCCCTTCAAGAACTCGAAACCATCGTGCGATAGCCCCACGGTGGGCGCCAACTGTCGTGGGTTTGTCACGGCAGATGTCCTTGTGAAAGGACTTAGTCATGGAGCCATCGCAACGGGTTAGCTTAAAGGGGTTAAACCGGACAAGGGGACACGGGGAGTTTATACTAGTTCGGCCCCTTCGGTGAAGGTAAAAGCCTACGTCTAGTTGTGATTGGTATTGCTAGGGTTTCGAAGGCCATGGAGCGAATCCGCTTTGTCTGGCTCTCGAGTTGTTATCTGTTGTCCTCAAACCGTGGTCGGGTCATCCCTTTTATATACATAGGTTGACGCCCGCCGGTTTACAGAGTCCCGAGGCCGGATCATAGATATGTCCGGCTCGGTCTCTATTCCTCTAACTTACAACACAAGTTACATGACAGGGTCGGTTTACATCTACATGCTTTAACCCGCCTTTGGGCCTTGGGCCTTCATAAAGCGCCACCATCTTCACGTCTTCATGGGCTTCTATCTTCAAGGAGCTAACCCGGCTACTCCTGGCCGGTTTACGTCCAGTAGTAATATCCCCAACAGAACCCGATCGAGCAATTCCTTCGCTACTACTGCTAACTGAAGCCGATCGATGCTGCCTCTGGATGAACAATGAGCATTGCTGGGGGTTTTGGATGAACAGTTCCCGGTGGGGGTGGATGAACAGGACCCTGTGGTGTTGCCTCTGGATGAACAATGAGTGTTGCTGGGGGGTTTGGATGAACAGTTCCCGGTGGGGGTGGATGAACATGACCCCGTGGTGTTGCCTCTGGATGAATAGGACCCCAATCGATCGATCCGGTTGGGGCTGGATGAACAGGACCCCGTGGAGGGCTGGATGAACAGGACCACCCCATGGAGGGCAGGATGAAGAGTAGACGATGGAGGGCTGGATGAACAGTAGCTCATGGAGGGGTGGTTGAACAGGAGCCCATGGAGAGGGCTGGTTGAATAGTAGCAAGTGGAGTAGCGCGCGGTGGTGGCTGGATGAACTGGAGCCCATGGATGAACAACCGCAGGTGGAGGCTGGAGGAGGTTGACGGTGGATGAACAGTAGCCCGTGGAGGCTGGAGGTGGTCGATGGTGGAGATGAACAATATCCCGCGGAGTCCCGTTTTGTGGTACGCCACACCCCTCCCGATGAACAGGACCCCCGTTTCGACCGTAGCCCTCCAACACAAGTCTGTTTCCTCCGTTTTGCGGTACGCCACACCCCTCCTGATCAACAGGACCCCCGTTTCGATCGTAGGAGGTCTGTTTCCTCCGTTTTGTGGTACGCCAGACCCCTCCCGATGAACAAGATCCCGTTTCAAACATGGTCGATCGAACACAAGGTTGTTTCCTCCGTTCTGCGGTACGCCAGGCCTCGTTTCCATCAGCTGTTCCGTCCAAACCGATTGGCTCCCACGCGTTCCACTGCCTCCCGATGAACACGACACATTCCGTTGCCTCCCCATGAACACGAGGACGACGCTATTTCTCCGTTCCAACCCAGCCATGTACACAAGCCCTGGCCATACATACGCGCGAGTAGGCGTTCGAGACCCCACCCGTATGTACGTACGTGGCCGTATTTACTTTCTTGCACCCTGGCCGCTGTACGTACGTGTACATGCTACATGCGCACCTCTACTACGACACGTGCGCGCCTATACATCGACCAGTATGTACGTACACGTTCGCGACCAGAATGACAATGCTACATATGCTTCGACCAGGTGGGTACGAACTGTCAGGCACTTCCTTGCGTGCGAAGATGTAGCTGGTGGGTCCCAGCTGTCAGGGGGTGAATCGTTCTTTTTGCCCAGACGCACTTCCTTGCATGCGAAGATGCCAGCAGTCAGGGGGAGATGTTTTTTCATGAAATATGGTGGCCCGTCTGGTGGGTCCCCGCTGTCAGGTGGAGGAATAATTATTTTGCGCGTAATAAGGAGGCACTTCCTTGCTGCGGCCGTGAACCCAGCTGTCAGCCTCTCCATGTACAGTACTCTTCCGATGGAAGTCATTCCTTGACCACGTTGACCACGATGCGCCGAGAGCACCAGGGCGGTGGACGACAGCGAGGCCTAGGAAGGGGACGATGCGGTGCCGGGGAAGACCCGACAGTGGAAGCCCGCGTGGAGAGGAGTACGAGGGTTCATTGGTTCGGCTGCGGTGTGAGGCTGCTGTCGCTGCAAGGCCTGGCCAGCGGTGGGAATAGGTAGGGGGCGGTGAGGCCTCCGTGGTAGCACAGCCGGCCACGGGAGGCAGGAGCATGCGCACGACCGGCGCTGCTTTGGGCGGCTGGAGCAAGAAGACCAGAGGTTGAAGAAGCACTACGGGCGTTGGATGGACATTGTACGGTCACTGGAGCTAGAATCGTTCATATTGACTAAGTTGACAAAGCACTCCGTCCCCATCAACTTAGTAGGCCCACAAGTTAACCACCCACCAAGGTAGGTCCCAACTAGCACGGGGAGTATTCATTTTTTTGTGCATAATAAGGTGGCACTTCCGGTGGGTCCAAGCTGACAGCGGGGGGAACGTTTTTTTCGTGAAATACGATAGCCCGTCTGGTGGGTCCCAGCAGTCAGGGGAAACGTTTTTTCACCAAATACGGTGGCCCGTCCGCTGGGTCCCTGCTGTCAGGTCGAGGAATAATTATTTTCCGTGTAATAAGGAGGCACTTCCTTGCGGCTGCCGCGGACCCAGCTGTCAGCCTCTCCACATACAATACTCTTCTGATGGAAGTCGTTCCTTGACCACGTTGACCACACCGTGCCGAGAGCACCAAGGCGGTGGATGACGGCGAGGCCTAGGAAGGGGACGACGCGGAGCCGGGGAAGACGCGGCAGTGGATGCCCACGCGTAGAGGAGTATGAGGGTTCACTGGTTCGCTGCGGTGTGAGGCTGCCATAGCCGCAGAATAACAGGGGGTGTGGGTGAGTAGAGGGATGGCCTGGCCAGCGGTGTGAGTAGCAGGGGGCGGTGAGGCCTCCGCCGCATCGCAGCCGGCCACGGGAGGCAGGAGCACGAGGCACGACCGGCGCTGGTTTACGCGGCTGGAGCAAGAAGACGAGAGGTTGAAGAAGCACTATGGCCGTTGGATGGACATCGTACAGTCACTAGAGCTAGAATCGTGCATATTGACTAAGTTGACAAAGCCCTCCGTCCCCGTCAACTTAGTAGGCCCACAAGTCAGCCTCCCGCTATACTGGGTCCCAGCTAGCAGGGGGAGTATTCATTTTTTCTGTGTAATAAGGACGCACTTCCTTGCGTGCTAAGATATAGTTGGTGGGTCCAAGCTGTCAGCGACGGTAACGTTTTTTTCGCAAAATATAGAGGCCCTTTCGGTAGGTCCCAGATGTCAGGTGGAGGAATCATTATTTTGCGCGTAATAAGGAGGCATTTCCTTGCGTGCGGCCGTGGACCCAGTTGTCAGCCTCTCCATGTACAGTCCACTTCAGATGCATGTCGGTCGTTGACCACGTTAACCAGGCCGCGCCGAGAGCACCAGGGCGGTGGACGACGGCGAGGAAGGGAACGACACGGAGGCAGGGAAGACTCGGCAATTGTTTCCCATGCGGAGGAGAGTACGACTGTACGAGGGTTTACTGGTTCGTCTGCCGTCGCTGGAGAATAACAGGAGGTGTGGGTGAGTAGAGGGATGGCTAGGCCAGCGATGGGAGTACGGTGGGGCGGTGAGGCCTGCGCGGCAGCACGGCCGGCCGCAGGGAGGAGGGAGAAGGCAGTCCCGCTGGCGCTTGTTTGAGCGGCTGGAGCCGGAAGATCATAGATTGAAGAAGCACGACGGCCGTTGGATGGACATCCAACAGTCACTGCTTGTGCATCATCCTTTTTTAGGAAAGCCTCAAATCTATGGAAAACAACATACAACCCATCTGCCATTATTTCTAATAATTTACAACCCATTTGCTAATTCTTAAGGTTTTTTGGAGCCCATATTCTTTTTCTTAGCATTACAGCCCATATTGTGGCCACGTTTAAAAAATTATACGAAATTTTGCATATTTCGGTGCGGTCCGAACTGTTTTTAATCCCGAAATTTCGAGTCACATTCAAACTGATTTTAAAAATAAATGTATATCAATATAAAATCCAACAAATTGTCCACGCATAAAAATTAATGCAATTTAAAATCTCGAAATGAAAAAAAGAAATTTGAAACTAATTGCTGGTTTGATGTGTTTTAAAAAAGTACATCCCATTTCTCATTACTGATAGGCCATTTTCTCGTCCAGCCGAATGAAGCTTTCCTCGTCTTGAAAGATTTGCAGCCTAGAAGGCCTGACAAAGTGACTTACTTGGCAAATCAAAAAATAACTGGGCTAGCCATTTTCCGAAAGAAAAAAAACCACTGGGCTGGTCTGTGGTAAACATAAAAGAGAAGGCTGTCTAGACAGGTCAGAGTGCCCCGCACAGCCCAGTTGACACCCTGCTCCCGTCTCAAAAACAAATTAGATAAATGCAACTCCAATTATGGCGATTCATAAAAATGCCACTGCAATTTCCATGCTTTGAAAAATGCCACTGCAATTTTTGCAAACTTTGGAAAACACCACTGCAATTTGCAAACTTTGAAAAACGCCACTCCAGACTTCGAAAAATGCCACTGGAAATGGCATGAAATTGCATTTTTCAAAGTTTGGAAATTGCAGTGGCATTTCTCAGAAACACCAGATTTGGAGTGGCATTTATCAAATTAACCTAAAACAAAAAATAACTAGGCGAGCTGCTGGGTCCCTGGTGTTAGCCGCTCGTTGTGCAATTCTCTCGTTTATTGACTACGTTGACAATGGCATGGGACCCAGATGTCAGAAATCCAATAGGAGGAGCCATTTTTTATTATCTTGAAATAAGGAGGCACTTGCTTGCGTACTGCCATGACCTTGGCGGGTCCCTGCTATCATCCTCTCCATGTACAATCATCTCCTGATTGTGTACATGTCAACTTGGTAGGCCCACAAGTCGGCCTCTAAACCCGTGAAGGACAAATACAACCCATTTAAAAAAATAACAGCCCATTCCATACATTCAAACGGAAAGTTCAACATTTAGAGCAAAGTAACTGGTCTGATCCACATATAGAGTACTGAACTTCCACGTTGACAACCATCATAGCCAAGTTAACTATCTACTCCCACTAATACTCTAGTAGCGTACAAGTACTAACTTACTCTTAGCTAACTAGATGATGCTAGCCGCCATCTGTGGTACATGCTAAACGCCGACACTGGTGTCCTCCGCCTCGCCTCGGACTTGCCAGAGGTACAATAAGGCGCGTTACTCGTGCGCGTTGGCCCTTTCCATGCCGGCGTGGTCCACCGAAGCTTCAGCTTCTAAGCGGGAAACCCACTTGACGAGCTAGTAGTCAAAATCAGTGTCGCGAACGCATGCGTGCCTGACAGCCTCCAGGGCTATTTGCGGGTGCTAGCCTCCACGTAGTCGGCCCAGTTGCGGGCGCTCTGCTCGCGACTCAGAGCATTGGTGCGCTGCTGCTCCATGTCCCACTGGCGGCGCAAATCGGCGATACACTGCTCCTCCGCCAAGCGGTCGCGTTCCAACAACTCCTGCTCCTCCACCAGGCGGTCGCGCTCTAACAAGTCCTCGATCTCTGCATTGCCATCTAAAGACCGATAGAATGCCTCCTCCCTCTGTCTGCCTTCCGATGAAAAACCAAACACTAGTTCCGGCAGTGACCGCCTTCGGCCTCGCCTATCTCAGACGGGAGGGGGCATGGCGGATGTGACGAGAGCGAGGATAAGTGGCGAGCGACGTCGAGCTGGTGGGGCTTATGAGGATAGGACGAGTTGGGTCACGGTGCCACCATTGAGAAACAGTACTTACAGGCATAAGGTAGCACGATGGTCATCGGAATTCAATGCATAATTAAGCAGGCATGGCTTAGTGCGCCAGCTTGCCGTGGAAAACTAGAGAAACTGAAATTCTGACTGTGCCGTCCCGTCCCGTCTGTGCTAGGTCGCACGCCGGCATGACGGTCAAACGAATGCACTCGAATCATCTCCCTCCTTGTCAATAATGATTCCACGGATTTAAAAGGCCCGCAACAATTAAAGCGCATCCTTTTCACATCAGTTAGCCGCCTTAATTACAGCCGGCTTCATGCAGGCACTCAAAATCGCTCGCAGCCAGTATGCGGAGCAGCATGCAACGAGTCGCAGCCGAGGGCATTAGTTGATGAACTTTAGCTGGGAGATAAGGCATTTGCGAACATTTTCGCTGGCAGTTTCTTCAGATTCGCATGGCATTTTCTTCAGAGCAGCTTGTCAGTTTCTTCAGAGGTAGGCATTTTTATTCAAAAAACTGCCACTTCGGATCTTGTGTCGCAACTAAAACTGCCAGGAGCACATTAGTAGGCTAGCTAGTGATCGATCAGTAACTTGTAAACACTGAGCGAACAGATATAAGGAACTGTTAATGCATCTCAATTATTAACAGATCATATACAAATATGTAGCTCCAAAAGCAAAGATCAGCCACAAGTAAAACCAACTAGTACGATTCCCATACATAAGATCAACATGTTAATGCATCTCAATGATTCACAGATCATATACAAATATGTAGCTCCAAAAGCAAAGATCTAGAAAAACATATGTTCTTCCTACTAACATGGATGCTTCTCTTGGCCCACATTCAGTACAGACTGAAAGACAAATTTTTTTGTGAAGTCTACAATTCCTCTTGCAAACGTAAGTGGTTTCACCAACAGCTGGAACCATGAGAATGAACCACACATGATGGAGGAACATCCACTGCAATATGATTTGGTCTTCTCTCGATCACACGGCGAGACTATTTTCGGAATACAAACTTTAACTTAGGCAAAATGATGCCCATTGTATAATCAGACCAAAGCAATGAAGCACCTAGTGTTGGCCAATAAATAGTACAATACTACTTTTCTGCAGTCCATGAAGTGACTATCCAATCTTTCTGTGTCTATTTTCAAATGGCACTGCATGCAGTGACTATACTATTCTCTTGTGCAGTTCAACCAAAATTGCAGTCACTTTGTGTGTTTGACAAATAGCAACGGGCAGACATCTCTGTCTGCACAAGTATCAAGCAGCTAGTAAACATATACCCCACCTTGTATTTTCGGTTTAAACATGTCTCTTCCTCTTAGCATCTGTCATGTTTTGCACTGGACAATTTGATACAGTCATGTTTTGCCCTCGACAATTTCATATTGAATTGATTTGCTTGTTCAGAGAAGAAATATAGTGCCTATTCTTCATCAGACTAAGGATATCCATGTTCACAGTGATGGAAGAGGTGAAATCAATACAACCGAAATTGAGCATCCAATCATTGAATCCTGTCCTGCACCTCCAATATAGGTCCACCCTGCCAATAAATTCACATGCAAACCACTAGTATTACTATCTAATGGCAGTACAAAAAGAGTAGCAAGATAGTAGCAAACCATGTACCTTCTTAATGAACAGCTCATAGTGCCACCAATTGGATATATAGGTTTGGAAGAAAACATGCTCCTAATGTTGAACCAGTTGGACTTTTTGTGCAGTTCCACTAAAATCAAGCATCCCTGTTTGCATAGATATTGAAAGTGTGATTACTATAAAAGTGGCACTAGTTGAAGCATAGACTCACAAATATAAGCATTCCAATTTGTTAATGAGAAAAGGTAGCAAGACTGTTTCTAACCACCTGTTTGAAGGAATAAGTAAGGCAACAATGGCTGATGTTAGAAAGGCATATATAGTTCTTTCTGAAAGAATGATCGATTCCTGACCTTTCCTCTTCTTTTAAGCATATTTTGTGCAGTTCAACTAAAATAAAATACCATCACCGCCTTGACAATTCAGTGACACTGTACAAAAGGAAATGACTTAACATTACATCATTTGTAACACCCTCGATGCGGCTATATCTCCTACGTGTCGAAGCATGACTTAGAGGCATAACCGCATTGAAAGCAATGTCGCAAGTAAGGTAAGCTTCACCACAACCCATGTAAATAGATAATAGGGGAAAAGGTACATAGTTGGCTTACACTCGCCACGTCACACAAATACATGAATAACATTACAATCATCCAATACACTCATGGTCCGACTACGGTACCAAAATAAAAGATCAACCCAAACATGCGACACGGTCCCGATCGCCCCAACTGGGCACCACTACTGATCATCAGGGAAAGACACATAGTAACGGCGTGAGTCTTCGTCGAACTCCCACTTGAGCTCAAGCGCATCATCTGGAATGGAGTCATCGGTCCCTGCAAGCTGGTTTTGGAAGTATCTGTGAGCCACGGGGACTCAGCAATCTCGCACCCTCGCGATCAAGACTATTTAAGCTTAAGGGTAAGGTAAAGGTATGAGGTGGAGCTGCAGCAAGCGACTAGCATATGTGGTGGCTAACATATTCGCAAAAGAGAGCGAAAAGAGAAGGCAAAGCACGGTCGGTAAAAGTACGTCAAGCATAACTCCAACAACCGTGTTCACTTCCCGGACTCCGCCGAAAAGAGACCATCACGGTTACACACGCGGTTGATTCATTTTAATTAAGATCAACTTCAGGTTTTCTACAACCGGACGTTAACAAATTCCCATCTGCCCATAACCGCGGGCACGGCTTTGGAAAGTTCAAATCCCTGCAGGGGTGTCCCAACTTAGCCCATCACAAGCTCTCATGGTCAACGAAGGAATAGACCTCCTCCCGAGACATTCCGATCAGACTCGGTATCCCGGTACAACAAGACATTTCGACAGGGTAAAACTAAACCAGCAACACCGCCCGAATGTGCCAACAAATCCCGATAGGAGCTGCACATATCTCTTTCTCAGGGCACACCGGATTGTTTAAACTTCCGGTAGGCCAGCCCAGAGTTGCCCCTGGTGGCCACCGGCGGCTGACAAGTTGGACCAACACTCAGAGGAGCACTGGCCCGGGGGGGTAAAATAATGATGACCCTTGGGCGCGCGACCCCCAAGGGAAAAGAAAAGGCTAGGTGACAAATGGTAAAACCAATGTTGGGCATTGCTGGAAAAGCTTTACTTAAGGCGAACTGTCAAGGGGTTCCCATTATAGCCCAACCGCGTGAGGAACGCAAAATCCGGGAACATAACATCGATATGACGGAAACTAGGGCAGCAAGAGTGGAACAAAACACCAGGCATAAGGCCGAGCCTTCCACCCTTTACCAAGTATATAGATGCATTAATTAAATAAGATATATTGTGATATCCCAACAAGTAAACATGTTCCAACAAGGAACAACATCTCCATGTTCCAACAAGGAACAAACTTCAATCTTCACCTGCAACTAACAACGCTATAAGAGGGGCTGAGCAAAGCGGTAACATAGCCAATCAACGGTTTGCCAGGACAAGGTGGATTAGAGGCTTGGTTCAACAAAGTAGGAGGCATGATAAGCAAGTGGTAGGTATCGTAGCATGGGCATAGCAAAAGAGCGAGCATCTAGCATAGCAAAGGTAGTAGTGATTTCGAGGGTATGATCATCTTGCCTGAGATCCCGCAAGGAAGAAGAACAAGTCCATGAAGAAGACAAATGGACGAAGTTGAATGGATCCTCACAAACGCAACGTTATCGGAACCAACCCGAAGAAGCAACACTGGAAAAGAGCAAACAACATAGTAAACGACCACCACATAATCATGGCATGATGCACAATCAAGTATGATGCATGTCCGGTTTAAAGAAGCATGGCATGGCAAAGTGCACAAGCAATTCTACAAATTAAGTGGAGATCAATATGCAACGAGTTGCATATTGACGAAACACCACAACAAGTTATTTAGTTTGATCTCGTTTAGGTGCCCAACAATATTAAATTTTTGTTAGCATGGCAAGAGGTGAAGCAAATGAAAACTACCTATCTAGTCAAGGTTAAATGAGGCCGGAAGCAACGAACAACAATTCCGGAAACTCCTCATGAGCATAAATTAGGTTTGGTACTGTTCTTCCCTAAACATTATTGTAGAGTTGTTAAACATGCAAGGAGATGCCACCATGTTAAACTATGCATTTTTCTACCCCATTTACATATAAAGTTTTTTTAAAACCGAGCTACGGTTATTAAGTTATGAATTAAAGCATTTTAACATGGCATAGGAGTAAATTGAAGCAAACATCATTTTAAGCATTTCAAACATGGATGAAAGTTGCACAATATGAATCTACACAAAATTCTAAGCAACTTTCATATATAAATCATTTTAATATGGTGCACGGTTATTAGGTTATTAAATGCATGGACTTGAAGGGCTTTTCTGTAAAACTGTCAATCCCCTGGAAAATTAGGAAATACACAGATCAGGGAAAAAATGGAGCAGGCCGAAACTGGCCAGGCGCTGGGCTGTGGTGTTCTCACCATTGGGCCTAACAGGCCGGCTGGGGGGATGTAGAGGCGCTGGGCCTTGGCATGCTGGATGCGATCCAGGCGCGGGTCAACGCGCGGTGGCAGCGTGCGCTCGTTCTCTGCTCGGAGGAGGACGAGGCAGAAGGCAGGGGCGATGCAGGGGAAGCAGAGCATGGCGGCAACCTCCGGCGATGAGTGGATGGACGAGGGGGACGGATCCGGTGCGAAGGAGGTCGAGGAGGGCCGAGGCGAGGCGCTGGCATTCTCCTCTGCTCGATGCAGAGCAAGCAGAGGCCGGCGGAACAAACTCCAGGCGCAGGGGAGGAGCAGGGAAGACAGGAGGCGGCGCGATGCAGAGGACGGCGGGAACGGGGCCGCGACCAACCGGGATGGAGGCTCTGGGACGGCACGGGGCGACCCGGTGGTGGACATCCATGGCCGGCGGTGCCATGGTTGGAGGTGACAGCGCTGCTGGATGGCTCGGGCTCCTGGCGCCTTGGTTGTCAGGGTCCTGCGGGAGAGAGAGAGATGTGAGGTCAGGAGAAAGAAGGAAGAGAAGGAGGGACCGAGGGAGAGGGCGCGGGGTCTGGGTCGGCCTGGGGCTACTACTGCGGCCGGCTCGAGAAGAGCTGCTGGTCTCAGGCGCGTGAGGAGGGAGGAGCTCGAGCGCGAGGGTCCTGGTGACGCGGTCGCGGGCGATGGTGGAGGCGCTGCTCGGGGACGAACGAGCAGAGGAGGGGAAAAACAAGGAGGAGAGGAGTCTGGCTGTGGTTGGTGGATCGGGAGGGGATGGATCCCAAGGAAGAGGATCGGTGGTGGCTGGTTGGCTCGGTGAAGAAAACGAGGGACTTGGTCGGAGAGGATTTGGATCGGGAGGAGATCCCAAGGTGGGAGGTGGAGTGGCGACGGATCTGGGGGATGGGATGGAGTGCAGTGGCGGCGGCTGGGAGGGAATGATGGGACAAGCCCCTAGGATCTAGGGTTAGACTGATATTTATATCAGATGAATTTAGGTTAGGGGATACCTCATCCCTACGATCGCAATCGGACGATCGCGAATAAAATAGCTAGGAAGTCCAAATAAGAAAACGGTGACGTTTTGTAGACGTTTGGGGATGATCCGGATCCAACGGTGACGACTGTCCGGGTCGGGTCCGGGACAACTTTCGGACACGCGCGAGGAGGAGGGCCGCGGGCTGACGAGAGAGGTTAGGTTGGGTCTGGCAGATTGTGAAGAGCGGGTTGGTCTGAGAGAAGAGGGGAGAGATGCAGCCTGGCACGGTTTCCGGAGACCAAAAATGTCCGACGTTAGAATGGCTACTATTGCCGCTATATTTAATCGTTGGGGCATCAAACGAACTCCGATTGCGATGAAACTTGGCAGGCGGTCTATCTACACTATAATAAGACCACACGTCAAATCTCATCCCATTCCAAGAACATTTTCCGAACACATATAAAATAATATCTCGGACATGCCGCGGGCGCGTGCAAGTGTGTCTGGACTCAGAACGAACAACGGAGAGAACGAGGAGGCCGGGACGGATGCAAGTTTTGAAAACATGATGATGCAATGCACATGATGACATGATGAAATGCAACACGCAAGCAAATGACATGGCAATGACGGCGAATAACTGGAGGACACCTGGCACAACGGTCTCGGGGCGTTACAACACTCCACCACTACGAGAGGATCTCGTCCCGAGATCTAGAATGGCACCGGAGGGAAAACAGAAGATAAAGAGAAGAGGTAAAACTAAGTTGCTTCTTTGACAAACGAGAGAAACCACGAATCTTGAGAGGTTGAACAAATTGAAAGAGATAAAACAATGGGGAAGAACAAAGTTGACAATCTCCGTTAGAAAAGAGGAACGAGGAAGAACAAATTCGGGCAGCACTCCAATTGAAAATAACAAAAATTGAATAAGAACTTGATAAGATGAGAAGATACTTGATGAAATCACAATACACTGCCTCCGTAACTATTGAATGAATGGAACAAGGGGTAAGAAAGATCTCAGACAGCACTCCGGTTGAAAAGAGATGCAAAGCTTGATAAGGCGAAGAAAACTTGAGCCAAAAGGCACACCTCCGGTTAAATGGATAAGCACGAAAAGAACATGCTCTTGACAAGGGCAAGAAGAAGGTTTGAAGAAAGCAGCAACACAATGCCTCCGGGAGAAAGAAATAGAAGATAGATAATTGAAATAAAAGAATGTTGAAGAAAATGCCAACTTCTGCCACAAAAGAGTTTGAAAAGGCATCTTAAGGAGAAGGGTCGAACGGAGTTATTGGAAAGCCAACAACGAAAGAATAAACTTGATATGGTCTTATGGAGTACATCTCAAATTATGAGGTGACAACCTGCCACTCACGGGAAAAGAATTGTATTGATATGAACAAGGAGACGAGAAAGTATATCGCACCGGAAAGGATAAATGAAGAAATTGGATCATTGATAAACACCATGAGAGCGACAATTCTTAAAGGAAAGCTTTAGGTGAAATATAACCC